>NC_135706.1:11204777-11517277 GCF_964276395.1 Gasterosteus aculeatus
GAAAAGAACTGAGAATTAACTCTAATAGCATTTGTCCATGGGTGTGTGTGTGTGTGTGTACCCGGACTGGAGAGTGCGCGGTACGGCAGACTGGACTTCCCCTTTGACCTGAGGATGAAGCTGGCTTCTGGTTGAAGTCTCTTCCAGCTGCGGTCGGCTCACTATGAAGGAGCGGGTATCAAATGGCTTCGTCTCACTGCCTTCAACGACCTCGATGCCTACAAAGTCCCAAACACAGACATCTCAGTCTATGGCACTACGGAGCACAATCCGTACACCATCTTCTGGGATATTTATTATTAGGTACCACTTTTACACATTCTCAGGGAAACAAAAAACATGTGAGGAATCTCTTAATGTAGAACTTGCCTAAAGATGCCAAATACAGGATAAACAAGATGCAAAAAAACAAAACTCACCGTAGTCACTTTCCTCTCCTCTTTCACTGCTATCGGCTATGTCCAACTGAAGGCGAGAAGCTAAGGATCTCACCGGAGCTGAGAGGAAAACAGATTATTTACATTCATTTATTAGTTTAGCTCACTGGGATTCTGGCTTCACCGTGGCAGATTGTTTAAAGCAGTGTTCGGAAAAAAAGGGCACGCCGTGTGCTGCACCGGCTTTACTCGTCACGTACCAGATGTTCTGGAGGGAGGCGGCTCTGCAGAGGTGTAGGTCTGAACCCTGGGGGTCAGGCTGTGCAGGTGCTCCTGCACCAGCTGAATGGCTGCAGTCATTTCCTCACTGCTGGCCATGCGAGTACGAGGTGCAACAGGAACAGTCTGCCTCTTTGGTACTGGGGTCAGAAAGGTCAATGTAAGGGATAAGAGCAACCACCAAGTTGCATAAACTGCAGTAAATGAATGCGTTGCCATGCCAATTTCGTTAAACATACTTCCGGGGTAGGCAGTAGTTTTGGTAATGGAGTCTTGAGCCTCCGAGATGGCCTTCAGTATCAGGTTACGGTTGGCTTGCTTGGCTGGAGGCAGAGTAGGCCTGAAACCATAGACAACACAGGGATGTTAAAGATTATTACAAAGATAAATAAATAAATATATATATATATATATATATTTATTTAAATGGTTGCCGGATTGTCAGAGGTTTTATACGGTACTCCAAAGTGAAATACGGATTACAAGCCACATTTGCTACAGAATTTTGGTTATTAGAAGTGAATTACACAATAATTTGTGTACCATACGTTATATAATCACACATGAGGTGTTGACACTGACTTGCGCTCTGGTTTGGAGGGTAAGGACACTCTACTGGAAAGGCCTCTGCCTCCGTAGCCTGTATCCTCCTCGTCCACCTCGTCGCTGTCCTCGTCGGCTGCTCGGCTCACTCGCACCACCGAGCTCGCTACCGGCGCCTTGCGCTTCCGTGACAACTCCTCCTGCTGCTGCTGCTGCTGAACATAAGACACATATCATTGTAATTATGGCTCCTGAACTACATCTGCTCGGCCACACGTCCACACGTCCACAGAAAGTTGCGTGTGTTATCAAAAACACAGTACCCTGCTGGAGCCGGTTCTGGAGCTTCTACTGCTTCTGCTGTCCTGCTGCCTGGAGTGAGAGGATCCTTCTGATGGTCGACACCTTTCTGAGGAGCCTAATGAAGTAAATCTGCTCTGACCCGGTTTGTAGATTTCAGCTGTGGGTCTACCAGCCGATCCGCGCGTTCGACCGTGGTTGGTGCCCATTTCTACAGGATCATCGGCAATGAGGTCATCATCCATCTCTGGCTTGATGTCAATAACAGCATCTTGCGGGAGCTGCTCCATCAGGGGCTTAACAGTGGAGGTAAGCCGAGAGGAATTCTTCTCCAAGTTGCCTCTTCTGATGACAGACAAAAGTATACAGTTTTTTTTTAATTGGCATGGGTTCATACTGGAAACATTGAGTGTCAGCGCAAAAGAGAACTCTGCATTATGCACCTGCTTTCGTAAGCAGAACTGGACACGCGTGCTTCAGCCCTATCGGAGCGCGAGCTGGACACCATCAGCACCTTCATGTCCTCGGCTCGGCTGTCCTCACTATCAGAGGACCGGTTCTTCTCACCCACAGTACCACCGTCAGACTGGATAGGATTTGCACTTAGGGATGCAGGCTCTGCGACAAGCATACAGACAAAAACGGAGGAAGAGAACAGGAGAGTTTAGTTGAAACGCTAAAGCTACGAGCGTTCACCAAGTATAAAATGGACGTCCCTTCAGCTGGTTGCCCTAAACGTAGTCTGACTTACCGACTGCAACAGATCTCAACTTCTCAAGGACACCCTGAAGCCTAAAAGAAACCAGTAAAAACAAAAGATGTTACAGATAGAACTTGTATAGTGTCGAGATGAAGATCTGAGAAAAGTTACAGGTGGAAGATTCATTCTGTTTTCATCGTACCACACTGTGAATTTAAGAGTGTTGTGGCCGAGGAACAGGGAGAGATCGTCAGCCATTTGTTGAGAGGTTTTCTTGTTTGCAACCATCACCATGATATAATCAGGAAGCTCCTCATCTAAATCAGTAAAGAGAGGGAAGGCATTCAGGTTAATTGCCGCACGTACTGTGTGATTAGGGTATCAAGCAGCCATCCATTCACTTACCTATATATGCACCGAGCTCTTGAAGCTTGCCCTTGATTGCCGCCTGTAACAGAACGAACGTGAAGTAAAATGATACCATTTAGCAAGCAAACAAATGATGGACAGCATCCTTTGCTGCGCGGATCCTAATGACCGGTGAAATAGCACTGCGTATCGTTATTTAAATAGAAACAAATAAAACGTAGCCAATAAGTCAGTAAACATGGCTGGTGGACACGTTACATATTCACGTACCAAAGCTTCCACTGGCCTTGAAAATAAAAAAAACCTTAAGGTTACCATTCGGACCGACGCTGATATTGCGCTAGCATGCTAACGTTAGCTAGTAACGCATATGGAACACAAATCTTTACCGGGCCTTGTGAAAGGTTATATATGTTGTATTAGGCATATAACGTTACTCACTCTTATTTTCTTGCTTATCTCCGTCCCAATCTCCATTCTAGTTGTTTAATTCAAGTAAATATGTTGTAAAAAAAAAGCGACTGTTGCTCTAGCTCAACGGCTAACCAACAGCTAACTAACATGGACAATTGTGACGCACGGTCACGTGGCCGACGAAGGTAGCCGAAGAGGGACATATAAACGACAAAATCATACCTATTCTTAACTCTACGTGCAGTCTGCGAGATATCGATAACATTTGTTTATTTCATGGAAATAAAATATATATTTTTAAGAAAATATTTGTCCTAGAGCAAATTCTATCGAAGGAATCAGATCTCAAACACCATAGATAATTAGATAACATCAGATAACAACTAGTGTACAATATTGTACAATTTTTCGCACTCAATACCAAGGTTGTATAAAGTATTGAGTCCCGTTTATATGTGAATGAAGAACAGTTTCTAACTCGGTTTTTCATGTTTACTCAGGATTTTCACTTTCACAACAAGATGATGATTAAGTTTTTAAAATAGATATGCGGATCAAATGCTGCAATGATCATTTTTGTTGTGATTGTATTAAGGCATTTCGCAGCAATACTAAATTAAATGACCTTTATTCACAGGCAGAAAGGAAAGCAACCATAAAGACTATATCCTATTTGAGTTCTGGATCCACAAGATGGCAGAAGAGACCATCACAAACAAATACTGATCTTAAACCACCATGAGGACATGTCATATTATGGATGGATTTATTCCACTGATGAATGATTAAAACAGATTGAGAAACGTAAAATCCCTATCCCCGTCAAATGAAAATGTAATCATTGTTTGAATAACATCAAAAACGTTGTAGCTCATGTTGGACAAACTAAAAACATTTCAGGGGTGCAAGTTCTAAAAGTTCAAGTTTGTGTTAGTGAAGAAAATGAAACGTATGCAATACAAACTCTGCTAAATGTTAGTATTAGAATTTAAATTCACTTTAATTTTTAAATGATTCTCTGGCACGTGTCTTTGACTTTCTAATGTTCATAAGCCGTGTGTTTTCCTCAGATATTATTTCCTGTTTTGCAGCCCCTCAATGCCAACCAACAATGACGGGAAGGACCTTGCTCTCCGTCTAGACGAGCGCGGTAGTCACACTAAGCCACGGCCGTCTGCTTCGCTTCTCTGTCTGCTTTTTCCCCACCGTCTGTTGCACAAATTGTTTGTAAAAACATCAACTTGTTAACCCCAATCATGTCATATAAGAACGGACGTCAGCCTCTCGTGATATTCCTGTTTATAGGTTTTGCATATTTCTATTCTCGTTATGTCTATTGTTAACATACTGTGTTCTTGCACACTTGTGCGACAACACAGTTTAACATCCGTGTGAGAATTTAGGTCCCAAGTGTTGTCAACTTATCAGAGTCTTGCTTCAGAGGTTTGAGTCATGTGGATTCCCTGAATGACAGTGTTATTCATGAAAACAAAAGATTTTGTCAAACCAAAACTCGCAGTTGTTCTCATAAATCCGCAGGAAATCATCAGAAAGATCATTTGTCAAACGCACTACAATTTGCTGTAGATTGTAACTAATGTCAAGGGGAAGCAGGAGTAGTTTCCTTTTCTACGTTTTTACAATGGTAATGAAACAGAGCCCTGCAGCGTGGCAGGAACAAATACAACTCCCGGCCGAGAGAGGCTTTACCTCATCGTTGTTCATTTCTCTAGTGCTTAATTGGATCAAGGCAGAGGCAGGACTTCCGCAGTGACCCATGCAACAGTAGTATTGCACCAACATCCGTTAGCAGAAGCAAATCAGCCCCCGCGCTGTATCATCGCAGCCATTAGGTCCGAGCGGCCGCGTGAGGTGTGCTCGTGATGTCGCTGTGTAAATGAATCGCTACATGGCCAGAAATATAAACCAAAACACGCTCAGAGTGCAAAGAGTGCCGCCAGCTTCCTGGAGTTAAAACCTTGTCGTCACTTTGAGATTTCCACGTTTACCTCGTTTCACCTGCGGCAACCTCTTCTTAAGCCTGAGCTCACCGATGGTAATTTGCGGCCCAGTGATGGGCGGCTGGGTAATCTGGATAACTCCCCCTACTCAAACATTACTGTTTGAGTAAACATTACTGTTTGAGTGCAATTTAAATGAACAAGATATAGCACAAGCTGTTTAGGTGTTGGCGGGAGTATATTTGTACTTTGTGCAGTGCCAGACTAGCTCCCAGTCGTTATGCTAAGCTAGACAAACCACATCCTGGCTCCGTATCCGCCATGATGAAATTGTTAGCATTCTTCTCTTTGAAAGAACACAAATAGGTGTATTTCTTGTTTTATTATATTGCATCTATTGCTGTAACACGGGCCGGGTGGCAAAGGGATGCTGTATGACCTCTCCTGTATTGTAGGTACTGAAAGTTGTTTGGTATTAAAGATAAACGATGGTCTTCTGGAGTAGTAACTATATGACGGCCCTACTGAACATAGCAAAAGCAAGACAGAATAATTATGCGACAATTATGCAATAAATGTCTTCTGATTCTGATTCACAACCTACAGTCAATCCAAATTCCCTCCGTGGCCTTTCCAAAGTCCGTTTCTCATTGTGTATGATTTCTCACTACTCTTTTGGATGCAGGTCTTCTGGGGTTTCAGGTGACACGTACCACATTTGCATGACAATTACAACTTGCCAGTAAAACAAGATAAGAATGCTGTGTGAAAAACCCTTGTGAAAAGGTTATGTTCATGCAGCTGCATGCAGCCACCATCTGTAGGCCTTTGTATGTGACCGCAAATCTGCTATCCTGCGGCTGGCATCCATTCCTGAGCCTGTGGTAATTCTACTTCCCTTTTCTGTGAAATGTTGTCATGAACTAAAGAGTCTTCAGTTGTGAATCACCCGATAAACTTCTGCGAATTCCTCAACCCCCCCCGGGTTCTTTTGCTTTGCATACTTTTTGCCACCAAGACTTGTCACATCTTCCAAACTCAGAGACACAATCACCCCTCTACACAATCACCACTTCACCATTAGGGAAAGTGTCGCGTAAGGGGAACCTGCCTTGAGGCTGGAGAAAGGGAAACGAAAGGTGAAGGAAAGGTGGATTACAGGGGGGAAAAAAGCCGCTAACAGAGACGCGCACGGGAAGATGATTCTTTGCACCTGCTCTGACAATGTCCAGTAACCTAAGACGGGCTTTCCTGGACGAGATGACACCCGCATGAATGAAGCTGCTGCAGCTGGGTGTCACACTTTCATTTTGCAAAGACGCGCACACGCAGAGGAACAGCTGCTCAGATTTTACACGTTGATAGTGAAGCGGAGGGGATGTCAGAAAAGTTCCAGTGGAATTTTTGGTTTTGTGCAAAAGACGAAAACACTGTGCAGTCATTTACATTTGCTTGTTTGGAACCAAGCACGCAACAATATCACCCTTTAAGAAGAAGAAATAATTGTGCGATGGGCGCAGACATGTTTCACAGCTGGTGTAATCGCTGCTGGGTTGGTTGGTCACCGCAGCAATGAGTCTGAATGAGCCCAACATTTTATAATATTTCCACCTCTGTGTTGTGTGGGAGTAAAGGTCGAGGTTCAGAACATGCAAATTCAAGGAATTACTCAACCTGGAAAGCGGTCTGCATAACTCTGTTTTAAGGAACTTGGCACGCTGCACTGCAATCTATAAAGTGTGAACTGTAACGGCAGCCTCATCAGCACGGAGCTTGGGCCCTTAACAGACTGCATCTATGTTTATATGTGTGGAGGTTTTTTTCTTCAGTTTTAACCTTCTTTCAATGTTTTTTTTTACATACACACTCCAACCACCTACACAAACTGGGTATGTTTTGGAAGATTCTTCAAGCGATATGAACTGTTTGTTCTGAACAAAGGCATGTTGTTCTTTTTCTATTGGTATTAGGTATAGAATTCATTCTCTGAAACACACACTTCTCAATCTCAATCTCAAGACGTATTTGTTTGTTGTAACTGTTTAGCATACCGAAGGTAGCTGTTTCCCACCAGTCCTTATTCTAAGCTAAAGTAGCTTGCTTCCTGCTCCCCCTCATCAAAAACTGTGAAAAAGCACATTTCCAAACATTTGAGTTAGTTCTCATTACCGCGCATCTCATTATCATGCAGTGTTGGGATTTTACAATTCGGTCAAATGTTGCAGCAATTTTTAGAACGTTACAAAAGAAAATGATATGTAATGGATGAAATCTTTTAATGCAGTGGGGAGAGCAATATATATCTAATGAAAAGTACATCTGACAGAAAAGAATGCCTAGGAAAAGAAAAAGGTACCATGCAACAGCCAATTTAATAACAAATAAGCAATATAATGATACGGACGAATCAAAATGAAATGTCATGAACACCGAAGATAAATATTTATTTTGTGGTTACAGTTTCAACGCACATCCCACACAAAGTTTCAGTTTCATCTGTTATGCTGAGAATTTCTTTTTTTTTTAATACAGTAAAGTACACGTGTTGATGAGACCCGACATGACCCAGACCACGCTTTTACACGTCATGCTGTCAGCTGTCTTCTACGGATGCTTCTGGAATCTGAAGATCAGCAGGGCTTTGATTCACATTGGATCATTTGATGAGGAAGGAACTGCATTGTGGGAAGTACTAAACAGTACTGAGACCCTTTCTGACCTGAATGTGTGAAAATCCCCTTGCTGAAGGCCATGTGCTCTGCACAGCTTCTCCACCGGTGTTACAAAGTGTGAATTGAGCATGTTGAGAATTCGATCCACGCTGTATAGTATCAAATGTGACGCGGCACGATCTCTGAGAAGTCGCAATATCAAAAGTGGATTAACATTCCACGCGTTCCTCCCACTGGGACTTGCTTGGATTGTGGTCTCGCCACCGTCGACAGCGTGCACAGCTACTTGGTGCGTTCGGGGGTGTCACTCAGATGAGGCCCGCTCAAAAACCTCGACATCTTGGCAGGCCTCATCGAGTCATGTAACAACGTCTGCTGATTGCGTTTCCAGCTGTTTGGCCTCAGCAAGTGAATTTTCCCATTTGAATGGACAACATATGGACGGCGTCTTTTTCCATCCCTCGATTTTTCATGTTTCACACGTGATTGTGTGCTGCTTTTGAATAGTATGACTAAAAGTGTAAAAAAGGTGTTTGTGGATTTAATATACTGGAAAAGTGATTATTTGGTGTACAACTGTTATCTGGCATAGTAAGTCCTCGGATTCAAACCTTCACAGTCCCATCTGAACGTGGAATATTACTTTGTATTATTTGTATTACAATAACATCATAATTAAGCGTAGCCTCGAGATTGCTTTCAAGAGCTGATGTATTTCTTTGCCAAACATTAAACCACGGGATTTCTCTGACCTTCTCCAACATTATCCTTCGTGCTATTTTAACTAATAATCTCCTTATAAATACAGGAGAGCCATTGTGGTGGATGAGGTGTGATTATGTGGTGGAGCAAGCTGTGCAGCTGTTTGGCTTTAATTGAGTATTAGCAGGATGCCGAGCCGCGCTTTTCATCAGAGGTTGAAAAGAGGGAGAAGTTTCACATTGAGATCCCCTGCAGAGTTTATGACTGATGGTGATGAGACTAATCTCCTCTGTGAACGTCGGGATACGATATTCAATGAAAATGTAACGATAATTAGCATGTTGCTTTTGAATACATCAGGAGGTACTATTAAGCTGCAAGTAGATAGTTGATTCTCCTTCAGGTTCATGGGGTCTGATGATTCATGGTTCCAATGGCCCCGATTTCTGCTTCTGGCGGATGATTCATCATTGTTACCACGGTTTCTCAATCGATAGGTTTTGCAGCTTTTGACACATTTGTAATTTCCTGTGAAATATTCTTTATTTACAGCCGATCTTCATCATCCTGACCTGCAATACGCTCTCAATACTAAATCCCTCAGATAAAATAATCTGTGTAATGCATACATCGATACCTGAAGTACTCAAAGTGAATGTGCGTCAATAACACACGCACAAAAGGTTCTGCTGGAGAAATAGCGGTGATGGAAAGTCACCACAATTTCTCCAGTCACTTCAGTCACTTCGGCAATTACGTTTATCCAAAAAGCAGTCAAAGAGGTCTGGACTTTGATGCCTGGCAGATGGACCTAAGCTGGTCTGGAATCCCACAGATGTTGGGAACTGCCGGAAAAATACGTTTCTAAAAAATGTTAATTATGCGTCCGTGGCCTCCGGGTTTGAACTGTGACCTTGTTCTCTAAACTCATCTATCAGTACCATCATTTACACAACTCCACACGTTTACCACCAGTAACATCATCTGCTTCCTGAATGGGTAGAGAGCGGGCGGTTGAATGGTAATTAGCTCTATTTGTATGATTTTTATTTTTATATATATTTTTTCGAATAAAGTGCAATTTAACGCCTTCATTTTGTCAACTTCATTCCATTCTGTCCATACAAAATAATTCCCCATTCCACACAGGACAGCTGGTTAAAAGAGCAAATGAAACTCTAGAAAGAAAAAACACTTTAGAAATGACTTTTCAGTCTTCAGTCCTTAAAGTCTGTCTTTCAGCACTTTCATTGCCCTCATACCCCCGACGGCCTGTAGCTATAATTATCAGACTGCCCTGTGAATGGGGAGCAGCCTTAGGTTTCCAGATGAATTACCTTTACGTGAACTTCACGGCACGAATAAAGCCGTCTGACAAACTACACCTGGCGAACACCGAGGAGCTGGACTTATCTCAGACGGGAGATTACGGGTGCTGAATGAGAAGCCGAGTCAGAGGGGGCAAAAAAAAAAGAAAAAGGTTTTTCCTTTTCCACACAATCGTCACGTGAAAAGAATATGATTTCATAAGTTGCTGTCTGGTTTGGATTACTAATGGACTATTCAGAAGTTTCTGTGTCAAATTGTGACCGTCTCACCTGTCACCTCGCAGAAGGATTCCAAATGTCTAACATTGTAAATATCTCCACACACTGAGTGAAAAAGTGGAAACAGCACATTGGGGAAAAGTGGAAACAACAACAACATCCCCGAGCGTGGCCCAAAGAAAACCACAACGACACCAAGACTCCTGATTATTAGTCAGCGCGTTACGCTTTGTGACAGTTGTTGTGCAGCGGGAACTTAGTTATACTTAGAAACATGTCTTCAAGCGCCGTTTCCCTTTGGAGAATAATTTATTGCAGGTTTTAAGCTTTGATATATTAACTAAGAAAGCATGCTTGCATACTCTACATGCAAGAATAAGACTCACGTGTCCCGGCGTCTGTTCTCAGATGGTCATGCATGTGGACGTTACTCCCAGTGTTGCCGATGAGAGTTTAAAGTTCAGCCCGAATGCAGTGTGAGAACGCCCCCGGGCTGTTGCTCTGGGGAATTTTACAGCCTTCAGGGGTCAGAGCTCTGTCTAATGCGAATGACACATTAGCAGGTAATTATAGACCCCGTAGGCTGCAGCTGTATGAAACACGCCTGTGCATGCAGGCACGAACAGACGCTTCTGTGTGCGTCACACAGGCCATGAAAAGTGATGTTGACCGGAGAAGAAATATTAGTGTGTAACTACATTATTGACTGTTAATATGTGGTATTTGATAAGAGATTTGTGGTTGGATATTCAAGTTCTTCAAGTTGCACATTCGGAGCTTATCGGGTTCGGCTTTGTCTGCCAGCGCTGGGTTACTAACTAAACGTATTTAGTAAACGTACTTCACAGGTGTCATCGACTTTAGTGGAAGGGTAAATTTAAGAAGGTGCACGATGGGTAACCTGACAGCGATCGCACCCGTTTGCTCTTTTGTTCCGTGAAAAACACGGTGATTTGACTTTTATTTTTCTTCTCACTTCATCATTTTGGGTCTGGATCCACGACGCAGACAATGTGAGTCAGAGGAGTCATAGGAAGTCATCAACTCAACCTGGACACAGAGCGGCAACAACAGAATCAGAGGGGCCTATCGTACGTCTCGTTTTCATGGAGGAAACAACTGTAAGTAGGTGTTCACTGTATTCTAAGCTCATCTGTCAACACGCGCCGCAGGGCGATAACAAACGAGGATGACTAACAATGGCACAGCGGGCCGATTCATATCTGCACCGTTTCCTTACCTGAACTTTAGAGGAAGAATAAAGGACGGCACTGTGATGAACTGATGACAAACCAACAACCTCCGTGACCCTGAACGGGATACTCGGGTGGAAAAAAAAGCATGAATGGGAACTAAAGCAAATATTCAAACTTTCTTTTAGAGTGCATGGTCCAAACGACTGATGTGTGCATTCTTACGCAATGCGAATATAACAAATCTATTAAATCTGTCTTTCTGTGGGAGGTATCAAAAATTAGATAAGATTTGAAATCCTCCAGTGTGCACCGGTGTTAGACGCTTTCTTGGTGACCTTTTTTCTGGATATGGCAACAAATAACAAAGACCTTAAAAGCTCTAACGGGAACATTGGTTTCATTGGGCTGATCGTGTGACCTGGTGATCGTTTAAATAAATGTGCATCAAATGCATGATCAGACTGACAATTTCACTTAATGTCACCATAAACTGGTCTGGTTCTTATGTCAACAAGTCGGCACATCTCTTGCCCCTGTCGCTGAAGTCACCACAACGTGCCACACTGAGGGGTTTCCTTTCATCAAATGCAATCAGCTTTGCCGCCTGCATCGTAAATCCGCTCCCGAATGACCTGCTGAGGAGGCACCGCGTCCACGGCAACACTCGGAGAACTGCCTCCCTCGCCGTCCACACGGCAACAAAGCTCACGCAGCGGGATTCAACCAATCAGGGTGCTCCAAAGGTGACTAGGGGGGGGGGCCCGGGCCAGGTCTTCCTTTGCTCTCTGTCGCTATGGCTGCTGCGTTTGGTTTTGCTGAAAGACAAAAAAACATGGAGATAGAGGGAGATGAGAGTGACGAGTATGGAGAGAGAGAGAGAGAGAGAGAGAGAGAGAGAGAGAGAGAGAGAGAGAGAGAGAGAGAGAGAGGCACTTAAGTTCCAGAAAGCTTGCAAAAGGTTAAGCGTTCACAACAATACTTTAATGCTTGAAATATAGCCTGCACATGTACAGTTAAGTTGTAGCAGCCTCTGTTTTGAGTTTCATGAATGTTACATTTCAGGATGGAGAGGACGTATGTGGGTGGCACATTTCCTTTGAGTTTACAACGGTCTATTCTGGTCACGTGTAGCCTACATGTCTGCCTTTGACTTTACTGTCAAACGAACATAATGTAGGATATTAAAAAAACAGTCGACTCATTTCTCTGCCAACGTTATAGAGTCTAGAGCAACCTGTTTTAAGGTCGCACAGTAGCGTCCTGCTTGCGTGCACATTAAAGTCTGCAAACTTTCCTAATGACTGTAATTTTATGCCGGCGGCGTTTGCAAAGCAATTAGCGTCACTAATTCAACAGTTTACATTGGAGACGTCAGACCTGCATCGTAAACTGGCTCCTATTGACTATGTGGCAATACATTTGTATTATTAGTCTTCTTACAACTAGTTCCTGCATAATTTCACCCCTCTGCAAAGCATCAGGTTGAGTGCAGAGGCTTCTTTCGAGTTGGAACGGTGCAGTGCACTCACATGATGAATGTTTTCACTCAAGTAGATTTTGGACAAGAGCCTGACAATGACTGAATCTTAATAATGCCAACACAGTTTAAAAAAAATAATAAAAGCAGCCGAGGTTGTTCTGTCTTTGCGGTGTACATATAAAAGAAATCAGACCAGCCCAAGCTGGGTACAGTGACGCTTTCACCGTAACCACTTAAGCTATTTTTAAGGGCTGGGTCTCTGTTTACATTTGAAACAGATTGTTCACCAGGTTGTGCCCAACGTGCGGATGATATGAACCGAAAGAAATCTTTGAAAGGAGACAGCCAGTCACAATGGATTTATTGTGTGTTTCATCCCGAGGTGACCTCTATTCTCCCTGTGTGCGTATTATTGCTGGAGCCCGGCGCTGGAGTGCATCTGGGTGCTTGGATTTGGTCTCTTCCATCCACGCCAAGAACAATAGTCCTTCCTCCTGCGGCGTGCTGGCATCGCCTCTATACTTCACTCACACAAGGATCCTTGGCACCGCACCCCGAACCGATTGAGGGGGACGTCAAAAAAAGTATGAAGTTACCTCGGAATGGTGACCTTTTGGGTTGGGTTGATTAAACGTTTTATTTGATTCCTTTGTTGGGAAAGCCAAATCTATGGAGAGGCCGGCTGTTAAGGAACCCATTCACATGTGAAAACATGTGAAAAGTTTATAAAAAAATATGACTCAAATTCTCACCTCCCTCCCGCCAAATCTAACTTTTTGACTCACTGTGAGAGAAAACATTTTCGCACCCCAGAGGAATTATTAACAGGTGTTAGAATTAACAGCAAACAGGAGTGTGACATTCGAGATCTGCCTCAGAAATGAGACCTCTTTGTCATTCAGCAAACCCACAAGTGAATGCTCACTTAACCCCGCCCCTTCACGGCTCTTGTCCAATCAAGGCTCAGCGGCCGTCGAGCTCAGTGGTTCTCCACACGTTGGAGCGTGCGTGGTGGCTGCGGTGAAAGTGATGTTATGCATTTAGAAAGTGTAAAGGTAAGAGGAAAACCATTAAATACATTAGTTTGTGGTGTTGAAGAAAGAAAACACATATTCAGTATCTACTATTTATTTGTTCCTCTCTTTGCGGATGCCAATCAAAGGATATGGGAAAGTTAATCCTCCAGCCAAAACTGACATGCAACTTTTTAGCTCAAATGTACTTTAACATCAAATGCATGTTTGCAGAGTGCAGAGGCTTCTTTGTTTACAAATATTCCCATACAGGGAATATTTGTAAACAATTTCCGGCAGAAAAACGTTAATATGTAAACCGGAGACGGCGCCTTTAATTACTTTATGAAGATAAGTTAGCTTCGTTAGCATACAATCTGCTAGCAAAATGGAGGCTCGGCAGCTAGAAATGAGAAACTGTTTTAGTCAACCACAAATTTTGAAAAGGGGCCATGAATTCCAACGATTAATCTGTCACTGTTGAACGGAAATGCCGGAGGGAAGAGCTTGACACCCTAAGGCGAGTACAGTGCCGAGGGACCAGCAAGCGATTTGTCTCACTGTAGTTTCGGAAAATGCTCACGGCGGGGGAAATGTGCAACTTTTTCTGACTGAGTGGGCGATGTGTGAGACGCGATGAGACGTGATGAGACGTGATGAGACATACCAAACCATGTCCGCTGCCCTCCACTGAACCGCAGCGCAGCCAGTAGCCATTGTCAAATATTACCCAGAAACAAACTACTTCAGTTATATTTACACAACACAACTACGTTACTATTGGCAGACGTCAACTTCATCCATTCAAGTCGAATCAAATCCCCACAAAACCTAATGAAATGTTGAAAATACTTCCTCTAAAGATAATCTCCGCAGATTACTACGTAATACTTGAGCTTCGACATGCAGAGCTACGGCACATTTGGCGAGCAAAGTGCTCCGCTGGACTGCAAATTCAGCGCTTGTCATTCAGCTGGGAAATCATCTCTTCACTCAGCTGGGACGGACTAACAAAACATCGGAGCGCGGCGCTCTCCGCGTTTTTTCCCACGACCGCCTCGTTCTCGACAGTTGGCCCCCGGCGCTTAGGCAGACAGGTGCACATCTCTCGCTATGCCGCGCATTCGGTGTCAATGCGGCGACTTTGGCGACCTTGACCCCTGAATGGAGCAGGGAGGATCTCTGTTTGCATTCGCAGGCGTTGCCGTTTAATTGACTGTGTGCGTTTCCAACGTGGAGGCGTTTACTCGTTGTCATTTCATCAGCATTTCATTCAGGTAGCAAAACAACATTTTATTTGAAATGAAAGTTGGACTTCTTGTCCATACCTAAGGGTAAAGAACATTGTGTGTATGCACTTTGGAAAGAGGCCAACTTGGCATCAGTGTGTCTATTGGACTAGAGGGCAGGTATTGTAACACAACCAATAGATTTGCCCCGAGCCAAATGGGGCACTGGAGCCTGTATCGTCCCGCCAGAACAAACTTTACAGAGCACCAAACTTTCCTCCACATCTTGTCTCCTGGCAGCGCAAAAGCCTTTGGAAGACCCGGGAAGGGCCTCAAGCTGCGGCCTTTTCCTCCAATTGAAAGTTTTGACCTTGCTGTCCAAGTTGCTGACTTTTCGACCTCCGCACAAGTGCGCGCTCCCCCCCCCCCCCCCCCCCCCCCGTCGTCACGGACCAGATTGCGTGCCGTGAATACCTGGAGCGTGGGGTTCACTCGTGGAGCGACAGGCGCGCCGGCAGCGCGCACACGAGGAGGGCGGCAGCTGCTGTGCAAAGCTTCTTGTTATGAGCCCGCGATATACTTTCACATACCGAACCATCAGTGAGCATGGGCACGAGAGGCGGCCGCGCTCACGGAGGTGACACAGATATGGGTGTAACTGATGTGCGAATGTGTCTCGTGTGTGTGTGTGTGTGTGTGTGTTTATAATACAAATACCGTAGCGATGTGCAGCGCACTTGGATGCGTGGGATTCTTCGTGAGGCATGCTCTGCATGCGCACACGGGGCATGTTTAGTTCGTGCATTGCCGTGCTGTCTGCATTTAGCTCCTGGGACGCGCGGCTGACACAACGTTATCGTACGCACGCCGCTCCACCAGTAAAAGTGGGATTGTGTGTCCGTAGGTGTTTTTGCAACACACCCTCCCCCCACGTGCTGCGGCAGCTCGCGATAAGGCCCGGGGCGAGGCCCGCGTAACACGAGTCGAACAGCGCTGATGGAGATGAGGCGGACGCAGCGGCGGGAGGACGTCCACTCTGCCACTTCGGCTCCTCTGCCGAAAAGGAAGCCTGCGAGTAAACAATAAGGGATGCTTCCTCGCCACACAGACCCAGTATAATGGCGGCTGTGATAAGAGCGATAACAACCTCTCTGACATGCTGCTCTATTCTGGGAGGAGGAGGAGGAGGGAGGAGGGGGGGTTCTGTAAAAACAGGATATGCCCCTTTGTTTTGGTTGGTGTTGGTTGTTGTGCGTGCGTGCGTGCGAGCTTCCTCGGTGACAGTGATGGGCTGTGTCATGCGGTCGCATTTCTTGCCGCACATTTTTTTCTACCCGGTCTTGCCTGCGGATTGGTATGTGGGTCAGGGGGTCGCGAGGGTCGAGCCAGGGGTTACAGCTGGCGCTCTCCGTGCCAACGCAGTAATACCAGGAAAGTCCTCATGGGACAACGTCACGATCATTATGGGGCCGCAGCGTTATTGGTTGATCAGTTAATCTCTATTTTTTTAGTACCTTTAGGACCGAACGTAAGCCTCAAAGACCATCTTAGGTTACAGTAAAAACGGTTTAATTTGCATGCTTCACCGCAAGTTTAGTTGCCATGAAACTTTGGGACCCAGATGTTTTTCGGCAAATTGCCAGATAGTGTTGATGATCTTGTCAAGTTAATGGCTCAATTTACGCTCAGTTCAAAGGGAATCGTCTCTCTGAAGCATGCGATGTCTTTGCCAGTTTGAAAAACGGTCCACTGCCGGCTCCAGCTGTCAACTTCTGCATCTGTCCTCGGTTAGATTATATAAAGCCTCATTGAGCTTGAGGAATGTATTAGAGACATTAGTTTAATGGGACCTTTGCTTATGGTACTTATGTACAAGTGTCCTCACGGGGCGAATTGCTTTCTGGTTTCGGTTTCTCAATGTCATGGACTGTGGAAGTGGTCAGTGGGACGTCCCCCGGGGATGTTCAACAGGGTTTTCAGGCCTTGAATACAGCAATTACTAAGTAAATATCACGCGTCATTGACGAAGACTTGCAAGAAACTAGCAGTTGAGACCTTGCCATGTTCACAAAGTTGAATAAATCAAGTGAGAGGTCGGGTTGTTTTCTCATAGATCACATTTGCTTTTGTGCCCAAAGGACTCGCCGTCTGATGGCCTTTTTACAGGTCATTTTTTACAGGTCATTTTTGAACAGTTGTGTGTGAAAAAACAACAACAACACCATGAGCTTGGTTCTTGGTTGGTTTAAGTTTTTCAACTTTCAGTTCAGAAATCACTTTGGATACTTAGTTTCCTCCCATTTTGAGGTTTATGTAGAGTTTTATTATGTGTTTTTATCATCATGGCACATACATTCTCTCCCTTTTTAGACCTCCTCCCTGTTCTTTTGTCTCTCTGTGTGCGTAGAGTTATCTGTGGAGGAGGGGGGGGGGTGAGCCGCTCCACCGTCCTCTAATGCACTCTGGTGCACTAATCCCTCCCTCTCGCTTTAACTCACACTGGCGGCATTGAAAGGATTTGTTTTTCTAGGTTCCCCTCATCTCGCTCCTTCCATCGCCGATCTCAGGTTACAGCCACTCTGTGTTTTCCTGTCAGCTTTGTAAAAAATACAAATTCCCAGCTGAGACTTTGGGCTGGACCGGGAGACACAGCTGGTGGCCCCAAACCCCAAAGTGTTGCCCCGCTTCTCCTCAGCTGACACTAAAATTATAAACTGCCACAGACTTTTTAAAAAACTTTTATTTGAGGTGCAGAATCTGACTTCAAGTGCTTTTTTTTAAAGTGTGACTCACGAACACGCTTTGGCTGCAGAATTTGCCGGCTGCACCCACCTGATCACCATATTTTATCACTGTAGAGATATTGGGGATATTTTAATACAAACAAAACAGTACATGCCAAATGTCTGTACTTGTTTATGGTCGTACTGCAAAAACCTCAGGGAAGCAGAGCATAAGGACAATGAAATAATGACACATTAAGGCTTTACCTTGGCACTTAAAGATGATATAAACACACACTTAGAGGAGGATGTTTCCTGTGATGAACTGCTTGCCCCTGCGACGTCCTTTCTGGCCACAATGGATCCTGCCCACAGCACTTAGTAGTCTGGCTCGGTCTCTGCGTCATTTTTGTCCCGTCTCGCCAGCTCTGTTGTTGAAATTAGGGAGAAGAAGCCCTCCACACATAAAGTGCATGAGCCTCTAGCGCATAAAACACTTTTACATAACAAATAAGGGTTCCAGCATTATTTATACGTCCAAGGAGCCACCTAAAAGATTCAAAACATGAGAATGGCAACTAATCACTATTTGCAATGTAAATATAAGGTGGAGGAACGTCTACCTGAGCAGAGAATAAAATCTCTCTCTCTCTCTGTGTGTGTTGGAATAAGAGCTTCTACGTGCTTTGTTCAACTTTGTGAGTTGAGTATTTGTTGGGGGGGGTGTTGCTCATGGCCGCGCCCGCCAGTCACCGCTGAAAGCACCTTCCCGGCCCCGCGGCGTCAAGCACGAACCCTCCAGGTAAGAGCGCTTGTTAAGTTAAACCAGGAAATAGATTTGTCACGCGGTTCGGCGAGAGAGAGAGAGTCACTTGGAGTCGTGTTTGACTCAATTAATCTTGTTGTTCCGTCCGACCCGGAATTCTTTCAGTCAGTTAATGTTGTGCTTTCATTTAAAAAAATCCTCCAGACTGTGCCCGCTTATAACAAGGCCTTCACTTCTTGAAATGTCATGCCACGCTGCAAGCGTCTCCGTGTTATGAAAGTCACAGTGATGTCACCTCTTCTTCTGTTCGATAACAGCCTGGAAAGTCCCCTGTGCGTGACTGTCCGAGCTCATTTAGGAAGTGGGTTAACTGAGGTTTCTTATCAAGAAGAGATGCCACGTTCCTCTTTCTAATGCAAACACAGGCAGGCAGGCAATGATTAGTGCTTCTTTACACCGTAGGAGAAGGTATTTGACCACGTTGCTGATGCACTTTAAAGAGAATCGTATCTTCGTGTTCACAATGCAGGGATGAACAACAGTACCGGCATTACAAGACGGGAGGAATCTCCTGGTGTTAATCAGTGATGCTATCAGAAAACGGACTACTGGATTGCTTCGTTTAACCGACTGCGTGTGTGTGTGTGTTTGTGTGTGTGCACGCACGCCAGCAGCTGGATGCCATTACTCGTGTGTGCGTGCGCCGCGCTCGGCTCCCCTTTTGGCCTTTTGTAAGTGTCTGTGGAGCCAAAGGCTGTTTGCCTGTGCACGACTGAGCAACCAGAGGTTTAATGTTCTCCACACGAAACGAAGACCGTGCCAAGATGGACAAGCTCCCCATCACTCAGTATGATGACAGTCATGCCCTTTTTTTTCCTTTTTTTTTTTTAATAAGGCCTGGCTTACACCACATTTGTTTTGGCGTAATTTTGATTCGAAATGAATGCTCTGTTAGTCAGCTGTCACGTTGTCTTTTTTTAGAAACTTAAGTTCCAAAGACGATGATCAGTTCCCGATAACACCCCCCCTCTCCCTCTCCCTCGTGACCCTGGGAAAGTCTTCGTAGTAGACCTGCAGGGTTTGAGACTCTCAGCTGCTTTAAATCAACATTGAAGCCTTTTCTCTCTCCGGCTGCCTCCAATGGACCATTTACAATATATTTTATTCCTCAAACTGCACCGTGACTTTTATTCTATTTTTATCTTGGTTGTCATTTGAAGTTATTTGGTCCAATGGGATGTTGTCAGTCTCCTCTCTGATGCTGCTCCATATGACAATCAGAACGTCAGTGGGCGGTGGAGTAACGTCCACCTGAGCAGGCGTCGGCGTCGTCACGGAAGCGCAGCATCCGGCATCCGGTGGTATCAACGGATTTGCTGAGAACCTTTTTTGAATTCGGCCCATTTAACGTCACGCGGCGTGGAAGCGGCACGTAGCGCTCTCCTGTTGGACATGGCGATGATACAGAACCAAAGCGGAGGACATTCAGTTCCTCGAATGTGCCGAGAAAAACAAAGACCATACTGTGCAGAAGACCTGAACCGGTGGTGAAACCGATGCGTGCGTGACAATGTTCGTTATCTCTCTCTCTGTGTGAAGTGGATCCGCTTGTGTGCAGCGAATAATGCGGTGCGTGTTTATTTCCAGCTTACAAGAATATCCCTTCAAATACCTAAAACCACAACGTTATCAACACCAGCCAGTGTCTGACACGAGGTTTACGCGTCTGTCAAGTTGTGGGAAAGTGTCTAACGGGAACAGCCAGTCACACTCTAAATGTGACATATGACAACAAACCCGGCGTGAAAGAACACGTCTGTGGAGTTGTTATGGTCCCGGTTAAGAAAAGACCAATATGAGGCTTCAGTTGATCTGTATTTGGTAGTTGTCGAGGTGTGTTAAGTTATGATAAATGCCCTTTACGTGTCTTATTTTCAAATAGTTTATCGCTATTTTTTTCATGTTGTATATCACGAAAAACGATATATACCTGTCCCTGGTTCGGTTGACCTGGACAGCCTATACTTTAGATGCAGTATCAGGGGGGAGACAGTCACACTCGTTCACCGTTCAGCAAATCCCATTAAGAGCGGGAGAATCCAGAAGTCGTCTCCCCCGGAGGACAGTCTCGTCTGAAACAAACCAGAGCCTGTGATGTGCTGTTTTGATTTTATCAGGCAGCTCACGGCAAATGTCTCACAGATCACCCCGCGGAAATGTTCACAGCAATTTGGCCTTTTTTAGAAAAGTCTCAGACGGAGCGACAGATCAGTTTCAGACTACTGAAGCCGAGTTGTCTAAATATCACATGTTTTTCAGCTGTTAGTATTTTTAACATGCTCATCGAAGCCTTTAATCTTCTTTAAAGTCACAGCAAACATTAAAGATGAAGGTACGGGGGAAGAAATGAGGCACCTCACAATCATAATCATTCATGTTCCTTCCATTCTTATTCCTTAGAAATAAACACAATTGTGTAATAACAGGATACAAGGAAGTTTGAAGGCCGTTAGCAAGAAACAAAATGGCCGCTCCAACCGACTGCCTGCGAATGAATGCGAGCGAGAGGCCGGCGAGGGAACGAGACGCAGGTGGACGAGGCCGGTCGATGAGGGGTGGAGCGGTGTGTTGATGGGTGGAGCGGTCAGGGCGATGGAGAAAGATGCAGCATCTCACCAACTGGATCCCGTCAGCAGTGACTGATCTCATCTCCCGTCCACAGAATCAATTCATGCAATCGAGTTAGTTTTTTACATAATCGTTAGCCACCATTAAATGGATCTCAGCGCTGAATACGCTCGATGTGACTGTCTGTCTGAAACAAGTTTTACTGCCCCTCAAGTGCCGACTTTTAATCAGCACGTGACTGTTTCCTTCCCTTCACTCGGCGGCAGAGAAAGCAAGTTAAATGTAACTACAGTGAAGAGAACCTGTATTGTTGCACCTGTTGGCACAATCCTGCTCAACAAGATCAGTGAGCACCGATGTGTCATATTGCCCAAAGTTTTAAACCTCATTTACATGTCCGGTGCAGCCGGTTATGTTTGTTGACAGAAAAACAACCGAACGTCACGCAAAGTTGTGTCACAAAACTGCCTGACGTCAGGGCCCGAAGGTGTTATTATCGCATCAACAAAGTATTTCCAAGAAATAATTAGTTTAACTACAGACTTGTTGATAGCTTTGTTGTTAATGTGTTCATTGTCTGAATAACAAAAGCCGCGCACAGAAGACATTCACAGTCCCCGTCTGGCATAAAACAGGATCCCGTAACACTGGTGTCTCGTAGCTTGTCGTTGGGATTCGCTGCCATGTCAGAGTGCCGGGTCCAGGTCACGGGGGGGGGTGGAACTGATGTGGGAGCCATTGTCTGGGGGTCTGTGGAGGTGGTGTAGATTTCCCTATTGCTGATACTGCTGATTGAGATGGAAAATCAGCATCGCAGCTCTTACGGGTGTTGAAGTGTTTGCTGAATTCATGACAAAAGACGTGACAAATGGTGGATGAAGTTATAAAAAAAAGCATCTGGCTGCATGACTTGAGTCCATCTTGAGTTTCACTGAACATCACTTGGTCTTATCTGTAGTTACCTCAGTGTGCAACCACAGCAGTGGACATGTGTTGGCATTACACGCTAAATTACTCGTGGACACATAGCAGGGCCTTTGTTATTTTTTGCCATTGGCTAATTAATTGATTTCACTTTGGTTCAAGCTCTATGAGTGAAATCTATTATTAGATACGGCTTGAGTTTGTTTTACAAACCACACAAATCATCCATCAGTTACAGTTTTCTCTGCAATGAAAAAAAGATTAGCACCCAAAAAATCTTGGTGAAACATGCCAGTATTGTGTCCTATATAATACAATCAGCTGAAGGACTATTTATTTCATGCATATTGAACACAGGTTCTGCCAAGTTGCAATTGTGCTTTATTTGCTTCCCTGCAATATACATACTTACAAAACATACAAAATCTAAGGCAAAATCCATTTATGCTCACGTTTAATTTATGCCATGACTTGCATTTCTGCAACTTTCTCTTGGCTGAATCCTCTTTAATATTTACACTCTATGTGTCCATGACAAAGGTGTGAAATGCATGTTAAGTAAATGATTTATAGATTCTCAAGGATCATTTTTGTTCGTACAGCGACACTATTCCCTGCCCGTGTGGCAGTATGTAAAGCCACTCTTAGCAATACAGTGAAATGAGCGTTGAAAGGACTTGCTCGGGAAATCTGGCAGCGATCCGACTATCTGTCTCCAATAGGCAAGAATTGCCGCTCATTTCCTGTAATTTCTCCTTTTCTGTGCGCCAACAGCAGGCCGCATACACCAAAGCAATCCCAAAACCCCAAAGAAGACAGAGAGTCTTCTTCCTCAGTTCCCAAATCATAATAAAGTCCTCTGCCCGAGTTAAGAAACACACAACCAGAAATAAGTTGCTGAACTCTCTGAACTCACCACACCCCCCCCCCCCCCCCCCCGTTTTATTTAGATGGCAGATTCTTCATCATCTATATAAATCCGAGCCTCCCATTGAGTGTTTCGAGATCAGATACAAGCAGCCACTCATGCTCTCCCTCAAGTGTCCTCATGAACCACATTGTTTCCAGCTTATTCCCCCTGCTCCCTGCGGCCGCGCATGGGCCAAAAGTTCCCCTCAAAGGCCTGTCCTACCGGGCTTGTTTGGGGACATCTGCTGCCATGTCCAAATATTGTTTTTGGCTGAGCCATCGCTGGCGCTGCTGCGGGAGAATAGAGCAGGGAACTATTTATACCTCAGCGGGATAGACTGTGTTAACATACAAAACAATGCCTCTATCCCCCCGGTCTTCCAGCTGCAAAGAAGGACAGCGACCGCTGCAGAGGGCAAAAGAAAAAAACAGCAAAGCTCGCTGCTGGTTTTCAGCGGGTGAGCTGGTGGAAATAACACTATGTATGGGTGACCTTTAAACTCCACTTAGTTAATTCTGTCCCAAGAAAAGTTTGTTTTTACACAAAAGTAGCTGGTCAATTTCAGGATATATGTCACGTTTCATTTTGGCACTATGTTGATACTGAGATTTCTATAATGTCACTGCAGTTTGAAACTAGGCCCATTTTTCAAGACGCTGGATAAATACATGAAATTAATCGTTTTACCTTCAATGAAACAATAAACCACATTGCTCTATAAACACTGATAAAACAGACCATTTGGTCTTTTTCTACAAATCCAACGGGACCTGAAATCTCTTTTCATATCTGAATATTGCACTTAACAAGTAGAGTGGCCAATTTATTTTTCAACAGATTTCTTAAGCCTATCTTTCATGCGCAGACTTTCGATTTTTCAGGGCATTCAGAGGAAATTATACGTGGGCTGAGTAATTGAAACAAAAACAGTAGAAGGAAAAGGATCTGTGTTTCAAGGGAAGACATAATGACTGCTCACGTTGTTTTCCTTTCACATCACATTACAGTATTAATAGAGTTTTTCTATTCCAGGCGGTGGCGGTGGAGAATTATACGGTAAGAAATAACAATCAAGTAGTCAATCAACTTAGAAAAAAACAGATAAAACATTAAGATGATCACAAATAAATAAATGCAGAAATGTATAATGACATTTTGGGTCTATTTAATGCCTTCATTGTTTGTCTTGCACCCTGGACGTCTCTCTATAAAGACTCCTTATAATAACCCTGAACCGTGAATGTCCCAGTCGTGCTCCAGGCTTGAGATTTATTCAAATACTTACCGAGCACCCGCAGAAAAAACAAACATTTTTAGTATTTAACTATTTTTTTCCTCCTCATTGTTTGTTGGGGTCAGGTTTTATGATATCATTATGGCTATTATATCATTTTTTCACCTATAAACACAGGACACAATATCAGCTCCTCCTTACTGGGAGAACTGAATGCATTTCATTCAACTGTTTCCACTGGGTAAGTATTACTCACCATATGTTCCTGTGTAAAGCGCCCCATGAATAAACCAATAGAGATAGAATAAATTAAACCAAAACTCAAACCTTACGTTTTATGGACTTCACTTATTCATACATACCCCAAATAACAAAATACAATAGTATCCTACTACCAAAGTACTGTATTCTTTAAATATTGTTGTGCCGTCATACAGCTGTGCCTTTGTTCATCGTTCATCCTTTATTTTCTTTGCATATGTCTGCCTCATCACTCCTCTGTTCTTACCCAACTTGTTACATGCAACACGTGTACCTGACACGCACGCCATGGTGTAACCGAGTCATTAGGTAAACTGATACTGGAAGCATGGTGTCTGGACGCATTCATAATTCTTTGCAGTGTCAACAAACACGATCATACCAGTTTGACAATCATCCAGCGGGCAGATTGCCATAAACAAATTTTTCCTGGTAAGGAACAGAAGAGATTAGCTTCAAACATCAAGGACAAAAGAGGGGCTCTTTCAGATAGCATCAAAGAGCGTGGATCGCTATTCAAATTCTGCATCAGTAAAAGAGGAACGTGTGTTTGGGCACGAGTTACGAGGCCAATGGAGACGTGATTACCATAGAAAGTGTGTATTTGAATACTCAGTGTAAGGCTTATGTTGACCAAATGTCCAAACAGTCTTCATTTGCTGTTCCTTTACAGGAACAGAACAATTTAAGTATGGTTGTCCGATTAACAATTATTCTATTCATATACATGTAGTCCTAAAATTCTGTTTAGTAGGCCTACTCAATGGCAATTTTGGCAATTCTGAATATACACAATCTGCACACTGCATTGTGTGGCACAAAACATTTTATTACTTATTATCACATCTCCCTCTTATCCACGAGAGGCAGAGACAACTAGTTGTGTTTATTCACAAGAGTCGTTTTGACCGCGTGCTGCAGCCCTTTTACCCCCCATCTGTCTTAAATTACACAGCGGCCCCCACAATATAAATACCCACTTATCATCCTCCTGTGATACGGGCCTGAGATGACGAAGACAACGGCGGACAACCACTGCGCCGCGTCCCCCCCTGGAGGCACGTCTCCGCTCAAGGGTAGCATTTATCTTTTATTACCCAAAGGGACGGATTGGCGACTCCCCGCCCTTATGTGGCGGGCGGGGTGTTCATAAAACGAGGGCCTGCGGTTGTCAAGTGAAGGCAGCGTGGCTCAGCCTGAGCGGAGCCAGGTAGCCGATGGGGCCCGCTAGCAATTTGACAGAGGCTGTCCTCCGAGACGCCAGGACTCATGGCTGGGTTTCATCTTCGCTAGCTGTGTGGCAGCCAACGTTAGCTCCATGTAGCTCTCTCGCGTCACCGAGTCTCAAAAAACTCATTTTTGTTAATACCAAACAAATTTGGACAATCGCTCAAGTTGGAGCAGAAATGTTGCTAGTGTCGCTCTGACCTTGCAGGGCAAATATAACAGTCACCCCCAAAACGCAGGTAGGAGTTTGCACGGCAGCCAGTTGTGAAAACATCGGTCCGCCGAGCAGGGAGGCTCATCTACGAAGGAAGCCGTGCGTTTCCCCGGAGACGTTTGTTGGCTGCAGCTGCGCCTACGTGTTTTGACCCAACGCGCCGCTAAAGTGCTACACCTGACATGTGTGCCCCGTCGGAGCGGCAGGACCTATTCTCTGTGGACGGGAAGTTCGTTTCCTCATGGAGCCACACATTGAATTGAATTTGTTAATCGCCTCACCCACCCAAAAAAAAGGTTTCCTTTTGCTGTTCTTTGTGCTTTTCTTGGCTGCATTGGAAAATATTGTTACGCTCATAAAACTTTCTTTCTGTTTAAAGTCCAAAACCTGGCCACATGTGATAACTAAGTGCAGCTCAGTAGGCGTAGACAATTAGAGGAGATTGATTATTTATCCCAGCCACAATGGACGTTACTGACGCTCTCCCTGCAGGATGATGGGCCTGCCTTGACCTTTTACCTACTACGAAACGCATGAAGCTTGTAGAAGGTGATAATTAAAATGTCATCACTTTGTGGGATCCCATGAGGCTGTTCTGGGTAATTATAAGCCAGAACTACGTGTTAGTCCACAGGTGGATCACAAAAGAAATGGGGAAAAGTGAAACAACTGAAATAAAGGACTAGATTTAGTTAAAGCCACAACATATACAAACTCGACACGAGAGAAGCCTGTGTAACCGACAAATATTACAAAAATTCGTCTTTCCTCGTTGGCGACACAGTCCCACTCAATGCGTTGCCCGGACAGTTGGACCCCGAAGGGTTAATTGGTGTCGCTCCCAGGCATGAGAGGCAGAAGTAAACAAAACGAGCCGGGGACTGGAGCTTCTCCGCCTGCTGAAGTCGGGGCGTGACCCTTGAGATAGGCCCCGGCTATCATGAGGGCGTCTCTCTGAGTGACTGGCCAGGAGAACAGAGAGTCCTTTGTCAGGGCTGTGTGCGAAAAAGTGCTGAGGCAAGCAGGCCCTCACCCCTAACCCCTCCTCCCCCACTTTATTTTTTTCTCTTTCTCCCTCACACACACACACACACACACACACACACACACACACACACACACACACACTTGTCTGTATTTACCAGCAGTCCCAGGGGACGAGGCTTTCACTTCAGCTGGTGGGAGGCGAACACAGAGCTGGTTTTGTGGTTGAGGGCTGTGTATGCTGGCGATGCATTCTGGGATGCATCGTTAAGCTTTAATATAATCTGCAGCAAAAGAGTTGGCATTCAAGTCAACTTTGAGAGAATCACTTATGACAAAAAAGTCTGGTCTTCAACTCTAAACCAGGACGAAGATCAACACAGCTGGTTTCGTGCACAACAAACTGGTCCGCCGGCAATTTTCACGATCAAGTTCTGCCAAAAGCACACCAGGAATCCTATTATTTCTTTTGACTGTCGGGCAAAATCAGGATTTTTCACATAAATAAAAAATTCCCAATAGGTTGACATATGGAGGAAGACACGATAACATCTTATCACCTCCATTATGTGGCGAATTCTAAGGACGCCTGGGCGTGCATAACAGTATGACATCGTTCTTTGAAGCAATTTGGCAATCCCAAATTATAATATATTATAAGACAACTTTTCCTATGCGAATCAAGGGCTCTCATTTAACTTGAGCGCCTGTTTTTAGATACAGTGACTCTCAAATACCTTAAGAAAGCCTCAGCGCTCCATAAAGCACAACTCGGTGCAATATGTTAATCTTGATGATTAGGCTTTGAAAACATGGATTTTCTTTCCCTCAGGCTGAGTGTTTCTGCACTCCCCCACGCGGCACACTTACACTCCTTCAACCCGCCTCCCTGCTGCCGTCCGAGCAGCTGCCGGGAGCAGATTGCTTTGGTGACAGAGGAGTGAATCGCAGTGTAACTCAGGTTGCACCTTTCCACCAGAGGTCACGGCGTGAAAAAAGTGATGTGCTGACAAACGTCATTTCATCCGGGGGCCCATGAGATGCTTCTATTGCTCATGCTGAACTCACTTTTTCGGGGCTTTAATTGGGTTCAAATCACTGCTGATAAATCATATAAGTGGTTTTAATTCAAAAGTCACGAAGTTGGGAGTCGCACTGGTTCCCTCGCCAGAGGACCGTTGGGATTTTCCCCCTCGGATTAAAGACTTTTTCAGAAGATAACTACCCTGGGACACACACGTATACGATTAAGCTTTTATTCAGGAAGATAATGTTGAGATAATGTTTTAACCGTGAATGCAATCGGCAGAATTAAAAAGCTAACGTTGGCCCGTGAACAAGCTGCGGCATTGTCACATGAGCGTGAGTACACACGGCGAGGACAGGAGGCCTGGTTGGTGTCATGATTTGATAGTCAAATCTTTCGACCTGATAGCAACGCCTATTCTAACAGGTAAAAGCTTGGTGCCCACTGATGTGTGTCTACCACAGAGCTTTTTTCTTTCAGGCAGGGAACCAGAAGCCTAAAACAATTCAGTTTCAGACGAGTGTGCAAAAAGGCCGACACATTTCCGGGGGTTTTAGGCTCAATCGCAGCCGTGCACGGACAGCAGGGAGCGTCTCCTGTGCTTGACAAAAAGAAGACTGTGAGACATCGTAAACAATGTTTAATGTTGTCTTTATTGCCGGTTCAACATCCCCTCCGATGCTCTGTGATGTTCGTTTCGTTGTCAATGGTTACGTTTGTATTGAAATGGGCGACGCAGCTGGCCGTGCTTCAGGGCGTGCGTAGCTTTTTACTTTAATGTATATTATATATATATATATATGTATTTATACCATGCCACAGTATCTAAAGACCGTTCACTATGTGGGAGCTTTCTGTTATTTAAACTCAACTGTGTAGATCAGGGGTCTCAAACTCGCGGCCCACGGGCCAATTGCGGCCCTCGGGACCATATTTTGTGGCCCCATCCTTAATATGAAAGTGTAATGTTAGTGCGGCCCGCAAGTTTTATACTGTAACCCCACTGTCATCTGCTGTGTGTGATGTTCTGGTTTCCTACTGTGTGCTTGTCCAGTGAACGTGGCATGCATGTGACTGACATGGGGGGCGGGTCGTGTGTGTCGGCCGAGGTGCAGAGAGCAGGAGGGTGAAATTCAGTTTCCTGCCCTCTTTCGCGCAGGTGATCATGTGACTAACCGTTAGCATCGCTCGTTTAATAAAGTTTTCCTTTACGACTCACACTAACAACACATGAAGCATCTGACGTCACCGACGAGCGTCTCCGTCCATTACTACGCAGCTTCGATTCACGTAACTTCACGTTTGGCTATAAAGGAATTCCACGGTCACATGACCTTAGGTCTCCCCCGCTGAGTTAAAGGAGGACTAGTGTTGTAGTCTCATTCGGACCGATCCCCCAGGGTGGGGTTCAATGACTGCTTTTGAAAGTGAGTGTTAAGTTGTGTTATTGTCGACCATGCCGTTCGGACGCTAGTCTGGCCCGCGTTCGGTTGAAGTGGGCTGCATCTGGCCCGCAGCTGATTTGAGTTTGAGACCCCTGGTGTAGATGCTTCAGGGTTTCGTTCAGTAAATGAAATGAAGCACAAGCCATTTACATTTTCCATGAAGTTTTAATGAAAAAAACAAAACAGCCATGTACCCATTCAACAACAGAACAAAAAAATGTAAGAGAAATGTAAGATTTTTCGAGTCAAGCTCTTATGTACAGCATATTGCACTAGAAAAAGAACAAACGTCCCCGTCCTCCTTCGTTCCCTCCGTCGCTTCATTTGGACACAGAGCGGTCCCAAAGATAACACAGCCAGTGCTTCAACAAAAACTGCTACATTTGGACTGGGTCTCACTTCATTAGGACACGTGAATGTGAAATCCTTGAGACCACTCTGAACGTAAAGAAAGAAATGTGAAGACAACACCGACTCCAGAGTCTGAATCGGGCGCCACTGTTCAGTTCATGTGTTGAAAGAGATATCAAGGTTTTCACTCCATTAAATTACATTCAAACCTTTACGATACCATTTTTTGAGGAATGTTGTACATGCATTTTTACCTCCATTTACATATATTGAAAAAAGCCCTTGAACTGAGAGTGACACAGCAGACTTGGCGATATCCCAAATTTAAAAAAAAATCCCACAACATTGGAAAAAAAAGCAATCGTAGCAAAAAAGTTGCGCTGTTGTAGTTCGTTCTCCGTCTTCTTATAAAAAGATGTGGAAAATCTTAGCCCGAAATGTTTTATAAAGATAGCGACGACGGCCGTGTCAAATTCATGTCAAATGTATAAAATAAAAAAAAATAAAAAAACACCAAATCACAGCACTTGACAGTTAAGATGCACTCGTTCTTGGATATTCAAAAATGAAAAATAAAAAAAACTGATTTGATATTAAAGACACTGAAGGTTGAACGAATAACGAATGTTCCACCCGAGTCGGCGCTGCGGCGGCGGGTTGGTGACGACGGGACCCGTCTCACGCACAAATAACACCGGGGCACCGCGGCGGCTCGCTCCTCCTTCCAATGTAAACCCGCAGCCCTTCTAGATTGTAGATAATAAAGCACAAAGACCCAGACGAGACCGGGCCCATCCAGCATATCACAGATCTTAAGAGTTTCTAGAGGGAGGGGGGGTGTTGGGGGGGGGGGTCCCAGGAGTAGAAAGAAAACAGTATACAGGAGAAGAAAAAAATAAAACAGTGCACATTGATTGCAAACAGTCGTTTCTGATATTAGAAAGGGTGAAACTCGCCGTTGGGTGCTGAGAGATGTCAAAGGTCGAGCCTGTGCCTCGTGAAACAGATGCTTTTTTTTGTGTGTGTGTGTGTGTGTGTGTGTGTGTGTGTGTGTGTGTAGTTGTTGTTGTTTGTATCAAGGCACCACGCACACGGCGTACTGTTTGTGCCGACTCCACCGTAGCGGAGCGTGCTGTTCCCCCCACGGAGCCCGAGCGGAACGGGAGCTCGGCGGCCAAGTCGACTTTGGCCAATAATCATAACGCCGCGTGTCGACGGCGACGTGGCAGGTCTGTCACTCACGAAGGCACGTTTTCGTTTTCGTTTTTTTTCTTTCTTTTTTGTACATTTGATTGTCTGCTGTTCACGTGAGCCGTGAAGACTCACAGCCGCCCGTCCCTGTGAGAACGCACGAGGCACGGGGCTTCAGTCCAGCCTCCCGACACGCAGGCACCAAGCACACCAACTGAATGCGCATCAACAACAGGGAGAAAGGGACTGTACACACTGAGATCGCATCTATACAGTAGCACTGAGCAAATATACAGAAAATAAATTAGAATAAATTACCTAAAGAGGAACAAAACCAAAGGAATCTTGTTCTGGAAGGGGACAGGGAGTAGTTAAACGTGACACTGGATGACGACATAGACCGGAGAGGGGGGAGGGGGAGGGGGGGGGGTCTGTCTGAATTGGCTCAGCGTTCAGTGTTTGCAGGAAACAAAACGTTGTCGTGACGGAAATAAAAGGAAAGCCCGTCGATGTTGATGTTTGAGTGACTGAGCTGTGGAAAACTTTAAAAACGCCCGATGACACTTCTCTGCTTGAGCGGCGGCGTCTACGGACATTCGAGTCACCGTTCAAAGGCGGATTATTTGCAATCACAGCTCAGAATGAGCGTTGGGGAACGAACGCGGGTCTTAACTACTCCCCGAAGAAAACGGAAGAGAAAGAAACAAAAACAATCAGTGTCTTCAAAAGTTCATATCGTGAATCTACAACAGACTGAAATAACACATCGGATCAGGAAGTTATTCCTTTATAAACCTTCAATTGAGAGACGTTTGAGAACGTAGCGGCTGTCTGAACCTTCTCACCCAGATGTGTGTGTGTGTGTGTGTGTTAGTAAAGATGTTTGCACAGGAGCTGTTCTCACTAAATCCTCCGTGAAGCTGAATACACCGCCGGCAGTTTGGTGAAAGAAAGCACTTCGAACGAAAGGGGGGACACGTAAATGTGTCAGCACATGGGGATTGAATCAGTGCTGGAGACATTCTCGCCGGGCGTGAAATGACATTAAAAATGCATCTCGGTAACTTCAACCCCAAACGTTTGCTCGGGGGAGTCTTTCACAGAGCCGTATTTTGGGACGTACATCGGTTTTGATCGCAAAATCCGACAGACCCCTAAGATTCGGATTCCTTCCACTGGGTTGAATATTGCTCTCCCCTTAAAAAACGCCGACGGGCGGCACCCTCTCCCGCGGTCGGGCCGCGCAACGCAGCAAAGGGCGAGATTTCGATTGTCGATCCGGCCAGAGACAGAAAGCCTGGAGAAGCTTCAGAATACGACAGGCGTTTGTGAGCTCTGTGATTGTTTCATTTTCACTTCCCTGATCGTGATCCCGCGGCGGAGATTCGCTTGTGCTCATTTGGTTTGAAAACGACTGCAGATTTTGGAAACAGTAAGCACGCACTCCTAAATACACATGTTCATAAATCCAGTAAGTAATCACGACTACGTCAGGTATTGAAGTCACTCGATCCGAATATCCTCGGTACACCTACATTCAAGCATACGTGTTGGGGTTTGTTTGTTTTTTGCCCTTTTGATCGACAGGATCTGAATCGACACGTCGGATCTTTAGGCCCCTTCCTAACGACATCGCGGGTAGTGCTGGAGATGTAGGGGCCGATGGATGAGACAGCTGGATATAAACTACAGTGGAAGCTGGTAAAACATCTGGACTGACCCGACACCAGCGCGTAGCGCCGCCACAATGTCGTGGCAACCACTTTCAAATTGGCCGGTGTGGAACGTTAAAGGAAAGGTACGGGGGCTTATTGTTCTTTTTTGTTTACTGAGAATAAATTAGAAACGGGCCTCGAGTCCTCGAGGTCTGAAGTCAGTGACTTTAGCACAGTCCGCGTCCACGTCCACAGTTTGTCGCCCCAAAGAAAGAAAGAAGGCTAATCTTAAAATGAATCTCTATATTTTATGATTTCCTTGACGCAAAAGTACTGTGGCAGGAGAGAATAAGGCATTCCCCCGGACTGATGGAGGTCCTTCAATACCAAACGAAAAAGAGCAGTTTACTGTACAAAATAGGTAATCTTACAAATATTTCGAAAATATCTCTTCAATCGCAATGGCTTCTTCTTGGAGACGCGGAGAAAGAAAAAAAAGAACCCCAAAAAGTAAACCAAAAAAATTGTAATCAGCCTCCGTCCAGCGGGGACCGGTGTTTTCTTCATCTCGTCTTTCGAGGATCGACTAGAAAACAAAATCCAAAACCCGTGTTCCATCTTACAGTGCCATCTTAAATGTCTGGTCCCTTGTCCCTGTGGAACAAGTGGCTGAGGCGAGGGGCCCGGCAGGAAGCCCCTTCATCTGTGCTCTCCTCGCAGCCGGGGGAAGAGGGCCTCTCTGGGAAACAGGAAGCCAAACAGGGCCATCGTGAGGCGCATCCAGGCGGGCAGGTTTTGTCTCTGATGCCTCATGAACTGCAGAAGGGGAAAAGAAAAAAAGGGAGAAAAAAAGAAGAAACGATCATCAGCTTGTCAGCCTGTCAAATCACTACGACGAACCCCCCCCCCCCCGTGCGCTGTGGTAAAAAGCCCTGCGTGACGAGTCTGGTGGATGTTTCCACAACATTAGCTTGTGTCTAGCCAACATGTCTGTCGCACGCACGTCCGACACAGCGTACAGTGTCAGGATTTGTCAGGGGCTCACATTCCCAGACGGGAGTTCATTGGAACACTTGGTTGTTGTTGGTTTTTTTACACCATAGGATGAAAATTACCGGGCTAAAAGACCCACCCCCACCCCCGGAGCTGCCTCTTATCACCCTAATGTCACTCAACCATCCCGCCTCGGGTTGGGAGGCTTCCCCTCTGATCAGATGTCGCACTGTTGACTTCCTCAAAGGCTTTCAGAGGACGCGCTGCCTATTTCATCACGGCGCTCTCGTAACAAGAGCAGCAAAAATAAAACTGCTAAAACCGCCGTTTGAACGGTTATTTTTTTTCTCTTTTGGGGGGGGCAGCCTACACCCCCCACCACCACCCCGCCCTTATCTCTGATCCTGCACGGCTCCCTCCGGCTCTCTGAGCAGCCAGATATTGCAGCCCGTTGCATAAGCGCTCACTTTACCAACTGTCTGCGGGCTCCCTCCATCAAGGTCTCCAGCAGCCTCGCGATCCGAGCCCCCCCCCAACCTCCCCCGCCACGGGCTATTTGATGCAGAACTGGCAGGCTGAGCTGAAGTGAACCGGCACGGCTAAATGTAACCCTAATTGTTCTTAATTGCTTTAAATTCTACACTGCCGGGCTTGGTTAAACAGTACCGCGGCTTGTTCCACGTGAGGCTGCGCGGGTTGAGGGGGAACGTGCGTATTATTTTGCCTTTTTTTTTTTAATGCACCCCAAACAATAAAGAAAACTAAAAACACGCCTGCCTAATACTAGAATGAATTTGCTTTTTTAATCAAAGCACGAGCCTTTACGTTTGAAGGCCAAAACCACAAATCTACTTCACAACAACAAGCTACTTCTGCTTGGAGGACTCGAGCGAAAACTGTCCAACAACAGCGGCGGACACGATGCAGGAGAAGTGATTGGATATCATAAGTGCTCGTGAGTGATTATTCCCTTTTTCTACAGCAGCGGCACCTGATCCAGGATTTAAAAATAAATAAATAAAAAAAACACCAGCGCAGACGAGCAGACACAAAAGAAAAGTTCCTCTCTTATCTCTCTGTCACAGAGTTGCGCGCACACACCACCAAAACAGACACAAAGGCACACGCACTTAGGCGGCGAGCGGGACGACTGAGGTATTGTGGGTAGCCGTGAGTCAGAGTCTATTTTTAGACGCCGTATAAACAGCCGGCCAAGTCTACCCAGACACAGACGTGCTGCTCACTCCTGTCGGCGACAGTCGCGTCGATCGCACCTGCTCTTCCTCAAATTCTCTCTCGCCGCTTTCTTTGCACTCTTTCCCTCGCTGCCTTTTTCTTTTTTTTTTTTGCACCATTACGCCCAGTTAAGTGCCTCTTCCGCGTATTTGTACTCATTAACTTGAGGTCATGTCGACGTGACTTAAGTGGATCTCTTATCAAACACACAGTGATGCCACATCTGGCCAAAGGGGAACAGAGACGTGTGTGCGGGAACATGTTCGCATGTTTACGATTGCGATCTTTCCATGAACTTTTCCCTCGGTGGGGGGCAGGAGGGGGGGGGGGGGGCATGAAGGTCATACAGTCTCCGTGCTGAAGCGAACCACTGATCCGCTTACCAGCTCGACGTGGTCCTGTTGGAACTTGTCTCCGATCTCCCGGAGCTTACGGCCGATCTGTGCCTCCACGCTCGCCCCGGCCTGCTGCTCCTCGGGCCTCTCCGCCATCCTGCCATCTTCCTCCCCTCTGCCCTCTTCCTCCTGCTCCTCCTCGCCTTCGACGCGCCTCTCTCCCCGGTCCTCCGTGGGCTCGAACTGAGCGGGGAAATGCGAGCGCAATCCAGCGTTGCCTGAAAGGAGAACAGCCAGCTTCTTAAAACTCGCCGTGGTTGTCGGATCTCTAAAAAAAAAATGCAGGGAGGCTTTTGTGTCAAGAGCGACGTTGATCACCAGGCGGAGAGAGATCGCTGATAGCGGCTCAGTTAAAACTACAGAAAACACAGTTTAACACTGAGGTGTCTGACCTGTGAAGTCAAATAAAATTGCTTTCTGAAATGAACAGGTTTTATCAGATATTCTCAGATGGACGAGAGTCCACTAAACCAGAAGGAGGGAGTGTCGGTAGGCGGGAAAACAACTTATTAAATCAACAACGACCTCGGTGAACTTCTTCTTCTCTGTTATGTCACTGGGTTTACTCAGCGCCTCCAGCATGCGCTTCTGCAGTCATGCCACTTGGAGGGGAAACACACTTGTCATGTGTGCAGAATGCCCTGCTATTCCGCCCCACCGAGGACCGCGGCACTTTCAAGAAACGGACAGCGGCCCCGGACTTTTGTGCGAGAGAGGAAATGGCGCGGGGCCAGGTGCACGTCATCCATTAGCGGGGAGATTACCATGTATGACAAGATAACAACTGTCAGTGGTGTTTGTGTGTTGGCGACTTTTAAACCCAGAACAATATGCACGTCTCACACACCGACAGCGAGTCGGCAAACAAACAACATTCTGCTTTAACCTTCGTTCAATTCGATTAGGGAAATGTCACGTTGATTTGATTACAGATGGAAAACTATATTGGATTAAAAGTGATGGTCGTATTAGCGCCGGTATGCGCCTTTATGTATGTATGAACTCAGTGTTGTTGGTTGTTCATTTTTCAAAAATGTTCATTTAAAATCCCCCCCTCAAAAAAAGAAGCTGGCTGGAATACAATTCATTTGTCAGATTTAAGTAGTACGTTTATCTATTACTTGTATGGATGAATGAAAATCTTCTCAGTAAACACACAGTTTGGAAGTATCTTGACGGTTTTGTGGTTACAACTCTTGGAGAACTAAAGCAGCCGCCTCCCGCTCTCACGCGGAAGCTGTTCATCACTCGGCGACCCCGGCGACCCGACGGAGGAAAGCGAACGCCGCAGCGGCGCGCTCCATTGCTAAACACTGCGTGCTTACTGTGAAAGGGTACGCGAGGCTGCAGTTGTAGGATGCAAGGCATGGCGTCGACGTCGTTGTTGTTGTTGTTGTGGCCCTGCGACGTGGGCGCGGCGGCGGCGGTGGCGAGGGCCCGTCCGGCCTGTCCGATGTGTGTGGCGCGGTCGTCGTACTTGAGGTCCCTGAAGGGCATTTCCCAGAGGTGCGAGATGGGCCGCGACATGTCCTCCTCCTCATCATCCATCCGACGGCTCAGCGGTAAAGTCCCTGGAGAAGGAGAAGGGGACACGAGACGGAAACTTTAGCGTGACGTGAAAACGTCTTTTGGAATGTGGTGTGTTAAAAAAAAAGAAAAGAAAAAAAAGGCCATTCACGGAACTGTGTGTGACTCATGTGTGTTTATGCTCTTCAGCTGGCTGGTAATTTGGGTGTGATTCGTTTCTGAGGCCAAACTAAATATGCCAACTATCATCCTGTTATCAGTTGAAACTTTGCCCCCTGGCACAGTGAGGAGGGTCCGGGCCTGCTGCATTAAATGAAAACAAATCATCAGTCACATAGGCAACGGGCTAATGTTGTGTGAGGCAAATGCTGAAAACAAACAAGCGGCGACGGACCGCCTCAGAGGGACACAGACGGATCTGCCAACGTAAACACACCAGACCGTCTCTTTATATTATATTATAGCGATGAGCCAAACGTAAGGAAACACCCTGTGCAGCGGGAGCTCAAACCGTCGCTCCAAATCCGCCACCCACCCTCCGCAGATTTCGGTTATCAAACTGTTTCTGCAAAACTGGACCCCTCCTTCCTCAAAACTAAAAGCTTAATCTGGAACCGTGCGCCACGGAGCGGAGTCACAGAGATTTGCCTCAGCTCAACATTAACACCTGCCCCCCCCCCACACACCTCTATTTAAACCACATAATTACTGGATAGCTGCCTGTCTACAAACTGAATACACACACACACACACACACACAGCAGGCGGATAGAGTGTGAGTGAAACCTCAGTGAAACCAAAGTCCCGGCTCGACTGTCATGTGCCGTTTCGTGAGGGAGATAATGAGTTTCACTCCGTCCTCGTCCGTGAGTGGTCAACACACAATCAACACAAACACTCACACTCGTGGGCCACGCGCCACACTGATGTGAGCGTGGTGTGTTGCATACCTTTTTTTTTGCCACGGGTGCCTTGATTTTTTTTCCACTTCTTTTGCGCCGTGGGTGGACCGGCGTTGGCCGTTCCGAGTTAAAAGTGAATACACTTGGATTGTGTGTTTTGCTGACTGACGCTGATATGTGATTAGTCAATGTCATACCATATGGAGTCAAATGAGGAAACCGCATTTTGAACTGTGGAAAAACCTGCTGTTGTCCAATTATCCAATCTCATTATTATGGCGTAAGATGCGAGTCTTTTTTTGGTAAACAAAAAGAAACAATGATTGACCCTCTACTAAGGGCATTTAATGGCAAAACCGGTCCATTTGGTCAATGCAAGCTAATTAGTTGTGTATTACAGAGACACAAACCAGCACTAACCTGCATTGACGTCGCCTCTAGGGCAAAATTAATAATTAGTCCATTATTCAATGCGGTATACGGGCTCCTCTGCAACTGTACCACAAGTTCAACTACATCAATTATGCACTTGTGTTGTTGGTCGGCAAGCAAGACAAGCCCCGTCTTGACATTTCCACTGGCAGTCAACAGAGGACTGGCATGATTACAATAGTGTCAGACACATAAAAAGAAAAACATAGACAGGGAGACACAGAACGAGACACACACACACACACACACACACACACACACACACACACACTGCTTCACACACTGCCCGGGGCAGCCTGCACAGGGCCGGTCAGAGGCTCAGAGCTGCCGCAGAAAGTGGCTCCCTCTGCTGCGCCATCTGCGCACTGGGCTCTGCTCCATGCACCACTCAGGGTGGGGGTAAACCCAAGGTGAGCCCTGCTGCTAATGTGCGCCACTGCCTCCGCGGCACCGGGGGTCTACTTATCCCGTAGACGTCAATGCACCGGTGACAAGGCTCCGAAAAAGTCACGCACATCGGAAGAAAGGGGAAGAAGCCCGGTAAAAACGACACAATCCAATCCGGAGACCTATGTAACGTTAAACGCGTTGCATCATGGGTGTGTGTGTGTGTGTGTGTGTGTGTGTGTGTGGGCGGGGGGGGGGGGGTGATCATTTTGTTGTTTATGTAAGTTACCGCCGAGATGCAGAAGTGTTCCGTGCGCGGTTCGCCTGCTAACTGCGCACCAAAGGGGCCACGCGTCGCGCGCGGTCCGGAAGGCGACGCAGCGCGTCCTTCCTCCCGCGTCCCTCCGGCGCGGAAACACGCGCAAGTCCGATCGCTCGTCGCCTGTCGACGCAACGTTCACCCAATATCTCCGTCGGACGGCCGCGATACAGTGATGGAAACCCGTCAAAACGGGATGCGCGCGCGCGCGATGCCCGCCACAGCCGGGATGGTGGACTAAAAACGCGTGTTTTTTCTCGCTACCAAAAAAAAGAAAAGAAAAGAAAAATCAGGTAAAAGTTTTGACTATAGGAATCCGCTGATTTATTACACAAACTATCATTCCATAAACGTGTTATAAACATTACGCGCATGGCTGCGGTTCGCCTGCGTTGACACTTTCTCTCGCACTTCGCTTGACAACTCTTCCCCAAAACAAACACGAAATAACAAGAGGCGATGGGTCGCACAAAACACACATTTACGACAAAAAACCACCCGGCGAGCCATCCCACCGTGCGCCGTTGAGCTACAGCGTCTTAATAATCGGTAAATATTAACTAAAAACGGACCAAATTGTATCCCGACAGATCGGTCGCGACATCAGTGGAAGAATCCACGCGCGCGCGGAGCCGACGGATGGAGGCAGTCGCTTCCATCGTTTGTTCACCCCGTCCGCGGAGACGAGATGAAATAATCTCGAAGTGAAGTGAAGGAAACGGGAGACAAATACAACTGTGAAAGGAACAAACAAACAAAACAAAAAAAACACCCCGTTTTCCATATGCCGACGCACCGGGGAGTTCGCGTCGCCCCCGCCTCTGCCCGGGCATGCCCGAGCCGCCCGCACATTTGTTGACAAATCATCCAGAAAACAACGCCGCACACGACGGTGCGGTGGAACCACTTCTTCCTATTTTTTTTTTTAATTTGAGAAAAGGGGAGAAAAACAACAAGGGATATTTTTTAAAGAAAAACAACCGCAAAACTCACCGCCAGCAAACGCGCTTTCCGTTGCGATCGGTGGTATCTTGACAACTTGCGTGGTTTTCCGCGGACTGCGTGGATGTGACTTGTATCCCTCTTTGCATTACAGCCACTCGTACATGTTTGCTGACTCGAGCGGAGGTTGTTTTTTTTTTCTTCTTCCCTGTGTAAAAAAACCCGCTCCGCCCCGATGACGCGGGACCGCCCCTTCTTCATAATGTGGAAGCTGCGCGGGTGTGTTATTGTACCTCGTATTGGCACACGTGTGTATATTTAGTATGCAAAATGTTGATTGGCATTACCTTGATTTTAACAGGGCTGGTAGATGTATTAAACTATGAGCCACCTCATAATGGGTTGATGTAATATTTTACCAAATACATCCACCATTCTCCTTTCGGGTGCCAAATACCTTCGGAATTTCAAACAGCAACATTAAAAGGCGATGGACATTTTAACTGGTTTAATGTTAATGTTGAGCTCTCGCGGTGTTGTTTTTGAGAGGTGAAAAAAAAAATAAACCGTCTATGGCCCTTTATGAAAACGGCCCTCCCTTTGCCACCCAGTGAACCAATCACATTGTTTGTTTTGGTCCCGCCTCCTGCTTCGTGTATATTGACACGTGGAGGGGGGAGAAAAACACAACCGCAGATAAGGCATGTGACTTCTTTGAGCCCCTGCTCAGCTGATTGGGAGCTGCTGCTGGATAGAGTGATTGTACCCACCCAGTTACTGCTGTGGAGGACGAGTTGTGTAGCCTACTGTCATGGCAACAAATAGATAATGAAATATCACGGGCACACATGCACGCCGCTTGCCGAGCAAGATATTCTGTGTTTTTATGTCTAAACATGTTTTATTTAAACATACGACAAAAGATAAGAATGGTTAAAGCGAAAGAATTAGAAGTAATTCGAGCAGCCTACTGTGCTGAATGTGTAGCATGGCCTTACATAGCATAGTATAATATAACATAGCATATATAACACCAACCAGCACCTTATAGCATAAAATAACAAAACGTAACATAGCGCAGTTCATAGATGGCTTGACAACAATGTATTGATAAAAGCATAGAGCCATTTTCAGTTCAGCCCCTGAGGGCCTCCATTGTTCCACATGGTGTCTGATGGATGCACTGTGACAGTCAACTAAACAGCAGCCGCGGCTGGTGACCCTCATTGCATGGTGGGGGGGCACTTTAAACCACAGAAGAAGGAAAAAAAAGTACAGTAAAATCAAGCCTCATCTGCAAAAAAAATGGGTTAAAAAACAGGGGTTAGTGAGTTCAGAGCGGCCGGTCAAGAAGAGTGAGACTGTTTGAGCCATCGCGTGAGTCAGATCTTTCCCAGGGGACATTTTCTAGATGAAAGCAGAGGCTGTTGCTTTTGCGTTGGGTCAGCCTGCACAGGACGCTGGGTGTTTTCACACCGCCGCGCTCCTTCATTGTACAGCTGGTTACGTGTGAAGTGTGATGTTCTCAACTTTTGACAACATTCCCATGCTCAGTTCCCTGGCAGACCAGCAAACAACCCCTGCTCAGCCTTGTTTAAGCTGCCGCCTGATGGCTCCCAACCCCCCATCCACGCCAAGCCCTCCAACTCCCATCCTGCAGCAAGAGGGACCCCACCCAAAATTTGGAACGAGAGATCACATGGTGGTTGTTTTTGCTGAAATTTCCAGCATTACATGCAGAGGAATGAAAAAAAAAATAGCAAAGTTTTTCTGCTATTTTGCTTAATCTCCACACTCTAATAAGCGTTTAAACCCATTTGCATGTTGCATTTACAATGTAGGCTAAAAATAGAAACGTAACCCAAGTGAATAAGAAGAATTGCTTGTATAGATGTTGTTACTTGGTAGCTTCATTTTGACTCAATTGTAGAGTATTCTATCTTTGATGGTATTTGTATTTTGTAGTTGTGGAGGTATTTTATGTTGGCAGAAAGTGGTACTGCTAGTAGTTTTCCATCTATAAGGACACGGCTGTGTAATATGAAAACTTAAATCATTAAACCGCCCTTTAAAGAATAAACAGCTGTATCTAAACATTTTCAAAAACACCAGAATAAAAACGTTTGTTTTTGCATCATTTTGATGTGGTCATTTAAAAGAACTTGTCAAAGGTAAAACATTCCAAAAAAGTAATTAGCCCACTATGTGCCGCATTGGAAAAAAAAAGAAACCAGATCGAATCGCTTTTTTTTTTCCTCCCCCGAGTTCCCTTCATCAATAACTAATTAATGTTCCCAAACAGTAGCTCCAAGAACAGTGCACTTCAATGGCGTCCAGTTACCCCCTTGTAAACGGACTCTTGGGCACGCAGTCGCTTTTCCTCAGATGAACGGCACTTTTGGCGACGTCTCGTCACTGCACGTGGAGCTGTTAGCCACATTTGTGTTGCAAATCAGACTTCTTTCTCTGTTTCGGCAGAGAACATCATGTGCCGTCATAAACACAGACGTCATGCGTTGCGCAATCTCATGCACTGTTTTAAGTCATTTGCATTCTTTCACTTTCAAGCGCGCTGCTTGCCTTTGAAGAGGGAAAACAGTCTTTGTGTTTGCCGCTGAACTAAGAACTTGTCATCTAAACTGAAACTTCCAGTACCTCTAAAGTGTCAGGTGCAGCAGGCAGACAATGTGTCCCAGCTCAAGCAATTTTCCCCAGCGAGGAAGTAAAAAAAAAAAAAAAAAGATCCTCTGCGAGTTATTTCTGAGCACGTGCTGCCAAGAAGAGGTGACGAGGCTCTGGATGTTGAAATATTTCAAAGTTCACTGCATAATGACACAATTTGCTTTGTGGCTTTTTTCCCTAATGGTGCCTGACGTCCAGACGCTTTTGTCTTCCATCTTCAATCCGTTCCGCACCCAAACAACAGCGTTCGTGCTTGTGCTCCACTCACTTTCACGTCGCAATTTCATGGTTTCGACCCCTACTCCATTAAATCAACTACCCAAATCCCTGTTTCGGGTGGGTTGTTTTTCACGTAAATTGATTGTGAAACTGCATGACAGAGATGGCAAGTTTTCACAGGTTACTGGAAACCTCTGCCCGCCTCCAGCCCCTCCTCCTTCTGCCCGTTCTGTCAACACTTCTGGATTTGAACCACAGGTACGGCAGGTGCTCTTCCAATGAGCGGGACTCCCGTCGGGTTCATCTAAAGGTAACGCATTTGAAGCCCAAAACCACCCGAGGGAAACCCATACCATTATGCGTGTTTTGACACCACTTTAATGCCAAGAACGAAAGAAGTAATACTGGGTTGGAAGTGTTGTGTTGAAAGGAACTTGTCGCAGTGTGTGTTGTAGTTTGTTATGTTTCCAGCTGAGACGGGAAAGTTGAAATAAATGGACGCCTGATGATAGCTGAGCGGCGGCAGCTCAGGCGGTAAACAAAGTGTTTGTCAGGCAGACTGCTAACGGCATGATTCTACTCGCAACATCCAAAACAGTCCCGACATCCAATTTGCAGGTGTCCTTACACCGCCCCGATGTGCGTTGTTGTTATTACATTGTTCCAGTTCACTGTCGCTGAGCCGTACCTTTTAATACTTCAAATGCAGTTTGATGTTACTCTTCGTTTGTGATCGATCATGAAACAACGCACACGTATCATTGAGCACGCCGGTTTGGTTTTAAAGAACATTATCAGCCATAACGGATTGATTTGTTACCACTAGATATCTTTTCCCCTCCATTTCTTTAATTTCTTCTCTTCAGTAGCACTCGAGCCAAGCTTTTAGGACGGCCTTGCAGTCGGGACGCACGCTGAACAGAAAAGCCTTTTTAATTACCATTGACAAAGTGCTTTTAAGCAAACCGCCACATTACAAAACTGGACCGTCGTACAAGGATGTTTGTGCAGAAACGTAAAAGCCGGCTTCTATGGGAACCTAAAGGATGATTTTTGTTTTTTGGGACTTTGGATCTTAAGATATAATTTCACTCACCAGTGAAACTGATGTTAGAAGCTGGCAACTTATATTTGGAGCAGAAACAAGTATCAGACAGGTTGTAGAAAAAAACTGATTGTTTAAACTGCTTTTTATTGGAATATATAGAGATATTGTGTAATGATCTTTCACTGCACAGGCAAGCTGTTTGTGCAGCTCCGAACCAGGATTTTATAAATATTAGAGTTTGGTGTGACCACTGTTTAATACTACAACATCAGGCTTTCTTTCTTTTCTTTTACAACCAATCCTTGTATCTTCTGTATCCTCAATGTCTTCATATTCAGTGCGAATGAAGGAAGTAGCGATCCCTTTATTTGGCGTGGCTCAGAGTCAGCGTGGTGGTGGATCTCTCTAAATCTCAGTGCCATATTGTTAAGATTGCAAAACAACCCTGCAAAAATGAGAAATACATTTTAGTCAACCAACTATCCTCTTACAAGGCGGCATATATAATAAAATCTGGTTTCCTTGGTATCGCCTGGTAGAGCCGGCGTTTGTGACTTTGACATAGAAGTGATTGTGTCGTTTTGAGGTCGCTCAACCCTTCGTCGTTGCGTTCCTGAGGAAGAAGGAAGTGGGTGCACATAGTGATAGTCCGTCCACTCACCTTGCTGCTCTCCAGTTTAATTCCACGGAAGTCAGCGTGCACTCGAGTAGCAATAATGGGATTTTGGGTAGCCGAATGTGCTGGTAACAAAGAGTTCAAGGGGGAGACAAGATGCTGGAGAAAGATATGTCGGAGCTTGTTTTCAGGGTGGGGTAGACCGAGCTTTTGGGAGAAACACAAAAAGTTAACCTTGCGATCTTGACACGTCTTAAAGCTTGGAGAGCTGAAAAGTTCAAGTGGCACTGCGAGAGAAGTATCTCAGCATGTGCTTCTGCAGTTCTTCATCTTCTGCTTATATACAGCTCCTTTGGAGAGATGTCACACAATTTTCTGAATATTTTATTGGCTGCTAGAGTGTTGGTAGGTAGGTGCTGCGCGGTGGATTAAAAAAAGAAAGCAACGATAAATCATTGCAGGAAGGAGACGTGGATGGAAATAGAGTCGGAGTTGCTCTTGTTTCTACGGTAACTGTCGATGGGGAGGTACCAGGGATGAAAGTGGAGGGAAAACAAACCTCCCCGCTCCGATGGCAACAGCACAGCAATTGGTTCTCGTTTCCTGCGAGGACAGGAAGAAAAAAAAAAAAAAACATAACAAGGTCCCCTAGTAGCCCAGGAGACACAGTTCAATGTTGCATCAGAAAGCAAGAGGCAGGGCGAAATGCACACGCGCCTGCAAAACATGCACACGGAACTCGCACGCGCCCACGATCACACGCTCCACTTCACCCCGCAGCCGCCCCTCCCGCTCCCTCACTCTCCCGCCAAAACATCTACAGCACGTAAAGCCTGCCTAGAAACCGGAGGGAGGGATTGGGGGAGGGAGGGAAGGGGGGTGGAGGGGAGGTGGGGGACTTCTGCCTCTCTCCGATTGGCTCAGCTCCCTAGTAACCGCGTCCGCCCGACCAGCCAGTCAGCCGCGTTGTGAGAGGCACACTGACCCAATGAAACAGATTATTGAGAGGCGGCGGGCAGGCAGGCGCTGTGACCTGGTAACAGTCAGGGAGAAGAAGTCGGGGGAGACGCTGCGGGGCGGGGGGGGGGGTGGGGTGGGGGAGGAGGGAGGCTTCCTGCGATTGGCCCGCAGATTTCCCCTCTGTTGCGGTTGGCTGCGATGCTCTCCGACTTTCGCGGCCATTCATGCTTTTCTCCTGCCTGCCTCAGCACTAGCTGCCGCGCTTTTCCTCCACCTTCAACCTTTTAGGTTTTCTCGACTTCCACAGTGGCCACCGTGCCCTCCCTCCCACCCGCCCCCTCCCCCCCCGACCCGCGAGGAAATCCGCCGCCCAAGGTCAAGGCGAAGACCGCGCTTGCCGGAACGGGATTGGTTGAGGCAGGCAGGAGCAGAACGGGATCCCAGTAACACGTCTACCTCATCATGTCAGCGCGGGATTAAAGCCCGTCATCAACAACTTGTTAAACAACACGAGGGCTCTCGCCGCCGCTGATGAGCTCGTTGTTTGCGTTGCACGTAATGGACACGGGCCGGCGGAAGGCGTAATTAGCAAGCGCCTTAATAATGCAGCGTGCGAACGGGGCAGGTTGCGGCACACAAATAAGCAAATGGGTTAGTTTGTTTTGTAAAAAAGGCGCCTTTTAAAAGGCGGCCCGGGCGACGTTTGCGGTCTTTCGGAGTGCTTCTTCCAACAGTGTGGGGAATTAATGTCAACACCCCGCAGGAACAGGAGTTCACATTGAATAGTTAATGAGTTGGGGGAGAGAAGGACTCGAATAATTGTGCGATTCGAGCGTGCCATGCATGCTGCTTAATTTAAGATAACTGCAGGCAAAAAAACTCACCCATGCAGGAACATTATACTGCTATGATTAGTAAAAACAACATTGCAAGCCAGCACAGAAATTGCTCGTAGCCCCCTAATAAATCAGTTGACTCGGGCTGGATGCCTTTTGTTTTTTTTCCATCCACAATAAATGTTGCACGGCGTTGTTTATTCTGCAATAAGTGTCTCATTTCAATTTTTTTTTTTTTTAAGCCAGTAAGTGTTTTTCAAGTTTTTTTGCCAATGCAGCTAAAATGTGTGCTGAACTTAGTGCACGCGTGATGCAGAATGTTTTTACGCACGCGTGGAACATAACTGCTTGTCAACCCGATGTGTCTCCGGATGAGACTGGAGCGCAATAAGTAGGAGTTCCTGGTGAGATGGGAAAGCAGTCAGAGGCTGAGCTGAACTCAATCACCCTTCATGTGAATGTCATCCGCGATGTAGCTTACAGCTGTCTGTGCGGTTGGTACGTTGGGCCGAATAAACAGAAACAGAAAGGATCCAGCGGCAGAATTTGCATGCATGACGCAAGGCAAAGACACACATTGCTTTCCGTCTGAGCTTTAACAGTGCATTAGTTTGGCTACAGGAGCACTTTGTGAAGTGGTGTACAAGAGTCATTCATCACTTTATTGGAATAGTATATTGTCTCATATTCAGCGAACATGAGAGTCATATTGCTTTTCTCGCATAAATCTCTCTCATGATGATGAATAAGCGTTATTTTCTAAAATGTTGCACTACTTCTTGCTCTAACAAAGTAAAGATTCCCAAAAGTCCCTTGATAAAAACGTGAGTTTTACTCTTTGTTGTCAGCTTTGTCCCTCTGCTTTATCTGTGTGCAAAGGTGGGAGTTATTCGGTGTGCGACTTTGTTCGGCAATGCCAGTCTTTTTGTAGCTCGAGGAATAACGAGATGAAGACCACACTGCGTTTAGCAGCCATCTCGGGACGATTTCTCATTGGGAAATGTACGTTTTTTGAAATATTGGATGTGATTTTCTACCGTATACCATGCACACTACCTGGTATGTAGGCTTGAGATGAAAGGAACCCTAGCGAGCCCGAAATCCTAAAACAAATCTGCCATCAGAAGGTTTCATCTTCAAAGTTAAAATGGGAGCTGCCAGCACCGTAAGACATTTTGCAGACCTCGCCGCAGCGTCTTTTGTTTTCCGCACGGACCTTTATCTCACTTGTCGTAGGTGGGCAATCTTGCTTTTTTCTCTTTGCCAAGGCCTCATAAATGTCAGAGGGGTCGACTCCAAGACAAACAACCCTTGAGGGCCTTTTGCAAATGGCCCGGAGCATCTGATGACTCACCTAATTTAACGTTGCGCATAAGAGGCCCGTAAATCCTCCCTCTCAATGCCCGTAACTCTCTTTCATCCAACCAGGCACTTCGCCCAAGCCGATATGTGTCACGATTTTAAAGATTCAATGCTTTGCATTACGTCAGCCTTTCCGAGCTATAGGCGTTTACATATCCGTGGGTTTCTGGACGGGGTGGGGGGGGGTTCAACAGTACGTCGTGCTCATCCGTGAAATGACCTATTCAACACTTTTTTGGGGGCCTGTGGAGGGTCGCCTCCGCTGTGGGTGCGAAGCTAATTGGATACAGCGGAGCACCGAGCCAAGCTTCACAGCCAGGAGGAATAATTCCTGGAAATAAAGCGTGGAGGTATTGTCTCCAGGAAAACAGGGTTCGTTCAGCATTTTAGGCAAAACACTGTCGCCGGAGGTAGCTGGCAGGGAGAGAAGAAAAGAAAATGAAAGATGTTGGACGGGTCTGTGAATGAACAGCGAAATCCTCTCTCTTCCTCTAAACACTGACACACCCTTCATCCTGTTTTGGATGCCACAGGATGTATATTATCATGCAAATGATTACTTAAGCAGGAAACGCCAAGGAAGGGATTAACATATGCGATATTCATTCCTATTAAACGAAGGCCACAATCTTGGCCGCAAATCTCCCAAATACTGCTTAGCGTTGTTCTTATAATGTCGACACACTAGCTGCACGGTTGCTAATACGCTGTAATTAAAAACTGAATGTTCTTCTCTTGAGCATTTTAACATCTACAAATGTTGGGAACTTAGTAGCTTTAATTGCCTCTCGCTCATGGATTCGGCGCTGACCTACATAGCTAACTTTTCCACCCCCCAAAAAATCATTTATCAACCAAATCAATTATCTCATCTCGGATTAGCGGACATAAAAGGCCCGTTAGAATTCCACGACAACGCCTCTCCGACACGGTTCTGGAGACGCAGCGACCAAAATCAATCGAGCAGCTGCTCGTTTCTTTGAAATCTCTTCCTGGGCAGCCCCGGTGCATCTCAGGGGGGGTCCAGCGGCTCCGAAAGGATCTCCGCCGCGCTGCCGTCGATTTGCCCGGAGGTGCGGCAGCCGCCCTCTGATCTACCCGGAGCCTCTGAAGATCTGAGGACAGACATTGCCCGTTTTAACAGTTGGCGAGCGCTCCTCGCGTTAAAAAGAACAGTGACACTTGAGCGAGCCGAGCACGCCGCGGCTCCCGCTGCCTTCCGGAAAGAGAAGGAGCCGGAGAATATGTGAGAGGGAGGCAGATGCTGATGCTGCAGCCAGCAACCCCTGGCATGTTTTGGTACAATTTTAAGGTTGTCTTAATTAGACAGCCGTTAACCAGTGTCTCAGTCAGCACACGCAAGGGTGGTGGTGTGCAGCGCTTTAACAAACACCCACCATGCGTCACACCACCACGTATGCAATTTAGTTCCCCAAAGCGGCTGCTTTGCTGAAAATTGTGTTACGGAATCATTCAGTTACCTCTCAGGGAATTTTATGCCTAGAAATTCTATTTTCTGGTCGATTTACGGAAGAAGTAGGCTGCATGACTGAGCTGCAAATTAATTGTACTGTCTTTAACGTCTCTGGCGTCCTTCCTCTTTTCCCAGGGGCTTCTCTTTTTGGGTGAGTGACTGAGGCTTACACGGCTCTCTGTCACTGCTGCACACAGCACATGGGAAACAGATGTTGGCGGGCTGTGTGCCAGGATGCTATTGGGACCCCTTGTGCTGTTTCAACAGATGTGGCTCCATTTCAGTTTGAGAAACACACCTGTGGCCGGGACCACCTGCTTTTGACGAGCAGCCCGTTCCTGCAGCTTGCAGCCGGTGGAATTAACGCGCTCTTCTGGATTCTTTCCAGAGCGGGGGAAGGAAAGGCTATAGGAACACTGCAAATACCGCTTTGTCAGTGACCGGGTGTTAACAACGGCCATGCCAGCAGGGCTTTGAGTTCAACCATTGGCAACGCCTGCATGCTTACATGCTCCAAATAAGAAGCTAATGTAGTAGTCTACAAGTGACCGATTTAGGACAAGGTGTTTAGGACAAGAAATATGAGCTTCTGCAATCAAGCAACAAGTGGTTCATCAGTGTTGCTAATGGTGTTCTGATGGATGTGGTGCAAGCTTAAAACCATTCACATTTTTGGCGTGTCATCTCTTTCTTAGAAAAGAACCCATGACAAGTCCGTCATGTGTGCCGTAGCAAACAGAAATCTATTTAATTTCCGTTGACTTTAAATAACCACACAAGTCATTACAATTCATCCCCAGGCATGAATTACTGTACCAAATGTTCTGACGCTTTCACTGCGTGGTTCACACAGTTGAGCTGATGACGTGTAACTTCACTTAATTTGCAGGTGTTCACAATAATACAAATACAAAGAACGTGGATGCCCCCAAAGCTCAAGCTGACAATCACATGATTTCATGAGCTGTGTTCAGAACCTGTCCTACCATTTCCAGGAAATGGCATCAAATATTTACAAAGATGTCACCACTGCGGGTATTTCTTAATTGTAAGAGATTTCTCCTCTGCCTACTTAATATTAGAACACACCAGCTAGGTGTAACTAATGGCTGGAGATTGGGCGGGTGCCCAAAGCCTTTTAGTGCGGATCAAAGGATCGTCATCCTCGCGCACACAGCAGACGGCGTCTTGACAGCTACGCCTTAAATTCAGGAGTTCACAAAGGCGAACATGTCGCTGACGGTGAGTAGATTTTGCCGTAGTGGATGTGAGCTGCAGCTGGCTGGTCCTCCATAGCCAGCAGTCACAATCAGCCTCCTCATCTTCCCTCAGTCACCGTCCCAGGGGAAGCAGGACTTGACGTGCCATTAAAAGAGGCTTTGAAGAAGAGGCAACGACTGCCTCTGCTTTTTAGCACTCGAGGAACGGAGGCAGAGATCTGGGTGCATCGAGGACACGGTGAAGCGCTTTGGAAATAGCTCTGCGCTGTGTCTCCATCGGTGTAGCTGTTAGTAGAGAAAGTTTTTACCCCAGACAACAGACAACAACAAGAACAATATGAGTCACATGCAGACAAAAAAAAAAATAGGAAATTGCCTGTGAACAGACACTTCCCCTAGAACACAGTTACAGCGGTGGCTAAACGGTGCCTAAACGGTGTTATTATGACAGGATCAGTGATGAGGATCACAGTTCAGAAAACATTAAAGTCACAACATATCGAACTGTTACAATTCTGTACTTCAGTTGGTCCGTGAGTGACATCACAATGATCCAATTACCTCATACACTCACATACACACTGCACGGGAGCCAAGTGCAACAAAACCCACAATCGTGTCATGTGTTCAGTAGTCGGTTAAGTGACTCGGCAGAGGAGATGACCTCATTTCCGGTGTGGTTGCCATTAAAAAAAAAAAAGAGTTTGGGGTGTTTTCTTTGTCCCCCAAAGTTGTCATTAGGTTAAAGCGACACCAAAACAACATCCTGCTAAGTAACTTGAATATCAGACACAGATATCTTGTGCTAAAGTAGGAGTGTGTGAAGTGTTGAGCTGTCTTTACGAGCGTGCTAAAGATGGATTTCGCAGCACGTTCCTGCACATCTTCAAAATGGCATTCGTGCATATGTCAGAGCTACAGCCTGCAGAACATCATTAGATAGGAAACCATGAAAACATTTTATTCATGTCATAAAAAAAGAACACCCGAGAGCCATCTTGCGAGCAATGATTTTACAAATCATTCTTCACACCAAGCCGGTTTAAGGCGCACGGCACAGTAAGCCCCGACAAACATATCACACTCGTTTGGTTTCACTTGCATTTAAAGCCGCAACCTTCATGGCTCATTTTGCATACGGCTCCTTAAATGTTTTGTTCATTGTCTGCCGAGTGTGTCTGAATAAGCACGTGCCCCACCCCTTCCTGCAAGCACCAGCGCCTCGTCGGGGTAGCACAACTGGTGCGGAATGAAAAGAGGCCGCGTAAACAAGCCGTGAAAAGCGTCATGCTACGGATGACACCGTCACTTAATTCTGGCGTCTTTTACGAAAAGCTGCGTCTTGCTTTTTGCTAAGGCGGGACGTATAACCATCCAGATGGCGTGTCTGCTTCTGCTAAGCTGCACCTCAGTAACAAGAGTAGAACGTTTAAAAGACAATTAGACAAAAGTGAGTCAGAGTTGTAATAAGTAGCTCAGCGCAAAAACTGCAGAGTGATTATAAGATCCCGCCATCAATCAATGCCTCCTGTGGAGTCCATAAGTCCACAACTTAAGTCACAAATGTGGATTCAGTGCTGTGGGAGGATTTGGAGCCCTGGGATCCCGTGCATCATATGACCTTTGACCTTCTTTGTGTAGCTGTCCTCCCTCGCACAGGATGAGATTAGACTGCCTTATAGGTGCTCAGAAATGTGCACAAAACAAACAACTTTTGATTTCCTAAGAGCTGTTTGTTAAACTCACGTTGACAAAATGTACGCAAAAGAATCCACCTCCAGTGTTTCTCCAGTCAGCGTCACGTAATACAGTAAATGAATGTCCTAACATTTCAATCGTAAATACTAGTGAGGAAGTGAGAATAAATATTCAGCGACTCTTGAACAGAAGTGTAATACTTGCTGTAAATACCTCAAACAAACAGACGCTGCGTTCCATCTTTAACCAGCACGCTGTCTGTGTTCATTATTGGGTCTTTCATTCCCAATTCATCCAATTTGTCAAATACATTTTCAGTGACCACGTGGTGTTAATTTTAGTATGTTTTTCTTTAGGGCAGTTACATTCCCAAAAGCGAACCTCATCTCTGCCGCAACTTTCCACGAGCCGACTTGTTTTTCCTGAAAATACCCAAATGATGTCAGACTGGGATTTTTTTTTTTTACAATGATTGCTTTGAAGTTCTCGCCCTATTTAAACCGGGGAAGTTATGTTTGCCCGGTAGAAAGTCGAGGGATAGGCTCTCTTTCAGGTGGTTGGACACGACTTTGGCGGACAGCGGAGGCAAAGGATGACATCAGGGTCACCTCCCACGCACACACACGCACACACACACACACACACACACACACACACTGTGCCCAGTGGGGTGACCGAGGCGTTGACACTCACAGGATTAAGTGATGTCATCCCCTAAGCAGCTCGGCTGTGGTCTTCCCCTGTGGCCTCTGTGACCCCTCCGGAACCACCTGCAGTCCATAAACATCACTTGTGTGCACATATCGGGGGGGCTCACAGGAAAGGCCACGGCCCAGATGACCAACATGCGTGTTGTCAGTGCAACCCCCCCCCCTTCATGAATGAATGAGCGTGATGGAACCCGGTTAATTTCCTGTCTGTGTGGTGGCTCGAAACTCTATTTTGATTCATTATTCAAAAGTCAGCAACAGCGATGTCGAACTAATCCGAGTGTGTCAGGAATGTTTTTTATGACAACAGTTATACAACAGTTATACAAACTATTACAACAAGTTTTGACTGAGAAGTAATCATTTTACATCTTGGGATATTACTTTTTTCTCACTTTACGGGAGAAGATTGACATCTCCTCTCACACCTGTACCATAAATGCAAAGCTACAAAGCTACAAAGTGACTTAGCTTAGCTTTATGCTAAGCCACTTAGCTTAGCTTAGCATAAAGACTGATCCTAATGCTTTAACAATCACAGACGAAGTTAAAGGGTTGTTAAAGAGCGGGACTGTGTTGTTTCGCTTCCCTAGAAAATCCCCCAGCAGCTCTGTACCTGTACTGCGACATATTAATGAGGAACTAAGTAGGGGAACCCTGAGAGCATTTCGTATTACTGTCGATACCTCAGCGACACCTCAGGTGCCGGTGAACGTCTCTACGTCTTAATTAGTGTTTCTGCTATCGGGGGGGGGGGCTATGTCACAAACAGCCCAGGGTTGGTAGAAACAGACCCACTCCCCGCGCAGACATTGACGCGCGTCTAATGAGTCCATCAGCCTGACAGCGCGGCGTCCCGGGGGACCCTCCATTCACGATTACCAGTGCATCGCAGATGAATGTCCCTGAGTTGAGAATGCCATCTGTCATTACATCCGATGTTTACCACACGTGGGGTTCCTGGTAATTTATGTGCGAGTGCACCTGTTTGTTGTTCCAGTGAATGAAAAACAGGTTTCCGCATTCCTCCATATTCTCTATTTGAAGGTGTGCGCGCGTGATGGACGAGGCTCGGGCACCTTAACATGTAAGTCTGCAAACGTCAAAAGCCACCAAATTATGAATCATTTACCAGCTATATTAGGGTTTAAAGAATTTATGCTCCTGGCCATTGGTGCCCAACACAATTTTCACACTTCAGGTGAGTCAATCAGACTGAAAGTGATGTATATCAACTCGAGCTTTGCACTGCAGAACTGAAAGAGGGTTCCCATGGAGATGCGGTGAGGTGGAAGTACTCATAATATTTGGAATTACTCATAATACAAAAAAGCTGTTGCATGGTACACAACAGAAACCTCGTCTCCATCCACAGCTCATCGTGCTCAATGGTTTTAATCCGCACATTCAGTCAACACTTGGAAATATCAACTCCCTTTCACTCGGATACAGTAAATATGTTCATGTCTTTTTTTCGCTGAACGCTTTTCATCAGGCGCGACTGGCTGACGTGTAAACATCACATGACATGTCATCATTTGGTAATTTGCTTTTGTCTCTCACGATGTACAGGTGCAACTCTCTCTCTCTCTATAGTGGGGAGCAAAACCAGGTCAAATGGAAAGATGAGAACACGACGCGAGAGTGGGTGTGTTTGATTTGCCGCACGTAATTTAACTCACACTTTAGCACTCTGACTCCTCACATACATTCATTACAATCTCAAAATAGTTTCTGTGGTGAAGAAACTAATCCTACATCCTAGTCGTTGGCAAAAAAAATGTAAAACATTGCGTTTTTCTTTCAAATAAATTTAAAGCGCAACATGGTAATATTTTCAGCATCTAAGTTAAACGTTTGCTGTATCTTCTATGTTGAGTGTGCTGTATCCAGTCTTACATTATTATACCAAAAGGGATTTAATAATAACAACACCGACACCAAAAGCTTTGCCACATCCTGGATTTTGACTGCCATAGTTGCCGTGTTGCAAAAGGCGAACAAAAGTGTGCCATGTGCCACATTTCGGCCGTGTGAAGCGGCCATGTTCCCTTGTTATTGCTCACGGACAGTCGTTCTGTACCCGCTCGTGCCATGTGTTCTCTCTGCTTTCTGTTCGACTTCCTCTCGGTGTGAAGGGAAGCCTTCTGTAACTGTGTGACACACGAAAAAGCAATCATATGATAAGACTGATGCTTATGGTTTCGGAAAGCTCTTTTTGCCCAGATACAGCCTGAGTGTGTGTGTGTGTGTAGCGTGTGGGTGGGGGGGGGGGGGGGGGGGGGGAGGAACTTGTTTACAGCTCACACACGCTGCTCTGAGTCCTTTCGACAGGGGAAGAAAGACAGCGAGCCAGAACTTGGCAGAGTGAGAGTGCAGCGCACCAGCGGTGAGTTTTCGGGGATAAAAATACTGCCGGTGAGCAGCCTCCAGCTCGGCGGTGAGACTGGAGGTACAACAGCCTGTGGCCTTTGAAGCATCACTATCGGTGGCAATCAGCCCAGTGTGCTGAGGTAGGCTAAACCAATCTCCATAATATGCAAATGCCCGGTAAATCTTCAAATTAAACTCTGAAAGTGAAGTTGCCTACAAGGAGTCAAGTGGGTTTTTTTTCATTGGAGGGGGTATGTGGTTTTTTTCTTGCACGTGTCTTGTTTCCGAATCCTCTCTGAACGAAACTAAACCCCCGCAGCATGAACATTTCACAGCCTACAAGAGCCTGAGGAGCGGATAAAAACCCCTGAGCTTTAACCACTGACTACATAATGCAGAAGGTTTCTGGGAGGAAAAGGGGTTTGTGAGAAGTCGGGGTAAACCTCAAATGAGCAGATCCTCTGGGTGAGCGGCTCAGCGAGACAGCCTGGCTGCTCGCCGCTTGATTGGTCTCAGCGGGGCAAATGGGGTGGAGGGGAGAACCAAAAAAAACAAAAAAAAACAAAGCCCCCATCCACATGCACGTGCGTGCATGGCCACGCACCGGCTGGCACACATGAAAGCCACGCACGACAGGAAAGGGCGGCCGCAGCAAAACATTAAGGCTCGTACCACCCGCATCCAAACACATCACACCCACATCACACCGACACACACTAGGAGCCTCACACCACAGCCCGAACACAGGGTGGAGGAGGACGGAGGTGGTCCGGGGGGGTTGACATTGCCTGCATGCTCAGCCTATTCAAAAGCTAATTCCCCCGCGCCGTGTTTCAGAGAGCCTGGGCCGGCCACCTGCACCGATGATGAGGAGAGGAAGGAGGGTGGGACAGTAGGGGGGAAATAAAGGGAGGAGGGGAGGTAGCAGTGGAAGAATGACATCACCTCCCCTGAAATGTCACCATTATCTCAAGCCTCGGCTTAGCTGCCTACAGGGGTGACATCATCTTCTCTTCGCCCCTCCCCCCTCTGTTCTCGGCAAGGTTGAATGCGGCGAGGGAGCGCGTTTGTTTTTCTGCATGTGCAAGCAGGCGTGTGTGTGTGTGAATGTGTGCAGAAAATCGTTTTCGAGGGAAGCATGAGTGGATATTTGTCTTTCACGCCTTTAAACTGACAGAGAATAAAGCCGTCTTCAATGACACTGAAATGGTATTTGCTTCGTTTAGTAGTGGATACAATTATAATCAGATATTGTGATTCAGTTTTATGTTGTTTTGCTTGTTTTTGGCCCATTTTACTCTACATCTGAAGTATATGATCATTATTGATGATATTTTAAGTCACACCTCATGTTAAAAAGATGTTTTCTGCAAACATCTTCTCAACATCTTCTCTTTCTGCTTTGTTGTTATTTTCATTTCTTTACCGGACTGGACCCAACACACATTGAACTTGTAATAGCATCAATGTAAACATGCTGGGTTAAACCATGCTGCGATATTCCAAAGGTTTACTGTTGTCACAAAAAAAGACTGGGATTGAAATTGTGTCTGCGTTTGATAGTATTTAGCCAAACAGGTTTAACGATCTTGTTTCGAGATATTTGTCTTTGAGATTTTCGCCTGTGTGAAGTCTTCCAATGCATTTTTTCCTTGGGTGCCCTGAAGTTGTGATTCATCAGCCGTACAGTCGACCCCTGCTAGGATTGACCTCTGTCGTGCTATTACACTATCTGATGCCATCGGCAGCTGACGCTCATAAAACCAAAGCACGCCAGCCATGCCATCGCTGCCCTTTGTAAATGTCTCAACACTCCCTCGGATGTGCTCTCTCGCTGGACCACGTCCCGCAAATGCCTCGTTCGAACCCAGTCAGAGGAGAATGGGAGTGCCAGGTAAATAGAGTCAATGTCTAATTGGAGGTTATTTTTGCATCCAGGTCCCCGTTCGCAGCCGTCTGCGGAACCCGAGAGAAAGCGCCGACCCCGAGGTGTCCCTGGAAAGTAAAATAAAGATCTGAAATGGGCGTCGACTTTATGTAAGCAGAAAGCTTTGAGTTACCACACCAGAAATAACTTTATATTCAGACATTTATAACAGGTGTGAGCTGGAATTTAAACCTAATTTGAGTGCGAGGCATCCCTCAAAAATCCTTCGGTTGAAGAAAATCGACCACCCATTCGCATCATGTCTGTGAAACCAAAAAGGCTCAGTTTGAAGCTGAAGCCGCTATAATCAAAGCTCTTATATCAGCAATGGGCCAAATAGAAGCGGAATATTTTAGCTTATATTTGGCAGATTTTTCTGTTATTGTCACATAATTTTGCTTTGTGTGTTTACTGGATGTTCATATTTACCTTTTGCAGGTAAAGTAAAGTAAAACAAGATCTCATGTTTATTGCAACTTCCTTCACTGTCTTTACTCAACTTTTGTTTCAGTTTCCTTTTGCCCGTTTGTTATAATGTGATTTTTGTGTTTTGTAAATGCTCATTGTTTTTTAGTCACTGATGTAAAGCTTGTCTTTAGTACGCCTCAGTGTACATTGTGCTAAATGTCCTCCCTGGGATCAATACAGTTTATATTAATCTCCGTAACAGGATGTTTTCACTGAAAATTGGACTCAAGATCAGTATTCTTCAGTTTTTTTTGTGTCATTTATAAGTTAAATGTAAGTATTTCATCTATTTAACAAAAGAAACAGCCGCATGAAGTCAACGGATTACCATTTAACACCACATTTCCACAGCATTTGTGATGTTATCAACCCGTGTTTACCAGTCTAACCTGTCTTTAATGCCCCGCTGGCTTTTTTTAATGCTTTTACTACCATTTAACCACCCCTGTGCCCTTTATTCTTTCCTCCTGGCGGTTTAATTGTATATCATTTCAAACAAAGGCTCTCTATTCAAACCACCTCTTTAAGGACACGCATGGGATGGTCCTGTGCTTTTCAGTCTTGTTTGCCCAACTGTAATGTGGGGCCCCCTGCTGCTTCTCACCTCTATTGTAATGCAGGCCAGGTTTATAATCCAGGGCCACTTCACACCTCCATGAACACTGTGGACACCCGCCGAGTGTGGAAGGGACTCAATGACCACGTCTTTACAGGACAAACTCACATAAACGCCGAAGACCCACACACCTGCTACCTAAACCAAATACCCGCCCCCCGAGCTCTGCTGCCCCACCGCTTTGTCTCGCAGGTGTCCGCTTCACGAGTCAAAGGGCGAGCAAATAGAGAGACGGGGACAAGTCACAACTCCCCGTTACTCAGAGGAGTGAGGTCAACAAAGCGTTGACCTCAGAGGTCGCCGCTGGAAGAATGTGGACTTAATGACCATCAGGGGAAAGATAAATATTCTAGACATCATTAAACAGACAGAAGGTGGGGCAAAGATTTCTGTAATGAGTTAGTAGGAGGTGGTGGTGGGGGGGGGGGGGGGGCGGACACTTACGATCAAAGCATACCGCGTCAACCGCTGCCTCGGCCGGCGTCCAGGGTGGGGACTTTGGTAAGTAGGGTGGGATGCTTGGACAAGGGTGGGAGCCCTCGGAGCTTTTCAGGACACTTTATCCCTCATGAAAGGGCAGCCGCTAAAAATAAGCCAAAAATGTTAAACCCTCAAAATGTCTTCATGGTAGAAAGAAAGTCCGTCATTTGGGTTTATGCATTCGAAACAATGTTTTATGCAACATCATATCACTTGTGTTGCGACTCCTCTTGTGGACGGAGACAGAACTGCAAACAGCTGCAGCATTAAAATGCTGCTTAACTACTTGCTTAAATCAATAATAATGAATGAACTTTATCTTAACTTTTGCTTTCTTTTCAGGAGTTTTAATAATACTCCAACATCATCGCTACAGGATGCTACTACTTCTGTCATCGCTCCACTTACTGGTTGACGACTACCTCCATACGCATTTATAGTACAAGTTCAGGTTTCTGTCTACTTGTTATTATAATAAAATCAAAATTCCTCTCGGGATCTGCACTTAAGATCAACTGATAACTGCGCTGTCGGAAATGACTTGTACATGTTCCATTCTGTTGTCATGTTTTATACCCACAACAACAACAACAGGATGACTGGAGCAGCAGTGAATCATATTATAAGCTCCTTTGCTGTCGTAACACATCCGATGCTTCTCCCCCGGCTGCGTGCCACAAGTTGTGTGTCTCTAAATACCGCTCAATGCAGGGAGGTGGCACGCAGAGAAGGCCCAAGCGGAGGAGCAGGAGGAAGGGATGGCGAGGATTTAGGGGTTTCGGCGCTCTTAAAAGCGTCTGCGTTGGGCGGGGAACAGAGGAACCGTTGTATCTGCAGGAGCTTAGAAGAGCCGAGCCTGTGGCTGCTACTGTCTCAGAGGGTAAGAACTCCGGGCTTGAGGGGCACCTGTTGTGGGTTCTTGCCCTTGACACAGCTCTCCGGTCTGCGGGACGTTGGGGTGCAGCTTGGTCTCATTCTGACCCAGACTTGAACTCCCTTCACAGCTGTCGCTGCTGCACACAGCTCCTCCACACTCCTCTGGCACAGAAAATAGCACTGGGCGCTTCGAGGAGGGGGAAGGAATGACTGAGTGAAAACAAACATGACGCTCTGAAAATCAATGTGTTTTTCACTTTACATGAAGAGGACCCTTTTTCTGCTGTTTTCTAACATATTGCATTAGGTGCAGTTACTCTTACGATTAAGTAGGCATTCCTTTTTTCAGTGTTTTTATAGTTTTCTTAATTCTGAAGCACAGAGCACGTGTAGTATATCGTTATTTCCTACCCATCCATTACATTATTTATCAATCTATCAGCATAAGCAGAAAGGCAAGTGAGTCTCTTACAGTCGGTTTACAAGTTCCTTCTTTTGGTTTAGCGCGCAGCGCCATCTGCTGTTCAGCAGGTGTAATTACATCAATACGACAACAGTAAAGTTAAGACGCCTGAAAATAGGGACAACGTCTTTTTTAAACGAGCTGCAGATGATATACAAAGTGTGGTATTGTTGAAATCAGGTTGCCAAGTGTTTGCCATGTTGATTAAAGTTGGGTTTTTTTTTTACTTTTGTGCATTTTTCTACTAGCAATATTTTACTCGTGTGACCGAGCCAAACAAAGTGACACGAAACGTAATTCTATTTTTTCTTTTTTTGTTTAAATCTCGCGGGGAAGGAAGGGCGCAGTCGGGCGCCATATTCCTTGTTTATGAGATCTATGGAATAAGGAAGTGAGCCCACCTGAAGGCGCACTTGCACAGGTGAGGGAGTGGCCACCTGCTCGCTGTCGGGTCCGGACCGTCTGCGAGGAATAACACCTTCTGTCCAGCTACTGTCCCCCGAAGGGATCCAAACACAACCAGGTAAGACCAACTCCGATAGACGCGTGTGTTTATTACAGCGGAGGGATTTACAAATTACAACTTACAACACGAACGAGAAAAGAAATATAGACCCGGATTTATGCCAGTAAACGGTCCTCAACGTCGAGGTCGCTCGTGTAAGTGGCCACACTTTTTCTTAACCACAAAAATTACATTTCCACCTTTGGTGGGACCATTTAAAATGTCAAACTTGACTTTGGAAGCTTGCGTAATTAACGGTATTGCTCAAAACGGCTTAAAGTGAACACCCAGCTGCCATTTTAAGCGAGACCTTTATCAAAGCAAGTCCGTGCAGGTGGAGAAGCAGCCAGCCGCATTCCAGGGCCCGAGGTCATGACGGTGCAGTGTGCAGACCCCCACCTGTAGTAAGCAGGCCTGTCTGTGGAATACCTGCCTGTGTTGACAAGTATCTGTACCAGGAAACCAGGCTTCGCTGTAACTATTGCACGTGTCTGTTTATTCAGAACCCGTCCGGATGGAATGGATCATTAATTCAGTGGTGTATGCGAGTCAGGACGGATTTTACCTATAAAGACGCAGCACAGAGAGGCTGAATTTGTATGGGAACTACATACCGTTATTACATGTAGTTCCCATACAAATTCAGCCTCTATATATAAAAACAAATGTGGAGATTATAAAAAACAAGAGCAAATAGTTTACAGGTGAAGCCTGGGAACTGAGATCCAAAAACAAAATCAGTACAATCAGAATGAAATGGAGCTTGTAAATTAAGTTAATCAATTAATAAAATGTTGTTAAATACTAAAAAATGTACATCACGCTATCCCAAAAATCCAAAGTGACGTCTATGAAACATTTTTATTATGATAGGAGATGTTCACTTCAATAGTTTGTTCACTATCAAAATAGCTGCACAATATTTTTTTCTTTCGATCCACTATCGATCGAGTCATCTCTTCAGCTGCTGTGGAATTCCCTCCCTCCTTTTCCGACCTGTCACCCTGAATCGGTCGCTGTCACCCCCCTCCTTGGTACTGTGCGTGTTTACCCAAACAAACAACAGTTACGTTAAGAATGGTCGTACCGATGCTACAACCTTGACAAACGTCCCGGTGCTGAAAATTTATATATCCGTTGTGGGACGTGTGCGGCGTTGAAAGAGTTACTTCACTCCACCTTGGTTTCAGTTTGCGGTAGAAATCTCCCTCTTGTTGCCATAACAACTCAAGTGCCAGCATGACGGTGTGTGAGGGAAGACAACCACACGTCGTTCCTGGAAAGTGACGCTTTTTGTCCTCTTGGAAATATTTGAGGGTTGTTTAACAACTCATCGAGGAAAGGACCGTGTGGTCATCGGGGATTATAGATATATTTTCTTTTATTTATTCTATTTTCCAAAGAAAGGATGGACAATCTAAGCCCGGCTTCATATCTACCTGAGTGAGATCAGGAAAGCGGCGTTTCACAAGGATGGACGCATTAAAAAGAGAAGAGTCCTTTGTTTATTATCATTCGTGTGTGAACAGTACCTCAGTTTTGGCGCGATAAATAAAGCGTCCTTTTCTGATATCATTCTTAAATGAGGCAATGGTATTTAATGAAAAATGTCTAAAAGTCAAGGGAAAATACAGGAATTAGCAAACAAATACAAAATCAAATACTCAAAAGTATTATTTAAATCCATTCATATCTGATTAAATAACATTTGACTACAACTTTTAATGCCAGACCGTGATCCATGTTTATCAAAACTTGAGGAATTACACTTAAAAAAAATTATAATAACATGTATCCGTCTGAGCCATAACACATTATTTATTTGTGTCTCCACTAGAAAATTACCAATGTAATTGATATATATGTATATGTTTTTACATGAGGGTGAAATAATAGTAAATTGTCATTGGAAATGTATCTTCCAATCCAACTGAGCGGTCTGAGTTTGAGTGATAAAATTGAAACTGGAGAGAAATCGCGCACACTTATTACCTGAAGTTAACCGTAGGTCACAAGGTCACAGCGCCTTTCACAACTAGTCCAAAGCTTCACCATTCATCACTCACATGCAATTGTGACGGAGCAATTTGTGGCAATCTGCTCACCGGTAGTTTCTTCCAACGTGAACAGAGGAATGTATTTGATTTGTCAGGCCTCCCACACCCAGGTGATGGTGCACACTCTTCTTGTCTCTCTTTCCCTTTCTCATTTAACGCACACGAAAACACCCCCACCCACACACACACACACACACACACACACACACACACCCTCAGCTCTGCTGGGGAATTTGTGGCCTCAGGCTATCCAAACACAACCTCGTCCAACGCCGAGGAACCAACGCAGCTCCGGCTCCCTCGCAAGCGGACTTGACGGCGCCGAGCTCCGTTCGTGAGAAAACAGCATTTGTTATGACACTTTTTCCACCGGACACGACTGCGAGGTGGGTGACTCGACGGGGCGATCCGCTCTCCCGGCCGCGTGCGGGCGCCTGCGCGCCATCGGGGACGTTTGATTGACAGGGCAGAGTATCGCTGGATACGAGAGGCTTATGTCTGGGTGCTCAGCGGCTCTCGACGGGTTTTCCTGATCGCTTTGTGCGACGCGTCAGTTGGTTTGCCGCCTTCCTGTTTGCCGGATGTCACCTGGAGTTCAATCAAACCGTGTTCAGGGGTTCAGCTTTTTCCACCTGACAAGGTTATTCTTTGTCCAGGTGTGTAGTTTTCCCCCTCATCATGTTTGTTTAAAGCTAAGAATTCACAGATGTTATCGTTGGCTTGGTGGTATTTCTTCGAGGTGTGTGTTAAAGAAAAAAACACTCTTCTTATCCAAGCGTTAGATAAGCAGATTTGATGCCTGTGTGGTAAATGTCTGGTTGAAGCTAGCCGCTTGTTAGCATAGCCTAGCACAAAGACTGGAAACCAGGGGAAACAGCTAGCCTAAAGCTGTCCAACAAAACATGTCCACCCAAAGTGTAAAATAAATCACTGCGCTCGACCCAGAAATCCCCTGTACGTGTTTAACTAACAAGACACATCATAGTAAATAGTGAGCTTTAGATGTGACTGTAGGCAGATTATTAGTGCTGCAAGAATGAGTCTTGAAACCTGGAAATGAGTCAGCATTTCTTTGTGAAGTTCATGCTGAACAAAACACGTGTCATAATTTTTCCCCTTATATGAATCTCCTAAAATAATTTTCTCTGTTTGTGAAAAGCCAGTGCGATGCCGTCTTTCGGGTCGGCCTACAAAAATACATAATCTCTACAGCACTCAATCTTCACCCTCGGGGAGAGTTTGCTGTTTCCACTGTTTCCAGTCTATATGCTCTCAACATCTTAACATGGAACCGTTGATCTTCATCTTCAGTCTTAAGGCAAGTGCTCCTCAAAATGTGAAACGATTCCATCCCAGAAGGTCGGATACTCTGCTTCCCTCCAACATTGAGATGTTTTTCTACCTCACATTCTTGCATGAAGCACAAAATCCACGCAGGTTGCATCACAACACCCGGTTAAGGATTAGCACACCAGTTAGTCATCGTGCTGTTTGGTTTCCGACAGATTTAGGCGTTGTTCCGCTTTACCACATTGTCCCTGGTCTGTAGACATGCAGTGTAATTAAAAACACTGCATATTTAATGCAATCTACAGTTAAATCTGGTGAGAAGATGGAATCTTTTCCAGTTTTCTTTTCCGATCGTCAGATCAGTCTCCACACTGCCACCGCGTTTCGTTATCAATCGCTCAAGCCCTCACTTGCAAAGACGGGTCAGGCAGGAATGTAACCAGCAGATCTTGGAATCAGATGAGGTGAGTCATGGACACCAAATGGCGCAAGAACACAGGCTGGAAATTTCAGCCTGACTACTGCTATGATGAAGCACTTAACCGTGTCGGCCACACCGTCTTATAAGGAACAGCTCGTCCTTTTCCTTCACTTCAGGGTTGAAGATTGCAACCTCCCTAATGTCTCAATACTCTTATTTTAAAGTCAGGATTCCATTGTTCTTCCTTTGTCTAAAAGGTCATGATATGACGGTGCCGACCCACTTGTGAGAATGTACGAGGTGATGTCCGGTGACACCCTCTCCTGGAAGGTGCCCAGTCCAAGAAAAAGCAGCTCGGGGTCCAGCCACGAGTCGGCCTTCACTGGAGACGGGGGGCCAGTCAAGATCCTCAAAGTGTGCTTCTGCACCAACAACAACCTGGGCAAGAACTTCAAGCTGGTTAAATGTGACAGCTCCTGGCAAATTAGGGTGAGAGTAAAACACGTAAAGACACGGGGAAGGGTCAGCGCGTTTACAACGCCGTGGTGAAGATGGGGTATTTTAATTTGCCACATATTTTTTCACTTTTAGAGTTGACGAAGTGCAATTAAAAGAAAGGGATGACTAGAAGATTTTTCATATGAATAAACATTCAAAGATCCCGATCCGGTCTCCTTCAGGCCATCATCCGTTCCATCCTGATCTGCGGTCGACTGGGGCCGAACATCGGGCACGCCGGATGCTACGGCCTCCTGCTGAAGCACCTGAAGTCAGAGGAGCTTCACTGGCTGCATCCGGATCTGACCGTCGGGGAGGTGGAGCAGCGCTACGAGAGCCATCACGTGGAGGCTGAGTGGAGGTTCACATTCATCACCCGGACGTTTCGTGTCCCATTTGATCTTTTTGAAACCAGCGTGCAAAACTTTATCGGTTCTAAAGAGTTGTGAGTTTCCTTTTTTTATTTTTTTCGCAGGTACGACCTTCGTATAAGATACGTTCCTGTCAATTTCTTGAAGAAATTCCAGGATGACAGATCCACGTTAGTGTTTTTTTACCAACAGGTAACGATCTTCAGTGTATTTTATTTTTTTTTACTTTGGTTTAATGGAAGGGGATTTTTTCACACTGTGTATTAGAGCAACTGTCATTGTAATGACGCTTTCCTTCACGCGTAAACCGTCTGTCATCACCAACTTTCCGCCTAAAGGAGTAAATGGCCTCGGTGCCGTCGGCCGGTGTCGTCAATATAAAAAACGCCTGTGTTGGCATTTTTTATTAACTTTGTTTTTTATTGCAAGAGTCAGGTTCTGCCGTAGTATTTGTTGTTATACGTGAATTCTCTTTTTGAATCTGCGCCAGGTGCGTAGTGATTACATGCAGAGTTACGCCTCTAAGGTCAGTGACGGGATGGCGCTGCTGCTCGGCTGTTTGGAGATCCGGTGAGTCTCCGCACTGCTCTCACTCTTTTGCTTTTTCTCTTTTATAATTTGTGTGATTTAAATGCACAGATTGGAAGAAGTCGGTTAAACGTTTTGTTGAGAATGTGAGCTTTGATATTAGTGGCTAGTGTTAATAATAGAAGATGTCCATGTTATGCCGTAAAGTGATTAAGTACATTTGGTTGGTGTTGAAATTCATGAGTTGCTGAGAGGTCTTCTTGTTTCAGGAGGTTCTACAAAGACATGAATGCAAAAGGTCTTGAGAAGAAGTCCAACTTTGAGCTGCTAGAGTAAGTTTTTGCTTCCATTGTTCTTGTAAGTGTAGTTTTGGTGACATAGTTTCACTTATTACTCTGGATGGATTGCTTGTGAGCCTTTTGGATTAATGAAATCCTTTTTAAATCCCCACTGGATAGCGTTGCCACACCTCGTAGCAGTTTGACTACCTTTGTTTGATCATTTCAAAGAGGACATTCGGGACACAAGGTTTTAACCTGTTAAAGCAGTGCGATTTATTTTTTTATTCTCACTATTTTTCTGAATTTCCCTTCACAAATAAAGAAAAGAGGTCGGCTTGGACCTCTTCTTTCCTCAACAGCTGATTAACAGCATGAAGGTAAACAATCCAAACTTTAAAACCACCAATGCGACATCCTGCTCGTACAAATAAGGATACTTTTTTAAATTTCCCTGCTTGTGATCCAGTCAAAGCAGCTACGGAAGTTGATCCAGCAGACGTTCCAACAGTACGCAACCCTCAAGGAGGAAGACTGCATGATCAGGTTTTTTGAGACCCTCAAAGAGTTTATCAACTACGATGAAGAGGTTTTCCCGTGTGAACTTGTGGTGAGTCGCCCCCCCCCCCCCAATCCAACGGTTGTCGTGGCGACGCCTCCGGACCCTCAATCCCTCCTTTACCGCGTTGATGTTACCAACATTTAACCGGGCTCACTTGTCAACAGCAAGGTTGGAGTCTGGCAGTGGAGCTGGTCATCGGTGGGAGGGGGATTCGCCAACGCACACAGAAGAATTCAGCGGTAAGCACGAAGATTTAGGTATTACCTTCAGAGGGCCTCGACCTTTCATCGTATATTACCTTGGGTTGTGTTGTGTATTAAACCTGCTTTGCTTTGGCTCCGGTAAGTCGTAGCCGGAGGCATTATGTTTGCCGGCTCGAGTGAATTCCTTCAAATTTAGCACAAAAAAACAGTTTTTCAGGCCATGAAATCAAGAATTCACACGCTGATGGGGAAACAGCTAACCTTGCTCTGTCCAAAGGAAACAAAATCCTCTATGCCTCACTAATTAACAGTGAGTTCTTAATAAATGAATTAGCAGGCTGTTCATTCAGTCCGCCTGGATGTTTCGGCTCTTGACATATTTATGCACAGAAACGTGTCTCTTGCCATCACTATATTACATCTAATATGAACATGAAATCAGTCCCACCACAATTTCACTCATTGCATTCCTCTCTTTTGTGCCTCAGCCGGTTTTTCTAGCCGACTTCAAACAGATCAAGAAAATCCAATGCTTATCTCAGAGCGATGGGAAGGCTCTCCTGGACCTCAGCGTGGAGGGAGCCAGACAGGTGAGCACCACCACCCCTTTGTACAGTACCAGCAAAAGTAAACAAATCCACGGTGGAAACCACCTGCGCAGGACATTCGTCCGCCGCTCAAATTGTCCCCTTGTCTCGTCTCTGCTAGCGGCTGTCGATCAACGTGGCGACGGTCCCCATGGCGGAGAACATGATGGACCTCATCGACGGCTACTGCCGCTTGGAGAAAGACACGGACGAAAGCGTCATCCACCGGCCAAACGCAGGTGTTTATGACTCATTGGCCCCCCCTTGGAGGGGACGGGGGGGGACGTGCTGTGTTGTATTACACGTTAATTCTCACAACTCATTTCTATCCCAGATGCCAACGCGCGGTGTGCTCTGCCAGAGATTCCTACGGAGTGAGTGGCCCATTCGTTCTGGCTCTTGTAATGAGAGATTGGAGTTGCTGGAAGTCGGAGTCATTGATGAGAAATGCTGTTTTTATTGATTCATTCTGTCTTTCTGTGTTTTTCTCTGAAGCAAAAGAGACTCCGGCTCGGTCAGGAACAGTATGGGTGAGCTGACAGTTTTCATTCAACTCCATTTATAATGCAATACTTTTTTATCTTGCGAAGACAAATTGCAGCATATTGATCCTTTGTGGTTTCAGGGTCGGATATCTATTGTGAGATTCTCGATGAAAGGCCGACCTCAGGTCCGTTTTTTTTTAAGTTTGCACTCACGTCGTTTGCAGAATGATTAATGTGTGAACTGACTTTTCAACTTCAATACATTTAAAACTTTTCTTTAGTTGTTAAGTATGGAATCGACCGGAATGACATCGTCCTCGGCCGAATACTTGGTTCAGGTTTTTTCGGGGAAGTCTACGACGGAGTTTACAAAAAAGATGTAAGTATATTGATACTAACAGAAAAAAAAGGATTTAAAAACTGGTATTAAACTAAAACATGGTCCCAAAGTTGAAAATGTTCATTTCATGTGCATCAGAATTAAAAAATGATGATGATTTTTTTTAAAACAGAGTGGCGAGCGGATTAACGTGGCAGTGAAGACCTGCAAAGACTGCTCACCCGACGTGATGGAGAAGTTCATGAGCGAAGCGGGTAATTTGAAAACAAACCACATTTTAAGGGTATTACGTTTAACAACAATGACAAACACTTTTGCGTTTACTTGCCAGTAATCATGAAGAACCTCAACCATCAGCACATTGTCAAACTCATCGGAATCATCGAGGACGATCCCGTGTGGATCGTCATGGAGCTTTATCAGTACGGAGAGGTTTGTGTCAAGCTTAACGTCACCCTTTCCATGTGAGTGGGCAACTGAACCGGTGTCCAGTTCCCGAAAGAAGAAGAAGAAGAAGCGGGACAAACGTTGTGTATTTGAATGCACTGTTTGCATTTGCAGCTCGGGAACTACCTGACAGAGAACAAGAATAAGCTGACCAACATTACTCTGGTGCTGTTCAGCCTGCAGATCTGCAAAGCTCTCGTCTACCTCGCAGGGGCCAACGTGGTCCACAGGTGAGGGGCTCCTTTTACTGTCCTCCAGGAGACGTCTGTCCTTGTCCTTTGTTCGTCCCGTATTTATTGATCTAACAGGAGACATTGAGTAAGTAAATTGAAACCTGGGCCTTTTAAGACTCTATGCAGAAAAACATGGGCATCGTGTGAGAGTGTAACCGTCCTTTCTGTTAGGGGACAAGTCACGCTGACCAGCTAATCCAAGCTGAGCCTGCGTGGAGGGATAATGTCTCCGCCAAAACTCCCGTTAGTGTGTAATAAATGAGGTCTTTTGTTAGTTCTCTAGAGAGCGAGAGAGGAGGCACAGCCTGTAATGTTCACGAGTTGCAGCTTGTTCTTGAAATAACTGGATGTGTGTGATTGGCTGCACAGTGTCCATTAACGGGGACGGTGAAGAAAATGCAAGTTGACAGTCGATAGTTATTAAAAAACAACGACAACCTGTAACTGCATCTGAATGTAGATGTTACGACAACGGAAAAACAACTTTTTTTATTGAAACTTGACATATTTTTGCCAAGACATACCATTACCGAAGGGGGACGTTAGCTGACAGAAGAGCGTGTTTCTGCAGGATGTTATCAACAGCCTTCGGCAGCAGAGCAGCCACTCTGGATTCAATCTCCCGTGAAGAAAAATACAGACAAAGGAAATGACTTTCTGGGTGGAAGATTCCTTTTGTATTTTTTCCTGCAATTATGGCAGCGCGGCAGTTGTCAAATTCAGGTCAACCAGAGCACGGCCATTTAATGAACATTGCTTGTATTATCTGCATTTTTATAATCTCCATCTGTGCTCAAACCTTAATTTTCTGTTTTGTTGTGCTCATGTTTCAGAGACATCGCTGTGCGGAACATCTTAGTCGCCAGTGCAGACTGTGTGAAGCTCGGAGACTTCGGTCTGTCGAGATACATCGAGCATGAGGAATACTACAAAGGTAAGAGACGACTGTTGTACCTAATTGTCTAAATATACAGTACATCTTTGAAAGAATAGACGGACAAATGAAGAGGGAACTAATCAAATAATGTAGTTGCCAAATTTGAAAAAAACCCACGTTTTTTTTATGTTGACCACATAACAACAACGTGTCCCGTCGTTCTTTGCAGCGTCTATTACTCGGTTGCCGATCAAGTGGATGGCTCCGGAATCCATCAACTTCAGACGTTTCACCACCGCTAGTGATGTCTGGATGTTTGGTGAGCTTGTGATACTCTTGACTACACAAAGTACACCACCTTCACTCAAAATGCACCAGCCAGCCGCTAAAATGACTTGAACTGATTTGAGAGACTTGTGTGGGCAATAGTTATGAGTATAAATCAAACTGTCTGCCATTAACATCTTAGATCTGGCTCTTTGTGTGTATTACTGTTCTTAAATGTCAGCAACAGAAATAGGAAATTGGCATATTTTGACCTTTGATGATTTGTTTCAACTCGAAAAGGGCAAAAGCAAACGAAGAAGAACATTACTGCACTTATTCATTCGTATTGATGTTGCAATTATACTGGCTTACATTATCCCCTAAAGCAAAATGTTTTCTCAAATAGAGCAAAACTTTTTTGAAAAGGTCGGTTCAAAATTTCAAGCAGAAATAATTTTACCGTATATACATGATTAAGTGTAATGCACTTGAAAGTGATTGATTCTGTGGATTATCTTCAGCACAATGCTGTTTGAAAAAGGTTTAATTGTGCATGGTAAATAATAAGAAGAAACATAATAATAGGAAGATGCACAGAATAACAATTGAATGTATCTATTTTGTCCTCTTCCTTTGTTTATCCACAATTACAATGAGGCTGAAGTGCTTCTCATGGTATTCATGGTAAAAAAAGAAAGCGGTTGCTGGTTCCGCTGTCGGCTTTGTTTTGCTGCGCTCTTGATCCTTTTGGTTGAAAAGCACCTCAGAATAAGCGCATGTCTAATAACGTTCTGTTTCTGCGTGTTGGCGCCGCTCGGCAGCCGTGTGCATGTGGGAGATAATGAGTTGTGGGCAGCAGCCGTTCTTCTGGCTGGAGAACCGAGACGTGATCAACCAGCTGGAGCAGGGAATCAGGCTGCCGAAGCCAGACAACTGCCCCCCTGCCCTCTACTCACTGATGACGCGCTGCTGGTCCTACGATCCCAGTGAGAGGCCCAACTTCACCGAGCTCGTGGTGAAGATCAGGTACGATGTTTTTTTTAAAAAGCTCTCATTGGACCATTTATTACAGTAGGTTGAATCTACACGGGTGGCCTCTCTGTATTAATTTCTAATCACTTTTCTACTTCCAAACGTTGTGTGTGTTTGCAGCCTTTGCAAACACGCACAAATAGTTTTAATATAAGACGCTCAATATATTGATTTGATCCGTTTTCTAATTGTAAAACCTGAAATGGGAGAATGGGAGTGTGCAATAAAAGCCTCTCTCCTCTCTGAAGGCTGCATATATAGTAACTTGTCTAAAATCTGTCAGTGATGTCCACAATATGGAGAAGGAGCAGGAAGTGGAGAGAGAGAGGGATAGAGCGCGCTCCACCAAAATATTTGACCCCAAGTTCAACTTCAACGAGCCTCCTCCCAAGGTACGGATCCCTGTCAAATTCCCGCACTGAGATGTGAAAAAAAGATACATTCAAATGTTTTTTTATTCACATCTGGAATGTTTCCCGCAGCCTTCCAGAATGAAACCGGGCCGCTTCGGGAACACGCTCAGTATTGGACTACACATTCAGGTATTGCAGCGTGACCACCCTTCACCATGGCGGCCTTCACTTCTAAAACCCCGAAAGTGACGTAGCATGTGTCCGTGCAGCTGAAGGAGACTCTGTGTGCCAGCTCGCCTGACCTGGCCAGCCCGTGTGACTACCAGTCTCCCGTCGACTCCATGGGCGCGCTCGCGTTGCCGGCCATCAGGTCCCCTCGGCGCCGCAGCTTCGGGGTGAAAAGACTCTTTGTCTAAAAAGCGTTACATTGGAAGTCACGTGCGCTGAAGTCAACAACAAAGGCAATTCGTTAACCCCCCGTTGTCCTCGTGTCCCTCTCCCGTCTAATCCCGCCCACTTCAGGAGGGCGAGTTTTCCCGAGTGGAAGCGAACGTCACGGAGGACGCCACGCGCCTCTGGCAGGAGGAGCGGCAGCAGATGCAGAACACCCTGCGCCGGCAGAAGGAGCAGATGATGGAGGACAAGAAGTGGCTGGCGAAGGAGGAGAGACTCCTGGTGGGAAGCAGGGCGTCGTTAGCCTTTGTCAACCCCCTCCCTGTGCCCCCGTGCCCCCCCGCCCAGCTCACCGTGGCCCTGGAGGCCGCGTGGAGCGAGGCCCCGTTAAACAATAGCGAGCCGCTCGTGCGCTCTCGGCGCCTTGATTTGAGCGTTTCCCTGGCAACGGTTGCAAAGGGGGGGTCCATGTCCGTGTTGCATGAAATGAACCTGCCTGTTCTTTTGCAGGACCCCATGGGAGCAGAGGAGGCTGCCGGCACAGCGGTGGGTGCACGCCGACACGCGCTTGATGACTAAATGTTTTTTGGCATCGCATTGTGTATCACATTTGTGGGCCCAGTTTGAACTCAACGTATTATTGGTCCCATTAGCGAGCAAATAGTCAGCATGACGCCGTTTGTGTGGTCCGCATGGTATTTCAAGCCGAGCGGAATGGAGTGCAGTAATGATTGTAATGTATTTTTTAATGGTTCTAGATTATGATTGGTGCGTTTTTTTATCAATTGCAGCATTTGTACTTTAAACGCGAGTTTAAAGACTAGATGTCAACAAATAGCAACATTAACAAATCTTCTTGTTCTGTTTCTGACATCTTATGATTAGATATACAGATTTAATTAGTTAATTTACGGTCTTGTTATCTTTTTGGACCTTAAGTCATCAACAGAAACCAATATTTGGCAATATTTTCTTTTTATTTACAGATTTACTGTACATAAACATTATTTTAAAGATATTAGACATCCATTTAAATAATCTTGAAGGGCGGCAGATACAGAAATTGATTTTGTAATATGTGACATTTTCTCGTCCTCATGAGATTAATCTTCTTTTCTTTTTAGTCCCCTGAAGGTGATGCAGAACATTGTAAGTGCTTAAAAGGAATAATAATTCTGTCGTTCTGAGCACTTTCTTGTCTCTGAGCCCTCCTGTCTCTCATCTTTCTGACGTGTAGCAGCCCCAGATAAGCCCCCGAGGCTCACGGCACAGGTGATTTATACTCTTAATAATAACATATAAGTCAATTGTTTCATTAGATCGTATTAGTTTTTAAATAGAGACGAGGGCGAATGTTTTAATCATTAAAGCGCATTATTTCCTCCTGCTAAGCCGACGCCCACAGCTGAGCTGGACCGCTCCGAGGACAAGGTGTACCAGAACGTCATGGATCTGGTCAAAGTCGTCGTCCAGCTCAAGAATGACATCACTGAGGTGCCGCCGGAGAAATACATCACCGTCGTCCAGGTACGCCGGAGCGATTTTTAACAGCCCGCCGCTACATGAGAAGCGGATCGATGGTGTTTGTGCCTTGTGGCGGAAAAACAAACTCGAGTCATTGCGCTGATTCATTTCCTGCATCGATCTCTTCCCAGTCTGTGGGGATGGCTTTACGACATCTGATCCGCAGCGTGGATGACATACTGCCCACCTTACACGAGTCAGTCAGGACCGAGGTGCAGTATATTTTCTGCAGCGTGTTTGCTGTCTTTTTTTTATCATCTCTTTATTGATTTTTTTTCTTCTTCTTTTCCTCCTTAACCGTTCTTGCTGTTTGTCCCAGAAACAGAAAGTGACAGAACTCCTCTTCAAAAACAAAGCAGCAAAGAGGAAATGACTGTTTTTAGTTTTGTCATATTACAACAGTTTCCTTTTACAAACTGAAACTCCAGCAGCCAAATGATATTCAGCAATCAGTGGTTTTATTATTTTGCCCCTCTGCTTTTCCCACTGTGACGCGTTCAATCGGCCTCCATGACAAAAGAGCAGCGCTGCCATCTGTGATGTTTGTTTACCGTCCCCACGCAGATCGAAGGCACCCAGAAGCTGCTGAACAAAGACATGGCGGAGCTGATCAGCAAAATGCGGCTGGCCCAGCAGAATTCCATCACCTCTCTGAAGGAAGATTGTAAAAAGCAGATGTTGACCGCGGCACACAACCTGGCCATGGACAGTAAGAACATGTTGGACGCTGTGGACCAAGCCAGAGTCCGGGCCAACTTGGCGAAGCCGGTGGCCCCCTAGTGGAGACAGCAAGCGCTTCTTTTCAGCTTCAGGCCCGTGACGCACGTCTGTCAGTAAGAAATAACATTTGCACAAATTTGAGCATTTCTGACGTCATCAAACTGCTTAAGTTGAGACATGGTTGCAAACGTGTTGTCTCCTCCTTCGGAAATGAAAGTAACAAACGTTACAGACGTGGATGATACATTTCCCTGCAGGTGAGATCGCCGCATCTCGTTTTATCAGTAATAAGTGTAATAAGTGTTGAATGAACTACGCCACAGTCTTATAAGCTTGAGTTTACACAACAAGGCTGTGAAGGTAGACCAGTCGGCATGATGACATTTTGTAGTCTCATCTATCTTCCTTTTTTAGCTTCAGAATTCCCAAAGGCTATTCGCTGACAATCTCGTACCGCAGGACATTAAAATATCAAAAAGCATTTCTATCCACAAACCACAAAAGCCATTCAAAGAACCCACTGACCCTCAAGTACAAAAGTGCTGCTAACGCTTTCCTGCAGCTCTGCATGACTCAACATTTATCTGGATGGATAAGTCCTGAACTCCAGTTTTAAGTTGTACAACTGTGGATATGGACAACAAGAAAAAAAAGTGCATGTACTTAACAAGGTAGTATGTATACTGAAAATAATGGTCGATTAGCATCATATTTACGATGCATTCATTTCATGATGACTTCATGTAATGGTCACTGTTCTCATTTTTGATTTATTAACTTGATTATCTGTGCAGGAATTGAATTGTTCCCTTAAGTATAAGCAAATTGTTTTTCACAGCAGAGAAAAACGGAACAATAACGGGATCTAAACTTAAACATGAGTAAAGGGTCTAGTTTTTCACACCTAAGTGAAATGTTGACATTATTCAACCAAATGGTTTAAAGAACATTCAACTGTTCAGTGTTTTATATACGTAGTAGATATCTCAAGTGTGAGACTAGTGTCCATGTCCATTTCTAGCAAGTAAATCATGTGATCTAAAAATAAATATGACATATGCTTCTCGACATGCCTGTTCATTGAAACGTCTTGCTGTTGAATATTTAAACCTATATGTTCTGCGTTCAGCAAGGACAGCTCGCTGGTCATTGTCCCACTCAATAGACACCCAAGGTTTCAAGATGATATTTATTATATAGTATGATCATTCAAAAATCTTTTTATCATGGCAAAAGAAAGCGGGTAAAAAGGAAAAACTCTCTAAATCAGTGCAAATTACCCCAGTTAGTGCATCTGGTCCAGTATATTATCGACTCCCTGTACAACATGCCACTGCTATTGGAGCTGTTTGGCTTCTGTCCATTAACCGCAAGTCTCAGTGTCATAGCGGATCCCCGCATCACTATTTAATGTAATGTACCGGTAATACGATTTACATTTTTTTAAATTTATAATTTTTTTTCATGCTAAAAGAGTAAACATACTAAACACTGGTACGTTAACGTACTAGAATTAGCATGCTAACATGCCGAATCCTATGTTGTGCTACACGTTAGCATGTCTGCGAGCCGGTGTTAGCATTCAGGCCAAAGTAACATTACAGAGGAAGCCAACGAAGCGAGTACATCCGTTTTTCCCCATCGCGAGTCCTGAGGTTCGTCTCACACGAGCTAGATCATGCCGGCTAGCCAAGGGGGCAGGAAGAGGCCGATGGTTCCAAGAAGGCACACGATGATGAACATCCACAGGAAGATGCGGTCAATCACCATGGCGACGTACTTCCAATCCTCTTTCACCTGCGTGGAATTACGAGCAACAGAAGAGATTAAGCAAGAAACACAAAGTTGCACAGGGAATTCTTATTGTGATGTCTGCAGTTAGTATGTTACTAAACAGCTACACTCTGGCAGTTGTGGATATTTGGACAAAAAATTCTGGTGTCTGTAAGTCAAATATTTACTCTTTTAGCTTTGATAATTTACATTATGTAAATGTCATTGTAGAGCACCCGTTTATCTTGAAAACTAATAATTGACTTGTCATCCATCTCAGGATGGGAAAAGTGCCTTTTAAGTGCCGTTCTGCTGTTAGCAGTTGTGGTGTTTTGCTGATACTCACGCTGAAGTCGGCGTCCTCGGCCCTCAGATGGTCTGCGATGTAGTGCACCCCTTCCAGGGCGCGAATGACACTTGGTGAAAGCAGGAATGTGGAGTCTGACACCGCGTTATCAGCTTTAACGGCCCTCTGGGTGAGATTGACTCTGAAGCCTGTTGAAAGTCTGTTAGTCCCTGCAGGGCCTTCCTGCTGGTTCTGGCTGTTCTGTGGGTTTTTCGGTTGGGGCGGTGGGGTCGCACCCGGAGGTCTGGGCGAAGGAGGGCGAAAGGAGAAATACGACGTCAGCGTTCCCAGCTCCAAGTCCTCGTAGGAGCTCCTGTCGGGGTCCTCCGACGCGCTCCCACCTCCTGACCAGGTGGCCGAGGTGCTTAGGCAGTTGCTGGGCCGCTTGTACCCGCCCGCCCGTCCCTGCCGCCGCACCAGAGCCGCGTCCTGCTGCATCAGCGCCAGCCGCCGACGCCGGACGTCCGGCGCGGGCCGCCGCATGAACAGCCAGCGTGGGATCAGATTGAGGAACACGGAGTGGACCCAGTGGGGCATCTTGTGGGTGCTGGGCGAGCGATGGTGCACGTTGAGCACGAAGACCGTGATGACGATGGAGAGGGTGACGAAGATCATGGTGAAGAGGAGGTACTCGCCGATGAGCGGGATGACGAGGGACGTGGACGGTATGATCTCGGTGATCAGGAGGAGGAAGACGGTGAGGGACAGCAGCACGGAGATGCACAGCGTGATCTTCTCCCCGCAGTCCGAGGGCAGATAGAACACCAGAACGGTGAGGCAGGAGATCAGCAGACAGGGGATGATGAGGTTGATGGTGTAAAAGAGGGGAAGCCTTCGAATGATGAAGAAGTAGGTGATGTCCGGGTAGATCTCGTGGCAGCAGTCGTACTTCTTCGTGTTGTATGTCCCTACGGCGTTGATGATGGCCCACTCGCCGCTCTCCCAGTAGTTGTTCAGGTCCACCGTGTTTTCCGTGCGCTCCAGGTCGATCTTGGCCTTGTCGTACGTCCAGGAGCCAAATTTCATTTTGCAGTTCTGTTGATCGAAGGGGAAGAAGGTGACGTCGATGCTGCAGGAGCTCTTGTAAATGGCAGGAGGGACCCAGCGGACTTTTCCGTTGTGGAAGAGGTGAGCCTTCGTCATGTGGGTCACAGCGAACTCTCCATCGGCGCTGGGGAAGCAGAGACCGCAAGTTGAAATATCTGGAAAACTACGGGTAAAATAACAAGAGAAACACACCCGACCAACCCTTGTGCTGAAAAAACGATCTTACCTCACTTTAAAACTATGCAGTGTAAAAATATTGATTCATTCTAATAATGATCTTCTCCAGTAATCTCTTCTCCATTCATCGCTTTAAAAACGTTACGATGAGTCCTTATCGTTCCATCAGTTTCACAGCTTTTTAATTGCACTTACAGATTGTGATCACAGCGGCTCGACGGAGCAGAACTCCATCATCAGCCGCTCTCGGTTTAATCTCCTTCTCGAGGTGGATTTAGGCGAAGGGAGAGCTTTCTCAAAATCTATTTCACACTGAAGCAACTGCACCTATGAAGGTGGACAGCGTCAACACACATGAACCCGCGATGCGCATATAGAGGTGCAGGTAACAGAAATGTTCAGCAAAAGTGTAGAAATTTGACCGTAGGAGCAGAACGTTTGATGACCACTAGATGGGGCCATTTTCATTCCATCCACCACCCAGTAAGGAGGCACCAGTATGAGCGTAACGTTACTCGTGTTTTATGTTTGTCTGCAATTCTCCATCAGTATCCACTGCATGTCATGAAAAGTAGCTGGCTTGACCCGATGATACAACAGCCTCAATGACCTGTTCCGTCTGAGCGGAGCTGTGTAGATTTGTCAATTAATCGCAAAGCTGCTTAACAAAAACTGAATGAGCAACAATTGGAATTATCAATGTATCATCTGGGCAGCAGAAACAGATACAATTATGTGGTTAAAGCTGCTCTGATGTGAATGTCTTATGCATTAATGTGTCTCGTATGACAGTTTCCCACTCACTTGTTGTAGAGGACAATGTCCGGGACCCATATGAGCTCCGATGGGACTCTTATAGACGTCACATTGTCATAGTCAGATGGCTTCCAGCGAAGTTTGTAGTCATTCCACTCCTAAAAGATACACACAATAGCTTTTGAGGCCGGCCATGATCCTTGATGCTCTTTCAATTCATCATAAATGTTGTCAAATGAGAACTCTAAGGGCAGTTTTCGATATTCTCAACATTTTAAATCACAAGACCTCCTCTGAGAAAAAGAGAAATCTTAATAATAAATCAACGCTGACACATTTTTCTGACCTGTTTAAGCCACACGTTGGTTGTCATCATTTGGTTCTTCTCATCCTAGTAGACAGAGAGAGAGAGAGAGAGATACAGTAGAGAGCTCTGTCTGTCAACCAAGGCCAGAGGAATATATGACAGAGAGCGTCTTGGAGGTTTGTCAAAGAAAACCCAAATATAGCTTGCAGCAACTTTACTTCAATAACCTGCTGGATGCAAACAGTTTTTCTCCGGCAGGGCGGAGTGCATCACGTGGGTTTCCTAGGTTTGCTTTCCACACGTTTGAAAAACATTACGAAACCGAGTAAAGACGGGATAAAGTTCCCTAATGTAACAGATATTTAACACACTAATTAGTAGTCTGTAGTGTGTCTGTGTGTATGCAGGTTTTTTCCGGTACAGTCCAACCAATCGCTGCTGAAATTCTTCATCTTTAGTAAAACTTCATTTATTTAAAACCATATATAATCCCATTAATGAAGTCTCTGGTTCACCTCCACCTCCATTAATGTTTTCATGTACGAATTGGACGAACACACAGACGCGTCGACTCACCACATCGATGAGCTGTGCGATGGACAGTCCGAACTTGACGATGACCACGTCGGAGATGTTCGACACGGGCCTCGACCACTTGTTGTAGCCGGCGAACAACGTCTTGAAGAGGTCATCCTCGGCGTGCGAGTGGGACTTCTCGTGACAAAGAACTGCAGACACATTAAATAAGATCATCCGAAGCGGTTCATATTTGATTGTATAATAACAAATACATGTAAAGGGCCGACTGCTGAAAACCAGGAGTGAGCTGCACCGCATGTGAGGATCATGTGCATGTTCTCTCATCCGCGTCTCCTCTAATCCTCACTTAACAAACTGCACCGCGTCTCGCCGTGGCTTCTGGGCGTGAAGGTGAGTTGTGTTGAACATCTCGCGGGCCTCCTTCGAAACAGCCGAGACCTTCTTTGGTAAAGTCTTATTGACTTTTTCCACATCTCAGCGAATCTTCTGATCCCTTGATCCGAGCTCCCAACGCGGGTGTCGTCCGCTAAAAACCCTCTCGAGGTGAGCAGGTGCAGGATGTGAAGTTTTTCTCCCCCTCAGTCGGCAGCAAAACTATTTCAGCTGCAAACATCTCTCAAACGTTATTATTATGAATATGAGAGGCGGCTTAATCAAATCGATTTGGAATATGCCGGCTAGACAGATTTGCGTACGAGCTCAAACTTGAGTCGGTGTATTGTTTTTTCTGCAGTGAAAAGCGTGCATATGGACAGCAAATGGCTCCTATTGGGGATTACGGCTTCTTCCTTCATCAACGCAGTCAGTCAATTACACACATCACTGCTTGCTTGTGTTAAGTAGAGGTGCGCTAATTTCTCATCAGTCAAGAGTGTTTATTGCCGAGCGGTCTGCCACTCTGTGTTACAGCTCATGCATGAAACAATTACCTCACTTTTCACTTGAGCTAGAGGCTGCTGATAGCCTTATTACATGTGTGCAATATATTCCCGAATCACTACTTGATTTATGAAACCCTCATTTTTTTTAACGAGCTTTAAAACAATGATCTGTTTAAACATTAATGTTGAACTTTTATAAAAAGGGCTTGATAATGATCACCAGTACGATACGTACTGAGTGGGACCTTTTAAATCTTCAAAGCTACTTCAAGGGACTTTATTATCAGGTTGATTTTGGCACTCCCTGTGGACAAAACGCCCCAATGCACCAGACTCCCTTTAGAAAACCTCTCATTTTACTCCACCTGTGTCCGACAGTCTGATCTGCTCAGTCTTGGTCGTACCGAGCCTCCTCCCTTCCTGTTCTCCACCACCACAATATGGTGTAGCCAATCTACTCGCTGACGGTGTTGTCTAATAATAGAGGTCATATAGAGGGGCCCGTATTTAATTAAGACCATTTCATAACCAGTTAAAAGTCGCTGAAAGCATCTTCAAATAAATATATTAGCACCATTTACTTTATTGTTAAGGAAGTAAATGATTTACTTAAACAACGTTCACAGTTTGTGTGCGATCAAATTGCACTCATTAATTAAGAGAGATCTCTCCTGGGATTTATGTACGTATTTATTGAAGCGTCTTGCCTCAAGAATCAATACTTAAAACTAAAATCAATAGAGACACCATTGGGTTTAAATGCAATTAACACTCCCTCCGGATCTTTGTTTGACCGTGTGAGGAGGTGATGCAACCCTCATGAGGTGCGCTTCCATCAAAAAGTCCATCCGCCTCCACCTCCAATGGTTGCCAAGGCCACGTCATCACCTGGCCATGGGGGGGGGTTGTGCTTCTGATGACCACAGTCACCAGTAGCTGGTCAGTGGAGGATAACAGGTGAGGGGCTTAAAACGTTGCACAGTTAAAGATCCTTAGCACTGCAGATCTCACAGAGAAATCCTGCAGGAATATGCAGATGAAGTCTGTGCAACAGTGTGACAAATGTGGGCTGTGGACAGAATACAAAGCGACAATTTAGACCACTTCTCATGGTTTGTAAAAACTAAAGAAAGAACGAAAGAAAGAAGGAGAAAGGAGGACGTGTATGCATATGCAATAATTGCCGTAGGCTGCTTGGCCACATCCTCTGCCATCACGGACTAATTTAATTCTGGCAAACAAGCAAACACCAGAGACTTCTTATCCGCCGTCTTGGCGTTCAGGGCGGCACACGCTCATCTGTCCGTGCATCTGGGGAGGGACCAGATGTGGGACCTGACAAAGGAAAGGCTCCTCGGGGCGCCATGGATCAAAGGCCCCTCCTGCCAACAGAGACTTTGAAACGAGATGACACCTTTGACCTCCGGCACATCGCGGCGTGCGCGCGTTGTACCTCGGCCAAGCGCCCCTTGGCGAGGCGCGGGGAGGACACTGAGCCGTTTAGACGACAGAGTCAGCAGCTTTTCCAGCCAGGGGCCGCTCTCGTGAAATCGGGGCTGTCGGAATTTTTTTTCCTAAAGTAAAAAGTTCACTTGAAAGACGACGGCGCGAAAAGACGTCCGCCGGTTGACTGAAACCGCAGGAGTCGATTCATAAAGCGGAACTCTGCCAGTGACAAGAGGAGATTGGCACGACAATCGAGCACCTGCTCATCTGATTGCTGCAGCATGTCAAGAGAGCAAAAGCCCATTTAAACCCTCTCGCACGTGCAGACAGGAAGACGTATTACCTGAGACCTCTTGGTGAGCAATATCAGGTCTACTGGCAGACATTAGCTTTATTAGGTTTACTGTCTCAGAGGAGTAAAATAACTAGAAAATAGAAAACTAGAAAAATAAGTGATTATTAATCAGTTGCCAACTACTCAACCTTAAAAGACATTCTTATAAAAGTCTTCTTGTCTTGTAAAATATGCACAATGCGTCTAGTAAATTTACAGCTAAAGTACCTAACTACCTCTGGGGTTGAACCCTAAAACTGAAATTCTGACTGACATTAAAACAGCTTCTGTGGCTTTTCGAGTGGAATATTTTCTCACACTATTCTAAAGGATTGGTGCATATTTTCTTTTCATATTTATTTGACTTATAAATGAGCACAACGCCAGCTTTGTCTGATAATGTTTTATTAGGAATAATTGGCGTGGATGTGGAAGGTGGCGGGTTCCGGGATCCACATTCGGCGGGTTCGCGCGCGCGAGTCGAGTCGCCCTTTCCCGACTGTCGCGAGGGGGGTTTATTATTTAAAAGAAAGAGAAAAGCATTGTGGGTGTTTTTTTTTGGACGAAAGAAACGCACGAAGGTGTCGAGACTCGAAGGTGAGTTTACAATCAGCTGCTTCTGCGCCTCGTTACTTTTCAGTTATTCCAAGTAAATCACTTAGAATATACAATATAGCGCATATAAACATTTCAAGGCGCTCTGACTGGCAGTTTATGAACTATTTCTCCTTTACATTGAGGCTATCATAAAGAAAAGGCGGTTTAAAGGAGGCGCTTACCTGTCCGACACAAGAGCAGGTAGAGAAAAGGCGTCCTCGCGGAGAACAGGTGGTTGTGTCCCATCTTGAGCTCTTCCACTTCGGAGTCGCACTTCGCCGGGGAGCACGGAGGCGTTTTCTTTCCGCCGTCAAAACGTTACCTTGAAACCGTAATTTGTGAGAAAAGTCCGTCATCTTCGCGGCCGGGAGGCATATCAGGACAACTGCAGGCCGCTGCCGTGAGCAGCGTTTTGTGGGCGGACGGTGACAGGGACGAAACTCTTGACTGAATAAGTTATTTCCCCTAAAGCTCTGCGTCCACACGCGTCACTCCTCACACTTTAGCCGCTTTGCTCCAAACGGGAGGAGAGCGAGCGAGCGAGCGACGCGCCTCTTGTTTGCGCGCTCCGACGCGCCGCGATCCATCCGGTGCCGAATCACGGAGCCGCTCTGTGACGCCCCGTATCTCACCTCTGCTCTGCTTGGCGGATTTATTTACAAGAGCATCATCACACTGGCTGACTCAGATCTCGAAAAGTTAACTCAGGAAAAATAGTCCGGTTGAATCGCTGTGTGTATCGTTTCCCAACAATTCCACCTTTCTTTTTTTTTTTACGCACGGTGGGAACGTTTTACGCGTCCTTGGTGCCGCGCCTTAAGACTTCGATAGTTCTTTTCCATTATTAGAAATAGGGTCGATTGCGTCTGTCCGGTCCGACACATCTGAGTCTCTCATCTGGTACCTATAGTCCCCCCCCCTCCACTCCTCCTCCCCCCTTTCCAGCCTTTGCTCACGCGCGGGCGCACACTCACACAAAGGATTCACCGTAAAAGTAGTAAGTTGCATGTGGGGGACGTTTATCGGGTTCGGGACCAAGTTTAAACACTTGGTAAAAAATATATATATAAATAGTTTATTTGTTATGTAAAAATGTAATGATGTAAATACGTGTCCGCTTGCAAATGAAACATATATATTTCTGTGGCAGGCAGCTAGAGGGCAGACTAGGGGAATAAATGTGCCTGTGAAGATTTAGTCCCCTTTAAACATTGATATGAGCAGAGATGAGACAGCTCGACCAAACATGGAGGAAAATAAAACAATGAATAAAATATACTTCAATATACATTGTTGGAATTCATTACACATTTTATGATTTCAAAGGTGAAAGCGTTCTCTTTCTTTCGCAAGTCCTGGCTCGACTAAAGTGACAATAAAACAATGGAGGTTGATCCGCAACAAAAGCACGTTTCACATGACATTGTTTTTCTTCTCTTTTCCGATCTTACGGTTTAAAAGGTGTTCCTTGTTTCGTAGGTGCTTTTCACGATGTGTTTCCTTTATTACTTCCTATTCACACACATTTCATAATTGAGAAAATATGTTCCCTCAACCACAGGCTGTTCTCCAAACAACAGATTAACGACGGATGTCACAGCTTGACTTTTTATTGTTACAAAAACACATTTTCCCCCTGGAAGCCACCAGTCATCCTAAAGCGTATCCCGGCCCTCCATCCTCACCCTGGAACCAGATGGTCCTCCCGTCCCTTCTTCTGCAGAGGACAAACACGGCCGTTGTGTTTGGTCTCTGACGGCCAATCAACTTGGCTCAAACCAGCACCACATACTGTTGCCACATTTGAACCCAACCATTCCCACAAATGGCGCCTGGATGGAAAATAACATTTAATAGGAGTTTTTAATAGCATTTTCTTTTGCTCAACAATGATTTCTTTGCTTTGCAAATCCTTAATTATCTTAACCTTCCTGTCAATTACAGTTGAAGTAATGCCTGACCTTTACATATTGTTTGATCTTAATTCACTTAAAATATTAGATCGTAGAGCTTCTGGTCTCACGCGTGAAACATCCTCAGTTGGAAGATGACAACGGGCCGCTAACTTTTCCCGACACTTCCTTAGCGATGAATCTTGGCAGTGTCTTTCAGCTGCTTGCTGAACGAAGCGTGCAGGGCCTGCGAGGACGTCTCCAGCCGGTTGGCGATGTCTCCGGCAACACGGAGCAAGTCTTCAAAGGCCGAAGCCCCGTCCCGCATTCTGCTCCAGAGAGAGACGGACAATCCGCAGGGACGGCAGGGAAGGAGCCATCATATGCGGAGAGAGACGGAGTAAGTGAAAGAGAAGCCGAGGACGTTGAATACATTACATGGAGTGTGATGCACACGGCTGCTGATATTGCCGGTTATGTAGTGGATATAATTGTGTTAAGGGGGAGACACATAGAAGGTGTAGAGCGAAGCTCCACGGTGATAAATAACTTTTGCAAACGCATAGAAAAATAGTCAATTTAGAAGTGCACCATAACGTGATAATGATATCTGGTTGTGTGGATGTGAATGCTCTTTAGGGTTCATGTAGCAAACACTGATACCAATCTGGAGCGCCAGCAGGGACACAATGCAGGGGCCTCGCGACATGCTATTGCTCATTTCTTTTGATTGACGTGTATTATGGAAGAGCGGACGGAACAGCAGTCATCTGCACATTTATTCAATAAAATGAAAAACGGTTGCCTGTCTTTGCTCTCAATCGAACACAGATGTTGGCTCCCAGTTTCTCCAATTTCTGTTTCCAGTATTTCCTTTTATTTAATTCTTCAGCTTGCAAGCGAACCCAATTAGAACATATCCTTTTGTCAGCTTCTCCCTTCACATTCTTGCCTCAACCCTTTTCTGAAGCCGGAGCACAATCTCATTCTGCTGAATTTCTTGAAAAAAGCAGATTCCCCACACTCACCTCTGCATTCCAGCGCTCGACTCCTCCCCTTCCAGCTGCTTTTGCATATCCTCCTCAGCCTTCTCCACCACCTCGTGGCAACTGCTGTTGTCCTCTGCGATGCCAACGACATTTTCCCTAATCAGGTCTTCGTAGGTCTGATCTCCCAGCTCCGCCCCCACAAACTGCTCCAGGTTCTCTATCACCGCCTTGTTTGCGTGCTGGACGGCCTGCAGATAGGCCAGCTGCTCTCTCTGGGCCTTCAGCCGTCGAGCCGAAGTAGCCGTGGTGCTGAAGTGGACCGAGCACTTGTCCGGTTGAGGCCCGTACCGCAGCTCCGGGGAAGCTGGGGTTGGGAAAGCTGCTGATGTCATCCAGTCCTGATGGTTTCCTATCCTAACAGGCTCGTCGCCGGCTGCCCGAGATGTTTCATTGGTGGCCGTTATCGCCGGCTCCATTTCAAAGCCCGAACCCCAATCTCCGCTTTGGCAAAGCGTCGGGGTCGCCATGGATACCCAGGCCAGGACGAGGTGCGTCCAACAACACCACATGGTAGCCTGCAAAGAGGAGGAGGTGAGCGACTTGATCAACAGGCAAAGACGTTTTAGGAAATATGCTGCTTGTCGTGAATGAGAGGAAAAGATAAAGGACATTCTCGGGTTTTTAACGGCGAATGCAAGAAAAATGAACAAAATCCGCAGAAAGGCCGGTTTAGCCCACACAGTGCAAGCTACACTTTGAGTTAGTCTGTAAAATGTTTCATACATGTAATGAGTTCATTAACTCTTTTAAAAATCAATATCTCTCTCAGATGGAGCATCGAGGGAATATTAAGTTTGTCCATTATCCCCCTTTTCTGAATCAAAGCTTCTCCACTCAGCTCCCACAGTAATCAGCGATAAACACTTGGGAATCCAAAGAATCACACGCTGTTTTATTGAGTACATAAGCACGGCTAAAAGTCTAATCTAACATTTTCCCGCTGTACTTTCTGCATCTCAATGTTTGAAACCGTGGTATTTAAATCAAGCCGACACAGTGGAAAGTTTTCCTGTGGCCTTAACGTCTTAACCACGTGGAGACGACCTGCCTCCGACCTCTCATAAACTTTCGACATTTACTGTATGCATTTCCCGGTCGACGTTCCCTCTGTCACACCGTACCCTTCGGCATCGTAGAGATTGCGACTTGTTTAATTTTAATTTTGCAGTGACTCAAAAAAACGTGACATTCTGAATGTCACACTGCATATTTTAGCAGAGAACATTTCATACCAATGAACCCATACCTTTATGTTATGGTATGACATGCATTGTATAATATCAAGTCAACAAAGCAGAATAGAATATTGTATATATCCCGAGGACTTGCACAGAGCGCTGCACGAAAATACAAGATTTTCCTGGAGAAAATTGATTTGTTCTCTATTTTTCCACAGTTTTCTTAGACCACAAATTAGCAACAAGATCTGCTGCTTGTGTTTTGTTTCAATACTGTAGAAGGCCTCATACTCGGTGGTTTGCCCGTGGTTTGGCAGATGCATTTGAGCCGTGTTAAACTAGACGAGCTCCTCCTACAGCAGTGTTTGTGCAGCTTTTGGTAAGTCGCGGCTGTCTGGGGAGCACAGGGCGGGGGCTGCTTTTACACCTTTTCTGACATCACTTGTTTCTTTTGTCACAAATAGATTCCGCTTTCCAGTCGGCATGTGTCATAATCAAACAGCAAACGGAGTCGTTTTATTATTCTCTCATAGTGCCACTCCGCGTCTCTCTTGTGCATCTGGTAACGAATATTTAAAATACCCGATCGGAGTGTTCTGTGCCGTCGGAGGACTGGTTTCCGTTGTGGTTTGCCTTAACAGCAGCCTGGAGACCATTTCCACGTCTCTTTGCTGGACTTGAAACGCGAGTTGGTTGTTGACTCGCACGTTTTGTGCCGTAGAAGTGTCTTTAGGATGAGTCTGGGTGTGGCCAGAGTCCATAAAACAACCCACTGTTGGCGCTTCTCTCTGCCTCCGTCTGTTTCTGATTACTTTGACCCCCGCGCGTGTTACAGCAGCTGTAAGAACAGTAGTAAACAGAAATACCTAAAACAGACAGGGACTGCAAGCCGAGGCACGATCAGGGAGCGTTGCATCATCAAGTTTGGGTCATACATGTGCTCATTTGATTGACACGTGCATTGTAAGGGATGATGTTATCGACTGGAATAATTTTAAGAGGATTTTTTCAGATATTATTCACTCCAGGAGCATTTACTAACACCTTGTTTTATTATGATAGACATCCGCTGCTTTAGTGTGACAAGTCATTCTCTATCCCTGAACGGACCACAAGTGTTCAAATCTTTGGAAAAATATTTCAGTTACAACCGATTCAGAAAGCAGACGCGTGGGTGAGTTTACTGTGAAATGTGTCATAGGATTAATGACGTATTCTCATAGGAGAGCTGAAGTAAACCTTTTTCTCCGAACTTTTGCAGTAAAAGTTTTACTGCACACAGTGACAACCTATTCAGCCCAATGACGGAATGAAGCCATCGGAAATGTAACTGCTCTTAAAATGTCACCGTACGGCGTCTGTGTTCAGTTACCAGCGCAGCAGTTAAGTGCAAAGGACATTTAGTGACATTATTTGGTCTCGTGAAGGACGCTCACTGGGAGCACGAGATGTCCCCGATGGGCAGGAGCACTGGCCTTTGTCTTAGCAAAACGTCTGCCCAACTTCCACGCCGGCGTCTTCATGTTTAGTTATAGAGTTTGTGTTAAGATCTCTTTGGCCTGTCGTGACCTTTTTTGGCTTTGCTGTGAAGCAGCTGTCATTGTGAAGTGGCTTTCATAGGCTGACTTTTCTTTTGGCTTTGAATAGCAGAGAGAAAGAGCCCAGAACGTCGACCGAATGCTTCACTTGTGTATAAATTTCAAAGACAATGAAGTTGTTTAGTGGTGCGGCAGTGCAGGGATTATTGATTATTGGATTTTCGGTTATAATTCAAATTGTTTTTTTCCACTTTCGCTGGTCATTGAAGGCTCTGAACAACTACTTTGAATATATATACCCAGAATGCATGATTATGCTACTGTGGTTTAGGCTGCACAGTTACATTAAAATATACAATTTCCCCACCTTGTTTTGAATCTAAGACTAAGAAAGACTAAGAATAATTTCCCAAATTTGGTCCCACAAAATCTTGCACTACCAACTATCTAGAATTAAAATCCAATCTAATCTGTGATCAGAAGAGCGGCAGATTTACACAATCAGGAAACTGGAACAGGGGGATGTTTTCTTGCATATGCATGCAAGATGTACTGACGAGATTAATGAATTATCAAAGTAGTTCAAACATGTTTATCACTCAGTCAATTAATTTGGATAGGATGCGAATTGGTGAATTATGTTGGCATAATTGCATATTTTGACATATTTACCTGTGAAATATTGTTTTTCCAGCCTTCTAGGGGTCCCAGCGCGTGTAGAATTTGATACTCGTCCCAAGCAGCATCTTCTAGCTGCAGGTCAGAGCTAAACTGAGTGTGTGTGATGTAGCTGGGCCCCTCTGACAGGTGTGTTTTTTTACATATAGAGAGGCCTCACAGGTTCAGTGTTTGATTTCAATGATGGGTTTCATGTAAATTAGATACAGACTTGGCGGCATAATAATTCAAGAGGGAAATAACGATATGTTGACGCATACAGACACACGGAACAAACATACCATCTGAGATAGGAAATATGTCTCTTCAAAAGCCTCCACATCTCAAACGTTGTTCTGCAACCAAACACAAACCTATTTGTCTGTGTCACATAAAAAGGAGCTTGGGTTGTTCTTAGGTTTCTTTCTCTTTACCGTTGCTGTCAGGAATCCCAAGCGTCCCATTACACCTTAAAATAAAAGTTTTATAAATCCGAAAACCAAACTTACCAAAACTCCGGTTCGTCACAGCTAAATTCTGCCACCTCCACTTTTTTTTCAGTCCACCTAAACGATTCAAGAGGCTCAGAACGACCATTCACAGGCTCGCAGAACAAATGCTCACGACTTCTTCATGTCAGGGAAGAAGAAGAAGAAGAAGAAATGCACACACACACACACACACACACACACACACACACACTCAATTAGGGTTTGGCTGGAGAGCGTGGCCGTCTCCTGTCTGCTGCCGGGAGGGAAAGGTAGGGGAGGGGGACGCATGTAGAAAAGGCTGAGGCTGAATGATTTCTTTCTTTGCAGTGGAAATAGGGGCTGGCAAGAGGAGGGGCGACGAGGGGGAGTAATCTACTTCACATCTGCGGGCTTTGATGGGGGAAGAGGGTTCCTTGGTGTGGGGGGAAAATGTGCTTTATGACGAGGCTGCATATGCATTTCTTATTCATTCTAAGGATACGACGTGAGTGTTTTAAAACGCGAAAAAGAACACCAAGCTCTTTTCCCGAGCAAATAATAATAAAAGTCTAGTTGCCGTAATTGTGATCTGCACAGTTCAAGAGGTGTAAAACACTTTAATATCCAAATTGTCAGCTACCTTCCTCTGGTGATACGATTGCTGATCTTTTGTTTTAGGCATTGATGATGTGATGATTAGCTTCATATATTGTTGCATCCCTTTATCCGCGGTGAAGGAGTCGCATTTCACAGCAGCTGCGGAACCCAATTGGATAAAATGATCATGATTACCGAGGCGGTGTAGAAGACAAGGCCTAGCATTAAGGATACAATGGAGATGGAGCATCTTCAGATCTAATAACCAAGTTGTGGTTCTTTTGTGGGCCATCATATATTAGCAGAGTGCTATTTAACAGCAGGTATGAATGGGTCAATTTTCTCTCCCTGCGGAGATGTTTGTATTTTCTTTATAGCAGAATAACAGACAGCACAAAAGCTAGAAAAAATAATCCACACGTCGCTGGACAGGCAGGTGGGTTCACTGGGAAGAAAAGAAAGAAGAAGAAATTCAATTCTTAATGTTGGAGGTACAAATGAACATCAGCCGCCTGTACCTTTTATCCTCACTTCACATTGCATACTGGTCACTTTTGCAGGTTGGTATAAATTGCAGCACAGTTTGGTTTACTAAACTTATTTTCATAAGCTCTGTCCTAACTTGAACAGAATTACACTACCCTCAACATTTGTATTGCATTATGTGCGTATTTCGTCTTTCAAATCTTAAAGGCTGTTGGAAATAAACCTGGGAAGCATCTCCTTTGAGTCACACACGTTACCCTCACATTGCAGCCAGCTGCTGCTGTCAAACAGTTAAAAGCCCTCGGCCATGTTTACACATGCATGTAGCATGTCCAAGATGCTCCATTATTCTCAGGAAGCAAGGCACCATATGGGAGCTATTTTTCATTCTCAATGTAAACCATAACTGACCTCAACGTCCTTGACCTTTGCAGTGGATGTTAGATGGAATGCAGCAGCTTCCATCGAGTCCCCAGGTAAAATGTTTTAGAGATAACGAGCCCTGTCCTTCGGAGCGCAGTATTTCTTTCGAAGGGATTGGATTATTTAACCGGAATGTTTACAAAATGCACAGTAGATTAGACCGACCGAGAATATATATTGACCGAGAAACTGTTTCGGCGTTTTCTAATTGGCCGGCAGCTCGTGTGCCCCGAGGGCCGCTATTGAGCAAGGACTCTCCGCTCTCTGCAGCCACTTATCCACGGGCTGCGCACAGGCGACGAGTGCCACGCTGTGCCGCAGCTGATAAACTCTGCTAATCCACTCACAGTTCAGGCTTCTCCTCTTAGTGCTCAGCACCAGTGTGTCGCCTTTTAACCGCTCGGGTCGGAGCGCCTCGGGAGGAACGGTCGGGGATTTCGTTCACTTTTTCACATTCGTAACACGTTGGATTGATGTGAGATGCGTGGTGCTGTTTGGTAACAGTGACATATTGTAACGCATTGCTCAATTGTTTATCAGGCATTTGGTTTTAAATGTAGCTATTTGGATTTTTTCATGAACATTTTCTTTTCTTACCCCTTAAATACAATGAAACAGTCACACAAGCTTTTAGACAATGATTCGTTTTCAATATCAAATAAGTAAAAACAACAATATTGAGGAATAGCGGTTCTTAATGAATGAATTCCTTTAATTGAACCAAAAGACAGGTGACAGCGCCGTCCCAGGCGAGAAATGAGAACCGTCCGACTGAGTCGCTGTCACCATTGCTCATGTTTGGACGTAATCCATGACGGCTCGCAGCCGGGGCGATGAGGTGATGAGGAGGCGGCGCCTGATGCTTGGAGACAGCCGCCTTAAAACAATGCATAAATTCTAATAAAACTTGAATTTGAGGTGAGCCAACGCTGGCGCACACACAGAGGGATGAGGATGAGGAGACGAGACACGCAGCAGACACACAGGATTGTGTGCGCCGTCCACAACGCTAGTTGACTCATCATGATGCATTTTAGTACCGTCATTTCTAGTTATTTTGCTCTTATCATTCATCACTCAACCAGCGGGCATTTATATACAGACACAAAATATGATTTGGCAAAAAAAAAGAAAATGAGCCATGAAATCAGGTTTCCCTGTAGATTGTTTTGTCATTTTGATTGGCATCTGTCCGCAACAGCGGATTGACTCCCTGCAGACACAGAGCGCCGCTGCCTCGCCTTCAGTAAATCTTGTGTAACCAGCATCAGAAAGCAAACTAACACTTTCATATGAGTTAGCTCTATAGAGAAGTCGACCGGGTCTCTGCTGATGCTGCATTGCCAAATTGTAAATATGTTACTCTAAGAGCGGTGCTTTGGAAGGCGCAGGTTGAGTTGTGATTGGCTGTGATTGATGTAAGTCCCCAGCACACCCACTGCCGCTGTGTGATACTGGTCCCCTCTAATCCCACCCCATTACCCAAAGGGCCACGGGTCACAAAGATATCTGAAGTGCCATCTTGACCGCATTTAATGCGGCACATCTTGTTCCCTCAAAAATAGCACAATCCTACATGGCGTTTTAGGTGGAAACTGCGAGGCTGGGAGTTAAATCCGTGTTTCAGCCAAAGGGCGCTTCGGTCCGCACGAGCTGTCCGGGCTTTGCTAAGTGTTTCACAGCAGATGCCAAAAAACGCAGACCTCCATCCGGGCCTCGTTATATAAGCGGCAGGAAACGAGACGTCCCGAGGACACGGCGAACACTGATCAATCAGACTGACACTGATTTGGACCAACGGAAAGACAACGTGTCATAGGCAGTGTCCTTTTACATCCCAGTTTCCTTAGCTTAGGTTCAATGCCATTAAATGCTGCAGGATTAAAATGAGATAATGTCAAAATGCAATCAGGGAAACGTAATTAGCCACGTTTGTGTTCTTCCTGGAGACCACAAGCACAAAGCAGATGACTACAGATCTATAGAAGCCCTCGCACAACTCATCTTACAGGTATTTCTCCACAAAACGTATATGAATAATGTAATTTGAAGCAACATATCACAATGTCAATAAAGATAATAAGCTTGTTTCCATATATTATACCATCAACTTTTTATGGACAATTCAAACAGTGAAAATGTGCTCGTAATCCAAACAATTTTGCAACTTTTTTTAAGCGTCATGTTGAATATGTGATATATGATTGCAATATCATTATGAACTTGGACATCTTCCATCACAAATGAAATCATCGATGTGGTTCAGCGTTTATTGTCCAGTCCATCAAAGAACATTGAGTACTAGGTACCCGTTTGAGATTGAGAGAGCGCATCACAAGAGAAAGTGGAGAAGGCCATAGTATTTGAGCTTGAATTTTCAAAATATCCATAATGTACAGCCGGGGGGGAATGTAGGCCAGTTTGCTAACATTAATGTTTTGATATTCAGCACCATTCATACACCACTGCTGCCTGAAGCTAAATGGGAAATAGCAAACGTTATCAAAAGGAGTTGGACACCATTACAATTAATATGTAATGCAGTTTTTAAAACATGCCATAAAAAAATGATCACGTAGTTGGCTGAACAGCTCTTTGACTCAAATTCAGCAAAAATGGAATCATAACAGAAGCAGCGTTTGATTCTACATATTCTCATGCTGTGTCCATGTGCTCGTGGTTTTAGATGGACTTGTAAATAATTACCTCTGATGTTTTGCCAATTTCAAAGCTCAGAAAGCAACATAACTCCTAAGAATCCGTACTTTCATTGAGAGCATATTGCACACACAATCCGTGCGTCCGTAAGACAGAGATAACAAAATGTCTGTCGGCAGATTTTCAATTATTTGTGCTCTGCCACCGCTAGAAGTTTCTACGAGCTTTAAAGCTTCTACTGGTTGAACAGTGACAGGTGAGTTCGAGCCTCCGTGCCGCTCGCTGTCAGAGGTTCAGCGCACCGTGCCGCTGTCACACCTGTTCACACCGTTTGCTGGATGTCAGAGATACAGGCCTCTGGCTTCCCGCAGTCCCTGAAGTGGGCGGGAGGAATCACAGCAGGACAGGAAGCAGCTCACAAGCCACTAACATCTAAGATCTCTTGGGGTTCATTCGCTACGGTGAAGCCGAAACCAATCTTAAAACAGCAAAGTAAAACTCTTCAGCCGGCTGCACTTCTGCAGTCTTATACGCGCTAATCCTTAGTTCTGGTCTTATTTTTGATCTTGCTTTTATTCCCGTCCCTCCCTTTCCTTGCTAATATCCTTGAAGTTAAGGCTATTGTTAGAAAAGCGATAAAGGACCTTTAGGCGACAATTTATCCAATAAAGCAAGTTAAGACTAAGTCTGTTACACCATGTAAGTCACAGATGGAGATTGAAGATGGAGAAAGGAACACTTTCTTTTACGACTAAGAGCAGTTTTCCTGCTCAAATTGTTTTATTTGATGTAGTTTAGGATTTAGAATATCTAGAAGATGAAAGGAAAAACATAAATTTACTTTATTTTTTATTTTATTTAATGAGTTATTTGATTTACTACTTTGTTAAATATCTGAAAACAACTTCAATTATATTGGGTTAAAAAAGTTGTTTTTTGTATCCTCTTGAGGTGGATATTTCTAAAAACATAAAAAAATAAGTATAACAGGAAATTCTGTAAGCAAGTCAGCTGAATTCACAACCTCTATCTCGCGGTGCCCCTCTGGTTGGTAAATGGAAGCAGGTCAGCGGCAGAAAAGTGAGAATCTAGACCCCAGCTGCTTCCTCGTCCAAGCCGGGACTCCTAATCAATACCAGGCAGCCAAAAGAGACGTATCGAGAAATTGTCAGGGGGTCGGGGTCACAAATACCCGGCAGGTCTGGTGTGGCAAATTGAACACGGGGATTGCAAGAGTGCGCGGGGTGCTGATCCATCTGAAGGAAGACAAAGAATAGAAATATTCCATTGTATTCCTCCCCTGTAGCTTAATACTGAATACGTTTCATCAGAAAGAAGTTCTGGAAAAAGTTTTATTTTCGGTGTTTGGTTCGTTTCTTCAAAAAGTGGCATTTGGACTGAAAAGCGCGATCAATCCCCTCCTTCCTTTTATCCTCTCTGGATGCTGGTTTTCCGGCGGCTGCCCGCCATCGGCATTCAGGTCACAGCTGCGCCGAATGCACTCAAGATGGCAGTGAGGGAATCGGGCCGTCTCTTCAGGCTCCCTTCAGTTTGCTTTAATAATGGGATTTCCACACGTCACACACACAAACTCACTGGGCGCTAATGTGGGGGAATAATATTTCCTCGAAAAGGTTCACTTGGGTCCCAAATTGAATTTTTAACGTTACATTGATTTTAAAAGGCTGGCTGTAGCACTTGTAATGCCCAGAAAAATAGCAGTGTGCTCCAGCGAGCAGCAAGCAGAGGATTAAATGTTGGCGCCGCTGCGAATATGCCACTACTGGTACAGATCATACTTTTAACACTGACGATTTAAGCCTACTGTAAATGTGTGCTGTTATCCAGAAGCATGCTGGGTGTGGAATCTCGGGTTGTTTTTCGCTTGATGCTCCTCATTTCCTCTCGTTTCCTGCACTCCCACCTTGGCACAAATACACACACACACACACACACACACACACATACGAATATTCCCTCACGCAATCATTAGTGACACAGTATTTCACGAAATGTGCTCAGTGATCGCATTAAGACATGGACATTACCCATCTACAAAGCTCCGTCTGAAGCATCGCACAAAGGTTTCGCACAAAATCCATCTGCCGCATTTCAATGAGGAGCTTGATTTCTCAAGGTGGAGGCCGCTATTCCCAGTGTGGCTGAATGTGAAATGAATCTTTGCGGATATTGCTTGGTAGTTAAAGCATTGTCTAAACCAATATCAGTGAGTGATCTGTTGATGCAGCCCTTTCTGTGTGTTGTATTATTTCACGATTATGAACAGTGTCACTTATGAATCTTTCATGTCTGAACCCTAAAGATGTCTGTATGCATGAGCTGATGGTGCTTGTCCAGAATCCTCCACCTGCTCCTTGTTGGGGGGGGGGGGGGTATCCGTCTCAGCTGATTTAGTTTGTTTATGGTCATCTTACATATTTAAAAAGAAGCAGTAAAGAGCGGACATCTGGTTTGACAACTAAAATATGTTTCACGGGCTTCACAGAGAGAGTTTATATTGATGATGTAAGTACTTCTTTGTGTTATTGTGTGTGGGTATCAATGTGTGTGTGTGTGTGTGTGTGTCTCCTGAACTGCTGAGTCATCATTCTGCAGCCCGTTACTGGATCATGACACACCGTCACTGCCGGTAACAGTTTTGACTGGTTGCATTTCTGCATCAGTACATTTGATTTATTAATATAGTAAATAAGCACTTAAACATTAGCACAACAATAAACCGTACATTTCACCATGCATAAAGACTGCTGAAAGGCCTTTCTGCTCCCCAGGGAATATGAGCTACTCTATAACTTCTAGATGCACGATTCTAGATGTAGTGATTGGACAATTGAAACAGCATACTGTTTGAAATAAACGTAGCGTTGGCTAACAAGCGTCCCTTCGGCCTGCTGCAGAGTCGTCTTCAACAATCTGAAAATCTGCTCCCTGTGATTATTGAGCTGAAGCACATGTGCTACTGTGTCGTTGGAAAGCCACGTGGACCCTCTGGTTGCAGTTGGCCTTCCCACTTGGCCGGTGTGTGTAGAGGACTAAAGGAGGAGCCGCCTGGAGAGCGAGGTCTCAGCTCCACTTCAGTCACGGATGTATTTTAAGAGGAGCCCCAAGTTGGGGACTTTTCGGTACAATGAAAGTCGCTCAGTGCGAGTCGCCACTGGAAAAAATGCAACGCAAGACTAAGTAGTGGCGCCTGATCCGGTTCTTGTTGTGCATCCGAGGCGACAGACAGAAGGGATCTACAGAGATCTGTGGGACTTAGTTGTTTGGCAACAGCTGTCCATCCCGTTGTCTTCACACTTGGCAGGTGTTTTATTTCAGAAGGTCATTTGGATGACGGGGAACATAAAAAAAACTGCATGCAGCAAGACCAGTTCACGAGCAGACACATTCTGAACGCGCACGCTGGTCTGATCGAGATGCGCAAAGAGGTCTGACTAAGGTGGTGCAGCAGGATGCACAGACCGGCAGAGAGAGAGATGAGTGACACGAAGGAGAGCGCGCTGCAATGCTGAACGCTGCCTCTCTGGTGCAAAGAGAAAAATAAATGTACCTGCTCTGTGTTTTCCCTTTGCAGGTATGAGGCGCCCTTCTCCTTTATACCCTTGTCCATTGAAGGCCGCTTATACAGCTCATTCTCCTCGTATGGTCAACGTCCCTCCCGTGTGTGTGTGTGCTGTTCTGGGTCAAGGGCTCGGCTCAGGGCAACGCTGTATTGCTCCTCTCACATTACTGTGCTTGGTTACAAAACAAGCTGATGGCACGGCTTTAGTCAGGGTCACATCTCTGTAGATCCAATTCCATGTACATGCAGAGAACTAGGATTTAGCCTTCACGGCTCAATACTGGCGGACATTGCATGTGCAGTACAAGGCTGGTCAAAAAGTCTCATCATGTTATGTTTTTCTGGGGCTTCTAGCAGAAAGAAGTGAGACCGCTGGGCTCACATCTCACAGACAATGGAAACGGATACAGAAGACTGTATATCAGAAGCTCATTGTTACGATGATGGTTAATCCGTTTGGTTTTTCAATGGTCAGGACTTTATAGTTATTCCTCACACAGGAAGCTCCCATGATGCTCAGTAGAGGAAAGCGTGTGCCGCTGAATCCTTTAACATTCACTTCTCCACTACAGTTTTAAATTATCATCCTACACTTCTGGATCAACAGAAAAAGTTTGAAGACCAAGTTTTGAAAATTATTTCTAATTTAATTTTATAAGCAGAAATGGTGCCAGCTTCTCAAAGATGAGCTGGAGATGTTACTCCGCTACTCGTTCACTGGCTTGCAGTCTATGCAGTTCTTAGTGACACGTTTTATGGAGCACTCGGCAGCTCTATACAATTCCCTAATTAATTCTCATCCCAGTGAGTGAAAGTGAGAGGACGTTTAAGGCCCCTTAAAGGCAAAGTCAATTAAGGAGTCCAGGATGATTTATTGTTGATACAAATACATTTTCTAATTCCCATCGGACAGCAATTTTACAATGAATTTAAATTAACTGTAGGTTTCATCATAATTGTTGTCAGTCTCTCAAACCTCCCTTAAAAAAGCTTCCGACATAGATTAATGATACCTATTTAATATTAAAATTAAACACAAACCTTTGGCAAGGAAAACATCTTGATCAAAACGTCTTGGTCAATTTCATCTTCATCTTTGTCAAATGGACAACAAGTGAACAAGTCGAGGTGTTGTCTCATGTAGAAAAGTCATAGTTTCCTCGGTAAATTATAAATACAGGTTTGTGAAGTAAATGTGAAGTTCACAATGCAGATGCCTGGTTGAAGTCGGGTGGATCGGGTCCAGCTTACATCCAGGACATGGTCAAACCCTACATCCCAACCCGCACTCTCCGCTCTGCATCTGCAAAACTACTCGTCCCTCCCTCACTGAGAGCAAAATACTCGACTAGGTCTCGACTCTTCGCTGTCCTTGCGCCGAAATGGTGGAACGAGCTCTCTGAAGACACCAGGACCGCAGAGAGCCTTCACATCTTCCGCCGCAAACTAAAGACACACCTCTTCAGACTCTACCTCGACTAAAGACTAACAAATTGTAGCACTTAAATTGTACTTGTAACGTCACTCATCTATAGCAAATTGTAAATTGGCTTATTTGAGGAAATTGCACTTTCTTGTTTCTTGTTCTCCTGAGTTTGTACCCTATGGTTGAATGCACTGTTTGTACGTCGCTTTGGATAAAAGCGTCAGCTAAATGACATGTAATGTAATGTAATGTAAAAGTCTGGCAAACTGTTTATATGTATATATTAATAGAGAGAAATTATAAGCAGACACGGTGTCTTGACTTTTAGTTTCCCACAACAACATCGGACAGTTTGTTCTACGCTGAATGCATGACCGGCTCCGCTGGTTTGTTTTTGCAGGCGGCCGTGTTCATTCAACCCAAAAAGCCCAAATACCAACTACAGCGTGAAATGTGTCTCTGTCAGTGTTGTCAGGCCAGCCTCCGACGTTACCTCAAATCATACCAGGAACTACGGTTTATTGGTGTTTCCTCTTTTTATGTCTATATTAAGTTAGAGGAAATATAAAGCGACCCTTTAGAAGCTGCTTCTGAACCCTCCTAAACAGTCATTTAGGGACGCGGGCTGTAATTTCAGAGTTGGGGATTGAATAATTGATTGTTCTATCAGATCTCGGAATAAATGAAGAATCAACAAGCACTTTTTTAAATCACATTTATCACAGTCTATCAAAGGTCTCCGTGCTCCCATTGTGTAACAAATGAACCTATTAGGTGCTAATTAGAGCCTGGATTAATGTGATAGCCGAGCAGTGACAGGGTGAAGGATGTACTTCCACTGTGAGGAGGCACAGCGAGCACGACTAACTATGTTTTTAGCCCTCAAGTCTCACTCGGGTTCAACAGTTTTTATAGACACCCCACGGAGGTCATTCATAAAATATTCTTTAAAAATCATTCTTTGACCTAAGCTGCTTTCTGTCTCTCTACTTTTTATTTTTGGTATGCTACATTACCACGTAGCTGGCCGAAGGCTAAATGCTAAACAGACGGCGAGCATTCCCTCGTTCACACACACACACACACACACACACACACACACACACACACACACACACACACACACACACACTGGTGGCAGGTGCGACCATACCGGGTGCCACCTGCTCATTAGGAGCAATACGCATTCACCTGCACGGTTACAATCTGAGGTCCGGTACCTCCCCGGAGGGCACTTCAACAAATAACCTGCAGGGTTTGCCGATTCAAGCGCCGGCGTTCTGATCCTCCTCCTTAGTCAAATAGGTGAATTTTAAATACTTAACTATTTCTCCTAAAAAATGCGCTGGACTTGTTTACTCCTAATTGAGTTTGGCTCCGACGGGATGACTCAAAACTCCTGCAGTGTGGCGAGACGATCTTTCCTCTAGTACCTGTGCCAAATGAGCCTATTTAGAAGAATCTCAGTGCTGCTCCCTCTTTTTCGACGAGGCCCGCCTGCAGAAGTTCATTATCTTGAAAGCAAGCGAGGCAGCAAAGGCCGCTGGGGCAGCTGGTGTGGGTGATTTCACATTTCTCCTGTGTCCTGTGAGTGAAGACGCCACTTTGGATTACCTCTCTCTCCGCAGTGGAGGAGCACATTGGCGGCGCCTGCGCGTTGACAGCCGTCTGATTCAATGAGGAGCTCTAGATTCCACAGCAGCCGTCTATCTGTCTTCACTTCCGAGCTCCGACTGGAACTCTTCTCATTAGGTTTAATGTCGGATGCTTTAACAGCTGTTGCCTCAAGGTTGCAGTAATGGCCTGTTGGTCTGTTGAGGTTGTGACGTTACTCGACATCAAAGTTCTTTCAAGTTCAGCCGTGAGGGGCTTCGGTTGCACTGATGCAACAGAGGGAGAAGCTCAACGTGAGACGGATGTAATCGTGTTTAAAGGTCTGTTTTAAAAGGAAGCAGTTAAGACAAACAACTGCAGCCACGTGGCATCATTATGTGAAGCTGATTCAAAGGATAAGCCCCCTTTTCTGATACCGGTATCTTTCAAATTTGAAAAAAAAAAAAAAACTGCTCAAAAATGGGACCAACTATCTCCCCAGATCGACCGTAAACATGCCCTCGCGCTATATTTGGCTCACAGATGAACCTCAGGACACGGATGTTATCACAGATTTTCACAGTTATCTGGGAGGCTGTTTCGTGAGCGGCATGAAAGCACATCTGTGTGCAGCACAGGTGCACATAGGAGAGACATGTGTGCACACAGTTCATCCCAGGTGGGCATTTATATTTGCTCAAGCACACAGTGTGTCTTCTGTCCTGCTGATGCAGAGTTGGCACCATTGAACCAGCTTTCCCGTTCTGGGTGCTTTTCTCTTCTATTGTTTTCTGTGGAGCAGCAGGGTGGTAACACACTGCTGAGGAGATCGGAGGACCGTACGTCCCAGCTCCTATTGCCAGCTATACATGGGGGTCCAATTTCATTTTTTTTTTTAGATTAGGCTTAGCCCCAACTCGTGTTGTCTCAGTTAACTCTGCATACAAATGATTATTATTATTCTTTCATTTTATAAGGAGTCATCTATGAATGTAGCAGCTCATTTGTCTCGTTTGTGTCATTCAATGTCGTTATTGTGTTGAGGAGCCATTAGTGGTGCGTTTACTGTGTGCAGGAAAGTATGAAGACAGGCTCAGAGTGTCTGTATTTAATGTAGATCACACTAGTGTGATGAATAGTGAGGCTGAGAGCACGTAGCTCCACTACAGCATCATTTTGTTTTTTTAAATGTTATATTTCGGGGCCGACACCGGCTTGGAAGAGGGGAGGGAGACTTTCTCAGCAACCGCCAGCAAACCTGAGAAAATGAATGAGGTGGATTCTATATATACTTGAGCTCAGGTTTGAGATTTCTAATAGCAGGACCAATTGGAATTAGAGCGTCTCTGTGCGCACCAGCCACCGAATATTATCATCACTCGAACCGGTGGGGAAATTAGCCGCGTCTTCAACAGGTTGGGTTTTTTTTTTTTTGGTGTGTTTTTCAACGATTATCATAAAAGCGCTTTGTTGTGGCCGTCAGTGGTGTGAAGTTTGATGTCTTTGGTCTTCGAAGGCTCAATGTCTTTGAGGTCCAAGCTGTGGGGCCAAACCGAAGGTACAGAACCTCAGTCAGCTCACTCTGTGTACAAACCCCGTCCACTGTGTCATGTTTGGTGCGCCACCGATTTATTTAACATACTGACTACTGATGCATTAAACCATGTAAACATTCTGCGCACTGCCTTGCAGCTGATATGTTTTGTAGATGTGACTGCTTGAGAAACACTGAAACGAGCAGCCTACTGTGCACAATACCGCCTAATGCTAGTGGGTAGCTGTTGTGTAATATACCACATTGTAATAGAATGAAATTAACCAATTTTTTCATATAATAGCAATTTAAAAAATCCCATAAAAGCACGTGATGTTCATTTTTTTAAACGGATGTAGATAATTGGAGGACAGCCATTTAGGATTGAAAAGGGAAAGGCGTGTTATGTGTGTTTATGTCTAGGTAACACTTAGCCAATCTAAACTTGGCCCCCGAGCAGTGGAGACGGAGAGTGGAGAGCACAGTTTCTCATTAGCGAGGTGCCTTTTCCACCCTCAGTGAGTATGTAAATAGGGAACACTGCGCAGGAAAAATAAATAAAATAATAATAATCAGAAGCTGAAATTAGAATTTTGTTTTCTCAGTATCATATCTCCATTGCACCGTGGAGCGATGTGGCAGAATAAAAATCGAATTCATTCGTGGCTGGCCAGCGGGGGTCGCAACCTCATTAACTGTGTCCTGCTATAAGATTTCACTTTTCTGTATGAAAATGGAAATGAAGCAGAACACATTGCAGTTTGAATGAAGGATAAAGTTTTTGTATATTTTCTAAGCAAGCTCACCATGATGGGTTCGTACGGCACTGCAGGAGTCGGGTAAACAGACTTCACAAAATGGTTTTTGAGAGTCTGAAACACACCGTCAGCCTGAAATCCAATGAAGCCTAAATATATCTTCTGCGTTTATTATGCGGTCATATTTTCACTATGATCCAGGGACCTGGTATTTGCAGGCGACGTATCCTTTCATGACACAAGCTCATATTGGCTGATAGATGAGAACGTGCGTCAAAAAGCAACAGTAGCGGATATGATTACATGGCGCATTAAATGGACGGCATTTACACGGGGCCTTTTTACCTCAGCGGACCGAGCACTTTACAATACGACTCTCATTCGCCCGTTCACATACACGCTCTTATTGCTCAAGGTCGCTTTGACATATACTGACTGGGGAAAAAGGGGGATGGAACCAGCGGCGTTGTGGTTAAAGGACGACTCACCCCCCCGCTCCCAATCAGCCGGCCATAATCATACAGGGCAACCGGCGACGCGTCGAAAACTATTTGTAGTAATTGGATGTTGAGGTTCTACGAGCGGTGAATCAAAGAAGGTCTGACGTGAGGCCCAGAGATTATAGTGTCGGGGTCTGTACCATGTGAAGAAAAAAGGAGCTCTTACAGATTAATGTACTATCATAATTTACAGTATATTAAACATTGATCCCCTCCGTTTAGGGACTGATTTTTAATTAGACATCTAATTGCTCCCAGTGTTTTTTTTTGTAGTTATTTCCAGTTAAGGCGAAATATTACCATCTAACTTTTTGGAAGCGGAATTTAGATTCGATAGTGTATTATTTTTCTTAATATAGTGAATATTGTCTTCTACGTATTAGTGACCTATACAGCTAATTTGACTTTATCCTGATTGAGGTCTTAAAGCAAATCAGCTCTTAATTATCAAAGTGATTTATCTTTAATAGATCCGCTTCAAAATTGAGATATCTAATCCTTGTAATTTTGGCAGCTATTTAAAGGGTAATATTTTCCAGTAATATGGCCAAATGACATTTCCTTATTAAATTTAATGGCTCCAGTCAACATTAAAGAGGTAAGCCATTATTCTGAATACCACAATTGTTGAGCATGTAAATTACAGCCACTTTTATTGAATGGACGTGGCGCTTTTAACAGAGAACAACACATTAGCCTGCACACATTCATCTTATGCTGTTAATCAATAACTGGCTTATTTTCTATCTGAAACAAGGACAGAATGACATCAGATGTTTACTTGCCAAAAAACGACCCGTTAAATCAACATAACTGTACTGGTGTGATGGCAGAGGATGCTCTTCTAATTAAACACATCTGTGTGCATTGTTACTGAGAACAAGAGGTCCAAGGACGCGGGGGAGTGGGGGGGGTTTGTTGATGAAAATAAATCATCACTTCAAGTTTGTCAGACAGCCGATAGAAAGAAAGCTCCATCAGAAGCACTCGCGCCTTCTCTGGGTGCACAACAGCGCGCGTTTTCTCCGGTCTCCTTTCTTTTTTCTTGGTATTCCCTCTGGACTGCCGACCCCTGAAAGAGCGATCTGCTGTGGACAAAGTGCACGGTGGCAGGCTTGTAAAATGCTCGTGAGCCACCGCATCATAAATCTCTGCCCCTCAGCGGGGGGAGGAAGGCGAATGAGGCGCTATCTCATGAGTGACACGTCAATTATTCCTGTGGCTCCCACCTCCGCCCATGTTGTATGCGGCTACTTGCCGTAAACAAGCCCGACCAACAGCTGTCTTAAACTGCCGGCTGAGTGTAAACACCTCTGTTGATGTACGGCCCACCTTCATCGTCACCTGGGGCCCGGGATTAGTCTTGATCTGAATAATGCATCCGACCCCGTTTGTGATCTACATCACTTTAACTTTGAGGCTCGGGGTCGCTGTTAAGTTGGAAAACGCTCGTTTCTTCCCTCAGTGGCGCGAACGGCTGTAATTACTCTTGAAGGTGATCGCGGCCTTTTAGAACGGAGGCGGGCGTTTCATCGCGGCGACATCACAGCCGGCCGGCGAGGTGACTGGCGTCATGGCAACGGCCGGCATCAAAGATGCCCCCTGCGTAAAAGCCGTTTTGAAAAACATGCAGCTGTTGGCAGCCTGTTGTTGGCATGTGAGATGCTTGTTTGCCGACGTGGGGGATGAAACTCACCGGGGGGGAAATTTAGTCATCTATCACTTAAAGAAATCACAATGTTTATTCGCCTGCGATGCAATTACAGCACAAATTAAGAAAGTTCCTCTCAAAGCAATTCAGGAGTGGTTGATTTTTAACACGCCCTTCCGATGAAGTCAAAATGAATATCGGAGAAAGGAAATTGTCGGTAATTCCCGCAAACAAGGATTACACACAAATGTAACAAAATTCCCCTTGATGACAGACATTTGGCTCGATATTAATCAACGTGGAGCACGCGGTTGCTTGTTATTGATCCCCGGAGTGACATTGTATAATGTTCAGTGAGACGGGACTTGCTGCCTGAAGAGGAGGAAGGCCGGTTGGATTGAAGTATAATTATTAAGTTGACGGTTGCATATTTTATCCGGCGACCCACGTTTCTGCTGAGACAGTAATCAATGGCTTAACCAGAGGAGTCATATATTACAGGACAATCGATGAGTTTGTACCCTGATTCAGTATCACTATCATTGATATCGCAGAGAGATACAAACATGGAAACCACTGTGACTTTCATGAACAAAATACCCCGTGTCCCTTCGATCACAGGACTTTCATTCCGAATCTTCTTTTTCGGAAAAGGGGTTTTAGTATTTGTTTTAGATGAAACGGTGTCCAGCCCAATGTCCTCGATGGACAGACACAGCTGTAGTCGGTATTAATCAAAGGCCCGGGTTGTCGGATAGACAAGTCATCTGTATTCTGAACTGCCTTTTCAAAAAGCATCACCCAATGTGTAATTTAATACACCTATAACCTTGCCCGAGGTACGAGAATATGTCTTCCAACATTGACAGGACGTTTCCTGAAGTCTGTCAAAATACAATCTTAGGATGTTGCGATTCACATGCTGAGGATCAACATCCTATTAACCAGGATGGATGGTTTTCAGGTCATTTATTCATAAAATTACGTCTTTGAGAGATCTAAATGCTGCTGCGTTCTGTTTTTCTCTCTCTGTGTAAATTTGTAGCACACTAGAATAGAGTCTTAAAAAACACACTGGAACCGTTAAATGTTTTCTATCCATATACTCAACATCTTCAAATTGAAAGCATTCCGTGTTTAAAAAAAGGTGACCCAGACGCAACACATGAACAACCCATCAAGTGAGTAATGCCGCGGTGACTGAGGAGTGCTGCTGCGCCCCGAGGTCAGGCCTCAGCCTTGAGTCACCTCTGCAGACACTTTCACACACAAAACACAATTTTCTTGCCAGGGGGAGATGATTTAAGACCAATTGAGAAAAGTGACAGAAATACTCACAACCTCGGGAGACGCTGTTGTGTTGGAGGAAGCAAAATGGCGGTTTTGGAGCCCGTCTCTGTGCCGAGCTGAGGTGTGATAATGATGACGGAGATGGCGTGTGTGTGTGTGTGTGTGTGTGAGTGCGCACACGTGTTCTCACAGTCTGGCCCGTGACCTGCACGGCCGAGGACGTCCACAAAGATAAATTAGCCGCCACGTGACCCAGACGGCAGCCAGTCATCATCTGTTATCGCGAAGCTCATCGCGCCGTAAATCCGCTATTCACCCTCGGAGCGTCAAGCGGTAAAATAAAAGAAGTGCTCCCCATCAGTAAGTGTGCCGTGTTTCGCCTAAAGGTATGTGATAAAAAAAAAACATTTTTCATAAATTGCAGGTTTGTAGCAAAGGCTTTAGTGTTTACGGATAATGTGAGGTCACAGCGGAAATAACTGCAATTAACACCATCTGTTTGAAAGACTGAAGCACGGATGAGCACAGACATCCACGAGAGGACAATAAGCTGCCGTGTGTTTATTTCATGCCATCTGCATGTATGTGAACACAACTGAATTTAAGTACTTCAGCCCACGGTGCAAATGGACCGTCTCCTCAAGCCGCGACCGTCTCTCTTTGGTCATTTGGGAGCGACTGGAACAAGCTGTGGATACAACACAGGCACATTATCCAAGTTTAATGAGGAAAACGTATTAGCATATTCACACTGCTGCCAGCTACTAAATGTTCCAATGTTCCCCTGTAAACCTTCTCTGTTGTTTGTTAAGTTTATCAGAGAATTTGCTTTGGTGGAATTTAGGGGGACTGTGGAGTTGGTGATGAGATCAGTGTGTTTGGGACCCGTCACCTCTTTCATGCACAATTTGTTCCGATAAATGTAAAGCGATTTGTTGAAGGCCGCTAACCATGTCCTAGTTGGGACATACTGATATTCTACACAGGTGTTCAACACAATTTTGCATTAAAAACAACTGGGTAACATTATGTTCTTTATTTGAAAAAGAGTTGCAGTAGATCGGGATGCAAACAAGTATTCTTTTAAAACTTAGTTTACAAATCAACCTTGTTTCTCCCTTATTTTAATTGTCACATTTGAGGTCTCTTTATGGTGGTTTGAGTTTATATCTTGTCGTTTCGAATCACTGATTACTGAGTGTGTTTAATGATCAGCTGCAATAACTTCTTAACAGACTGAGTGCACCTGAACACAACTGGAAGGCTTTTGTCGAGGCCATATATCAGTAGTTATATCAATAGCTGCTACTGATTTATTGTTTTTCACTCTTTATGGGTGCATAAGGGTTAGCTAAGGGTCTATTGTTTTAATCTGAGCTCTTTATTTTAAGTAACTTGACTTCCTTTCAGCCAGGACACACTTTTTTCCACAGCTAAATAAGTTGATGGCGTATGAATTAACAGACTGTACCCAGAACAGAGTGGGTGAAAAATGGTTTGACGCAGCAAAAAGAAGGAAAACAGTTAATTTCATCCAGCCACAATAATGCATTCATCATCCACTGCTAAGGTTAATGTTTATATTTAAAGTGGCGTTCTCAGTAACTTTTTGAAATTAATTAATTGGCATTTTCAATCACACGTTATAAATGATACATTTAACAAATGTTATTTTATATTATAACCAGATTTTTTTTTGTCACGTGGTAAACATTTGAATATGAATAATTGAAAAACTTGGATTAAATTACTGATGTGTAAACGGCGCCAATGCCCGAAAGAACATTTCTGATATTATTAATTAAAGGATACAATATTTAATCCGCTCAAACCATAAGGTATGCATCATGATACTGTACATCAAATGAGAAGCTTCCTCCCATTTGTCTCTGCTGACAGCCGTTCAACATCTGCATCCACAGCAGCGACGAGTTTTTTGATTCTCATTAATAAAATGCTTCAAACTATATGTATTTTGGAAGATTGATGGCAACATACTTTGAAACATTTTATATGCATCAAAAATTGCCTATAGGCGTATTTTTGTAAAATAATGTGAGAGAAAAAAAGGACCAATGTCGTTCCCAAATTTACATTACTTTACATACCGGGGTGCATTTTGTGCAGCCACCACATTGACAGTTCATTCGCATTCCGTCTCCCAACTTATTTTTGCTGGAGAATCAATTTGAACCAGCTGCCTTCTTGTTGCAGCAGACCCGCTGGAATGACAATAAATAAACAAATTCAAAGTGACAACCCGCTTGGCTGTGTCTGAATGCCGCGGCCATGCTTGGATTGAACTGGCGACTGGCAAATGAGACCCGCGCTCAAATGGCAGAGGCCCCTGACGGATGACACACACACACACACACACACACGGAACTAAACCGTATTTTGTTATTTTCTCTCTTGCTGTGGAACTTTTTCCTGACTTTTCCTAAATCTTAACGCCACGGAATCTCACACTCTGACCAGAATAGATTAAAGCGACATAAATACATATACCTCTTGTTAAAGTCCCTGCTTCTACAACATTCTAGTAAAAACAGCTCAACCTTGGCATGTGTCACATGATTGATATTTTTAATTTTGCATCAGATCCATCGCCCATTGCTCAAGGACCCAGGTCAATTGCTCATGACCTAAGGTCCATCGCCCCAGACCCATAGCACATTTTCCCCTGGGGAGCAATTAGGGGTTAGGGGTCTTGCTCAGGGACACGAGGGAGCCGGGACTCGAACCACCAACCTTGCGGTTGCCCACCGTCTCTACCCCCTGCGCCACAACGGCCCCGATCTTATTGTCGCTCTCCTTGCAATGTATCATGAAAAGCGTACTGCCGGTTGAATCAACAGGTGAAATAGATGTAATAAGTAATAATGATAATTGTAAGTGTATGTCTCTGAATAACTTTTCTCTGTGAGCTAATTTTCCACAATAACATTTTTTGGAGCTTATATTACTTCCCATGAGAAATGATTTTCAGAAGAGTAAACATGCAGTGTGGAATAACACATTTTTGAAAATGACTCCCAGGTCAATTTCAATGTTTCAACAGAAGAAGCGAAATGAATTTCCTGTTTATCTACTGGGACAAAGGCACTGTTTCCCCATGTGTGGGCTCACGGTTTTGGCTTTATTATTTGCTGGCAGCCTCAAAAGAAAAAATATGACTGTTCACACTTGGAAGCCTCCGAGTTGTTAAGCAGATGCATATTTTCCAAACAAATTATGCAAAATTAGATAATAACACCATTGGATTTAAATTACCTGAATTGAATTTGATTGCTACCCAGAGGATGATACAGCTTTTACTGTTGATGAATGGAAATTGTTGTGAAAAGCAAAGCATGTTGAAACTGTAAATAACCATAGAAGAGTCTCATAAAACACTGAGACAGATAATGTAAAATAAACCATTTTCTTAAGTGTTTTATAAGGGGAATTTTACCATTTTAAATTGTCATAAGACAACTTGTAACTTTAAAACCCATAATTTTAATCCTGGAATGTGTCATAATTACGTTCATCGTCTTTCTTTCTTTTTTTTACCCATGTCAGGCAAACGATATTGCACCCTGTGGAACAGAGATATCATTAAGGACACAACATTTGTACGGGCCGCAAGGGTCACACGGCGACAGGAGGGACTCTGCATGTTTAAACGGGAGTTATCAACGCGTTTGAGGGAGACAATTGCTTCAGACGTCGCTTAATACGAGTACAATGAAACGACGAGTCGCAGAATTCTGCTCTTCTATTGCACAGCTGAGCCACCTTCCCTCTATGGTTATCAGAGCGTGCCAAAATGATTGGCTACAGTCAGAATTCATTTAATCCCATTTGCAGCTATTTTTAGGGGACGGGGTCAGTGGAGCTGTTGCTTAAAATCATTATTCCCGTGGTGATAGAAAGGCCGTCATCTATTCCAGCTTGGAAAGTTGTACTTAAAAGGTTTTATTGTAGAGTAAGAAAACTAGTCACACTGCAACATAATATTCAGTCAATTGTTAATAGAATTCAATGTAGCTCCATAGATATTGACGTCGTTTCTTTACTATCCACCTTACAACTGTATTTTCAATACCTGTAAGACAATGTTCTCATCTTCACATCTTCTCTCCTGGACGTTGGGGATTAGCAGGTGGACTGCAGGAGGCAAACGGTTGTTTTCCCCTGATGGTAATGGTGCTCATGCGTGACCAGTCACAGTGATTTGAACCCTCTCGTGCTCTCCACAACGATGGAGGTTGATTGAAGGACCCATTTCCTCCGGGATCCAATTATGAATTATCGTTTGTGTGGAAAAGCTGGGAGGGTTCAGGACTCACAGATTCCCGTGACCTCGCGGAGGTGATGATTGGCGGCTGCCCCACAGCGAGTGTCGCCGGAGCATTCGCTGCGGCCGGTGTGCTTCACGCCAATCGACGGAGCATTTAAACACGCCGTGAGCTTCGGTTCTACTGCAGGGTGCAGTTTGAAGTAAAGAAAATATCACATGCTGACGTATTTTGAGTGCAAGTCCATATTCGGTGCATTTGTGGTGATATCGACCCAATTAATTAGCACTTTATTTGAAAGGCATCTAATCTCTGTCTGGTTCCAAATGAAAGCCTTTTCTACAAAGAGTATAATTATACGTTGCTCTATCACAGATCAACTCCTTTAGAGGGGGAAGTTGGTGTAACATTTCATGGCAAAATAATTTAGCTTGCTTTTATTAATTTGGAGCTGCCAGTAAAAGTGGATAATTTCTCATTCATGCTATCATTTTGCATCCCTGCACCTCCCCGTCTCCTCGGGATCTTCATCGGATTCATCATCTGCATCAACTCATATTTCAGCCATCGGCACGTCTAACTCCACGAGGGGATTCATGTCACCGCTGCTCAAGGCAGACGTCCATCGACTGCAAATCTGCCCGTACAGGCCAAGACGAAGACTTGGAAGACTTCATCATCACATGTATTTCATTAACAAACCATTAGCTTTCTTTTTCTGACTCGTCTCCCCTGATTGAAATGAATCCCCTGAAAATATGAACTGAATCGAACTGAATTCTTCTTTTTATAATTAAAGCTCAACAGACTGCCATTAATTGGGTCACAGTACTGATGTGAAGTCTTTTGACCTGATTAACTGACCTGTACGGCTTCTGTTTTTGTGTTTCCTAGCAACGACTTTACCATCTGACGTGGTTGACATGATGACGGGGGCCTTTTTCTTCATACGGTTATACGGGTCTTTGCCTTTGTCGTCGTCAACAAAGAGCTTAGAAGTTGAACGTTACTTTATTCGCTGACTCGTTTTGCTCCGGTCCGTCACTCGTGTGTACGACATAATGACGGAGCCAGATGCCAATTTGAAAGTTCCATTCGGTTGCATCCCAGAGCAGCAGCTACAGCGATAATTACCATCTGTGGAGAATGATACCAGAATGTAATCTTTTTAGTTTTTTGGTAAAAAACTTTTGGCTTCTGGCTTTGCCGTAGCAAACCAGATCGGTCAATATCAACACTCCTTCCACTGTGACCAAAATGGTTCTGTGGAGAATGGAAATATGACGGATTCAGGCTTTTCTGCAGGTCGTCTGCCAAACCGGACATGAAATCTGTCATTACTTGAAGAAATCACGTGAGAAAAAAGGCGCTTTGTGCCCTGATTTGACACGCCACACTGTTTGAAAAATTGCATTATTATAATGCCATGAAGTTGTTTTGCTGAACCAATTTGCTAAAATCTCACCTGCACATTTACCGCTGAGGACGACTTTGTGGCATCAGACTGACATTGGTGGACTAGGGGCATATTACAGAGTCTAAACCACTCACGCGTGTATTTAGCTCTCTGGGGCCTTGCATCACATTGGGCACAATATTGCAGAAATTTTACAAAATTTGCTTCATCCGTCAAATAATGTGTCTGGATTAGATTGAGCGGGTGGTAACGCTTTTCTGCGGTGCTGCGACTTTTAATGCAGTGTGCGATCAAAGCCCCCCGGTTATATTGAAAATAGTGTTGTTCTAAAGTTGAAACGTATTGTCAGGAAAGCGAAATCCTGCTACCTGCCTCGCTGCTCCCAGATTGGTCGTGACACCTCAACAGAAGCCAGCGCCGTCCTTGCAATAATAATGGGTTGCTCTATGCAAAGCCCCATTAGGGGATGTGCTCGCACTCGTAATGGGATGCGGTTAATTTTTTATTCCAGCGCCTCCATGTAATGCGGTCCCGTCTTTGATCTCTGCTCAGTGTTTGCGCCGGACGCTTTGATTGGCCTGTGATGGGCTTCGGCTTTGATCATGTCCCGCAGGCACACCAGCTCCACGTTTTTTAAAGTAAGTAAAATAACAGACCTCATCAGCGCCTCATCTTTTGTCGTGTGCGTGTAACCCCTTTTTTGGGGGGTGAACACGACGGCTGTTCAAGTCAGCGTTTGGAGTTGACTGGGAGCTTTTAATATGTATGAAAAGGAGACTTGCTCAAACGTCATTGTTGGTTTCAGTGGAGACGGATCATCATGTGGAAGAGCGAGTCTCTACACGTCAAATTCATCAAGGAGACAAATTGGTATTTGGTTAGTCGACTGAAAGAATGCACAGAATCCAAGAGTAAGACCCGCTGTGACCGAAAGATAGATGAAACCAGGAAATAAGCCCCGGCGTGTTTATCATGGAGGCTCTTTAGATCAGTGACCTTTCAAAGCAGCTTTAGTTTGCCCCCACCGGGCAGTGGAGGGGAATTAGATGTCATTCTTTTTCTCAGACATAAAACCCTGCCTGTTTCTCAGAGTTAAAGCTTTGTGGGCAGATCGACAGCACCGGAAGGAGTTCTCCTCGCCACAATGGGGATTATGGCGCGATAAAGCTGCAATAACACACACGGTTGTTGGCATTATGGGGGCGGACGCAATGTCCAACGGATTTGGTAAAGTGTCAACGGATTTGACGCAGTGCGTCTAGACTTCTGCTGTAGCAACCTGGGTCACGGAGTTGAGCTGTGCAATGTTTTAATACATTGTAGTATCGCGAATAATGGACGCAGACTAGAAAATTACATTCAGTGACTTCAGGAAAAAAAACGAGAGAGGTGAATCCAAAAGCCAGTTGGAGCTGCTACACAGAGCTTCCTGCTCTGGCCCAACACACAAACGGGAATTTGCTGATTTGCATCTCAGAATTCTTAGTAAGCCGGAAGGCAGAATTTTAATTCCTAACCAGCAAATATTGATTTTGACGACTTAAAATGACAACCTTTGGTGTCAGACTTTTTTCAGCTGCAGCTGAATTGCACTCACCGACTGCTACTTGTCAGACACGGCTGAAAATGTGTCACAAGAGCCTTTTCTCGGAAGGTAGCCGGGCTTAGCAGATATAAAACGCCTTTGTCCTGTTGTCCCATTCCCAGATTAGCTTTCTGATTCCGTGCCACTTGATTCCTCCTTTGCAGGCACACATGGGCGGTTCAACACGGAGGGCAAAGTCCGAGAACAGACGCAGACTGCTAAGAGATTTCATCAGACGCAGCGAGCTAGCTAATTAGATAGCATTAACATAAGCTCCATCACTGCAACTTCTCACTGTGTCCAGTTTGCTCCTTTTGAAATGGGAATTTAGTAAAGGAGGATGCGTGCACATGTCAACAAACATGCTCTGTCTGTGGGTCCGTCACCGCATGTTGTGAGTGTCTTTGTGTTTCCATCTAATTAAAAGTTTAACTTCATGTGCTGTAAAACAGTGTACCCTAACCCTAAGTGAATTAACATTGTAGGATAAGAAAAGCACATTCAGATTCTGATATTGAAATACCCCAGCTGGTGTATTAACGTTAGATTTAAATGTTTGACTTGATTCAGGAAGGAGGATTTTCATGGACTCATAATCATCGCTACCTTAGTTCGCGGTATAAAGCCAGCGCTGGGAGGCCCCGTTCTAAATTATTCAGCTCTAAATTAGACTTTTGATTATCTTTTTCGATATGAATGCTATGAATTATTCATGGAACTGTTTGGATTTCTACTAAATGTATCGCTTTGTCTCGTAATGAAAAGCCGAAGCTGCGAGCCACACGGTGTGTCGTAAATGTGGATCGATGATGCGGTTTATCACAAACATTTACAACGCCGGCATCAACTCTCGTCAATCGAGAACAGAAGATACTGTGATAGCACTCGAAACAAGAGCCCTGACGTCCTGTCATGCGTTGCCCCCAATTGCGAGGTTTGAATATCAACCCGTGTGGGAATTCTTTATTATATTCACCCCACAAAGAGGCCTCATGATGAGCTACCTGGGGAAAGATGACACTGATCTTCACAAACAGACTCTCTGGATGTTTGAGTTTTAGGTCGAGACGTCAACTTAAATACACTTGACTTTCCCTCTGATTGTGTCACACTGATTGCTCAATAGTGCACAAACACTGTTATTAGTGTAGTAAGGCCAAAGAGACTTACTGCCATGCAGATTCTGTTTCTCCTCTGTTATTGGGTGCAAAATGTCGATGAAAAAAGCAGCTTTAAGTTTAAAAGTAAAGACTGAAAATGGTGTACAGGATAGTCTCATGGTTGTGTGACTATGTTCACTTATATTTTCATTCCAGGTGATTTTTTTTTGTCAAAATTATGTTTGCATTGGCATCAAATAGTTTTTCCGTAACCTTGCACCTGCACGGTGAGGATGTGAGCATATTTCCACAAGGTCAGTGATTCAACTAAAGCTCATTGAGAAGGCAACACATCGACTGAAAACACTGTGACAACAGAGGCGGCCAAATGGACCCGTGAGGCGAATACAGGAACAGAAATCTGTTTTCTGCACACGCTTGGATTGAACTTGAACTCGTAGACCTGAACCTGACCTGATATTTATTTTGCTTTATTTCATCCATTACTGGCTGTTAGCTCATTTGACTAATGGCTACACACTGGCTGCATCCTCTTTAATCTTCAAATCCTCAAATTACAGATTGAGGTTTTCTCCTTTCAGTGGTAGTAAAGAGCTCGTCTTTCGCTCACAAAGGCCAATTTTGAAATAGTAAATCTGTGCCGCATACATCAGGTACAAAATGCTCTTACAAGTCACGTCTGACCCTGACTTTAATCTGGGCGTAGGTGTCACAATCATGACGCTCCGGGTAACACCGAGGGGAACGCATGACAGATGTGGAGCACTTGATGCTCTGTATAATGTTAAGGGTTCGGAAAGCCCTCCAGGGAGGCCTCACTCCTTTATTCTCGTCCCGGATGGAAACGAAGAATCAAAAGAGTCAACTTGCTCCAATTTAAAAATCAAAAAAGTATTTCTCCCTCCATGAATCCAACCCGCTTCTACAACCCGCCAATGACGGCTTGTATAAGCGGTCATATTTACGCATTTCTTCCGACAACATAAACATCGTAAACATTTTTGCGTTTTAATAATTGCAGTATCGGGCCATGAAAGCGGAAATGTGAGACTCCGTAAAGGATGTAGTTTGCAGACCAATCGCAGCCTGGTGCGCTGCGGGAGGCTTGCGTCGAAAGCGACGCAAGCAACGCAAGCCTAGAAAAATGGAAGCTGCAGCTGTAACCTGAATCCTCTGAATCTGTCCTATCTGTCCCTCACATTCAATGTAGATACATATGGCTGTATGCATCAATGAGTGAATATAACAAAGCATGCATAGTTTAAGTCTTCATCTTATAACTAGTACACCTTAATTACAACACATCATTAATTAATGATCACAGTTCATCAAACTTCATCATAAGATCTAATACAGTTCATGTGGTCCAAGACATTGGCCTCAATCGGCTGTGTTGAGTGAAGTAACACTACTTGATGATCTTTTGAGAGAAAGCCTGTGTAACAAATAGTCTTTGAAATCCTTGCTGATCAGAAGCTATAAAACTGCATTATGCATAGTACAGTATCTAAACTGGAGATGTAACATCTGAATATTTATTTCAATATTTCAATGTTTTGTTCTCAAAAGACCCAAAGAAGGGGTGCAGGCCAGAATTATGACCATATTAACAATTATACAACATGGAAACAGATTATATATATATATATATAACAACAACAACAAACAACAAATACCAACTTAACATTGTAGCCTGATATATGAAATAAATGTGCAGCAAATTTTATGATATATATTACTATTGATTGTTATCAATTTAATCCATACTATCTTTTTCTATGACTATATATACATACAGAATAATCTTTTGTTGCCACAGCAACTGAACTTGTTTTTTTTTTGAGTGGTAGCGATTCGAACGCAAACCAAATCTAAACAAACGCACCGCTTTCTTGTAACAGTTGTAGTACTAATGCGGTATAACATAACAGCAGTGAACTAAGCAGCGACAACATGTTTAATAATACATTTCAAAGTGGATTCCTCTCCATTTTGTACAGCGTCGGGAGCAAACCGCTCCAGATCTGGGATAAAAAGGTGAGAATGCAGAATACTACCAACCGAGTTTAGCCGTGTTAGCTAGCCGCGCTAAAGCTAACCCACGGGACATGCTTTGGGATTAGTCTAGCTAAATTAGGCCAGCGAAGTTATCTCTTGGCAAGACGAAAACTTCCTTCTCTGCTGTCGTGTGTTTTGGAGGCATTGCTCAAATGTTAATGTGTCGCACAAACTTCCATCGACTATTTGATAAGTGCGGTTAATCGGCTTCACTAAAAAGTATAACTACGTGTTCATGTCAGTTATTACTGGTCTCAATAGCGCTGTCATTTTGAAACCAAACAGAGGTTGCATTATAATTCTAAGCAATTTTATTGATTGGGTGGGGGGGGGGGGGATTTTACGTAATTGACGGGGCTGATATCATTAGTCACCTTCTTATTCAGGAAGTTGTACTTAGTTAAGGTTCAATGTTAGCGTTAGCAATACACAAGGTGGGCCGAAAAGGAGATTACCAAGCAACAGGTGACACTAGTGATAGAGGAGGATTTGTTTTTTGTTGGATCCGCATTGCCGTTGAGATCATTTCTAAACATGATATTTCTGTGTCTTCGAAGGTGAGGAATGGTCACATCAAGCGAATTATGGACGACGACATCCACTCGTTGGCGTTGGAGGTTGAGGGGGCGAATGTCAGGTGAGTTTATGTTATACTGATTCTTCGGCTCAGGTCAACCAGTTCAAGCACTTGCCGCCCTCATCCGTGTCACTCGTCTTTGTGTTTCCTCTGCTCCCTGCAGTACCACGTATATAACATGTCCCGCAGGCCCCAAGATGACATTGGGCATCAAACTTCCTGTTCTAGTGATGATTGTCAAAAATCTGAAGAAGTATTTCACCTTTGAAGTCCAGGTATGGTCGGCATTCCTGCAGACACAGACAGCTTTGGCTCATGTGTCGGAAAACAAACAAATGTGCATTCCCCTGCAGTCACCAGATTCATGCTTTCCCCCCCCATTGTTGAAAAAAAAAACGCACAGGTGTTAGACGATAAAAACAATCGCCGGCGGTTTCGGGCGAGCACCTATCAAAGCACGACACGAGTAAAGACGTTTTTCTGCACCATGCCTATGAGGCTGGATGATGGCTGGAACCAGATTCAGTTCAACCTGCAAGACTTCACCAGGAGGGCCTACGGCACCAATTACATCCAGACGCTGCGCATGCAGGTTAGTGCACGGAGAGCGACAAGGAGCCGGCTCGCTTTACAGATGAACTTGTGTGATTGCGGATCCTGTTGTCTGATGCCAATGAATCTAATGTGCTTTCCTTCCAGATACACGCTAACTGTCGAATAAGGAGAGTGTACTTCTCGGACAGAATGTACTCCGACGACGAGCTCCCGGCTGAGTTCAAACTCTACCGGCCGGCCCAGAACCCAAAGGAGAAGGTGAGAAAGGAGTGTGCCATTTAAAAAAGTTACATCAACTGATTGCATTGGGAATACAGAAAGGTAAATGTAACATTTAGTCATGGTAAACTTACACTAACAAACGCTTTTTACTATAAAGTTTTTAGTACTCCTCAGTTCTCATCAACGTAAGCAGCTCAAATGCCTGTTGCTGCTACTGTGGAAATTTTACACTCTTGTAATATTTGACTCTCACAGCTCTACGCTAATTATAGAAGTTTGCCCAACTCTCGTTTGTTTGTGTGTTTATTTCTTGCAGAAGACCTTCCCATCCTGAACAAATCCTCCAGACCTGATGTGGAGAGTTACTCTTAAGACTTTTTTCCTGTATTAATAAACATTTTGTAATTCGGAATCTCTGCACAGTGATATTTTTTATGAACTTGCATTTCAGTTTTTAATGCTGACTGTAATCGTTTAAATTTTATAGTATACGTTTTCAAACAATAGTTTGTGGCACGCATTCTACATCATCCTCCCGCTGGGAAACATGACAAGTAAATTGCTGATACTGTTAACAGCTAAGAAAATGACCACTAAATAATAAGTCAATGTGTCATATATAAATAATCTGTATCAAATGACTCACAGTTTGCATTCAACAAATTAATTTAAAAGTAATTAAAAGTAAATTTACAGTAAAACATTTTGGATTATTTGAGTTCTACTCACCACAAGTGTTTAGTGTTTTTTGTTGATTTTACTTTTCACACCCAACTAAGAATAAAATGCACTGAAACAACATTTTGTATTTTTCTCTGTGTGGTACTCAAAACGTGTGTTTATTATTAATGTGCTTATTCGGTAATGTTTACTTCACAAATGTCATCCACTCACCGCTGCTCGGTTGGCCAAAGTTAACACCGATTTTAAACTGGGTCACATCTGTTGATAAAAGTGGGTCAAACAAGCTACACGTGGTAAGGGTTCGGAAAGCTCTCCAGGGAGGCCTCACTCCTTTGGTCTCGTCCCGGCCGGAAACAAAGAGTCAAAAGAGTCAACTTGCTCCAAAAATCTAAAAAGTATTTAATAACTAAACATCGTTATAAGGAATGCAATTACAAAGTGAAATACAAAACGAACTGTCCAATATTTCGCCAAATAATGAATTCTCTGAGCAAGTCTAAGGTGACTTATCTAAGCGGCTGCAGGAAAATTCTAACAGTCCTTTCCCCGCTTTGGTCCTTTGAAAACTCTTGAGGTGTGTCCCTCACATTCCAATGCATTCAATGTAGATACAGTTGGCTTTATGCCTCAATGAGTGAATACAACAAAGTGTTTATAGTTTAAGTCTTCATCTTCTAACTAGTACACCTTAATTACAACACATCATTAATGATCACTGTTCATCACACTTCACCATAAGGTCTAATACAGTTCATGTGGTCCAAGACATTTGCCTCAATCGGCTGTCTTGCATTCAGTTGCTCATCTACTACCTGACAGGAGAAAAAACTCCCAAAAAACACTCTTTGGGGATAAAATTGGGAGAAATCCATAATGGACGGCAACTAGCATCCGTCCCCAGGTTTTAACATCACATTGTGACAGAATGTTAATGTGTACAGTGTTTATATGACATTTTGCATTACTCTACATTGTGTTTGATTCAAATTGCATTCACTTACATGCTAACATGCTAATGTAATAATTAATATCTAATAACACACAAACTACAATTCTAACACTAAACATTATTACACGTATTATAATTTCCACCACTTGGGGTGATCTTCTTGCTTAAATCCCTAACAATTAGTAGGTCTGTTTTGTCACACGGCTGCATAGTCTCTCTCATCTTACCTGCGGGTCAAAAAGAAATGGAGAGCACTAAGCCAGAGTACTATTTAGGTTTCAAATGCATTCATAAAATGAATGAGAGCTACTTTGTTATCACAGTGCACTGCCTATTGCAAATTTAGGAATAGGAATCTACAGCATGTAGAGGCAGCTCAAGAAGACCAGGCTGAGCAAGTCCTGAGGATCTGTGTCTACCACACAAGTAAAGATGAAGGTGCATTCAATGCTGATGTGTCGATTGTTGTTGAAGGGACTGAGGTATTCAACAACTGTGCAAAGGCCTGTCTCCTGCTGATGGGCATCATTTATGCCATGAACTTGAGTTACCCTCCAAAAATGAAGTACACTTTTGAAGTGTTCTTCTAGAGCTTGATGGCTGATGAGGAAGATCCTGTCCCTGCGAAACAAACTTATAGCTTGAGTGCACATGTTTGACCCAAGAGTTGTTTTTTCAAAGGGGGGAACTAAAAGCACATTTCTTTATGTGGCCAGTTGTCTGTGTTCTGGTTTTAATTGTAATTTATATTGTTGCACTGTATTAATGCGTGCTGTCTCCGGGTCAAGGAAGGAAAGAGGTTCTCAACTGGTGGGTTGTGGGGCCATTGTCTAAGGGTCGCAGATGTGAGTGCTGTCTTGATGTTTGCAAACCTTTGGAAAATATTTTATTGAAAAATATATATTTTTTAAATAAAAGTGTTGAATTAAACAATTGCCTATTTTTTGTGTCATGTGTAATTGTTTCAAAACACAAAAACATTGAGAACACATTTAGGCAATCTAAACTGCAGAAAATTATGTAAAATGTTGTGTAAATGTTACTTACATATAGTCTATAAATAAAAGTTATTTTAGTATTTAAAATAACCTTGAAAAGCCATTGATTTTTGAGATTTTTAGTTTGAAGCATTTAGAGTCTTGAGTAAAACAAAGAAGGACAGAGTAAAATTCAATGTCCATATTAATAATAATCAGTCAATTACTTGAGGTTTGCTAGTAAAAGTAACTTACATCCTGCAAGTAAGGTTTACTTGATGATCGTCCTTGTAGAATTTACTTCACTTTCTAAGTGCAAAAACTTCCCTAAGTTTTATTAAGTAAATATACTAACGCTCAATAACTCAACATCATTGTTGTTTAAATTCATTGAAGTCAACAAATAATGAAGAACATGAGATTCTCTTTGGTCAGAAGAAAAGAAAACGGATTCATTTGATTTATTTTTTAGCAAAATGTATTTATTATTGTTTAGATAATAATCACATGACATTACTTACATGATACAATAACACACATACAAACAATTACAATAATAACAACACAATGATTGGGCAAAAATCTGAAGCAGTTCCTGAGAAGAAAGAAAAGAAGAAAAGTTAATGACATGTTAATGTTGTTAGTGTGTCTGCGTGTAGAACAACGTGTTAGTGTGTATTTGTGTAATTATATATGTTACTGTGTTTTTGTGTAGAACAAAATGTTAGTGTGTACATCTAAATATTAATGATCTACTGTATGTGTACATCTAAATATTAATGATCTACTGTATGTGTACATCTAAATATTAGTGTGTCTATGTGTGCATCGAAATATGAATGTGTCTATGTGTGTCTAAATATTTATGATCTAAGGCTGACTCCCAGCCGCCGTCCTCCTCTTCTTCATCAAATTCACCTTCCATTTAACAACAGTCAACCAGATCGTATGTATTTTACCTGAGCAGACAGCTATGTTCTGAAAGTTTATACTAACCTTCCAGAGAAAATGTTTGTGTCCACGAGCTTATGTTAGCCTCGCAGAATCTATGTATGCTGAAAGTTTATACTAACCTTTCAGAAATTATTTTTTTTTTGTCCACGAGCTTATGTTAGCCTCGCAGAATTAATTTATGCTGAAAGTTTATACTAACCTTTCAGAGAATTTCTTTTTTTGTCCACGAGCTTATGTTAGCCTCGCAGAATCTATGTATGCTGAAAGTTTATACTAACCTTTCAGAAAAATTTTTTTTTTGTCCACGAGCTTATGTTAGCCTCGCAGAATTAATTTATGCTGAAAGTTTATACTAACCTTTCAGAGAATTTCTTTTTTTGTCCACGAGCTTATGTTAGCCTCGCAGAATTAATTTATGCCGAAAGTTTATACTAACCTTCCGGAGTTAATGCGTCTGTGAGTTTATGTTAACCTCTCAGACTCAACTATTAGGTCTGTCTGCCCTCCTTACAACATACTTCCAAAACTGTTTTCTTAAAGTACATTTCTCAACACATTTCATTCATCTATTCAATCACTCCTCTCTCTCCCCCTCCACACTCCCATGTACCCCATGATGTATGGTAAACGTGTGACAGGAGTAAAATTGGCAAATAAGTGGACTTGTTTACAACAACACAAAGGCTACAAGACTCTCATTCATCCGTCATGGGACAACAGCGGCGCGTCAACGAGGGTTTCCGGACAAAATGCCTCAGTGGCTTAAAGCGTTGGCTTAGCCTCTACATTCAAAGTCAAAACTGTTTTTCTTTTACCGGCTGGAAACACCTGCCGAGCCCCCAAAGGTTCCTACCCTATATAGGCTGACCCGCCCATCAATCAGATGCTGCCGTACATCATAAATCGCCTCTTACAGGTAGTGTGTCTATGTGTACATCGAAATATGAATGATCTATGTGTACATCGAAATATTAGTGTGTCTATTTGTGTCTAAATATTTATGATCTAAGGCTGACTCACAGCCGCCGTCCTCCTCTTCTTCATCAAATTCACCTTCCATTTAACAACAGTCAACCAGATCGTATGTATTTTACCTGAGCAGACAGCTATGTTCTGAAAGTTTATACTAACCTTCCAGAAAACATTTTTTTTTGTCCACGAGCTTATGTTAGCCTCGCAGAATTAATTTATGCTGAAAGTTTATACTAACCTTTCAGAGAATTTCTTTTTTTCGTCCACGAGCTTATGTTAGCCTCGCAGAATCTATGTATGCTGAAAGTTTATACTAACCTTTCAGAATTTTTTTTTTTTTTGTCCACGAGCTTATGTTAGCCTCGCAGAATTAATTTATGCCGAAAGTTTATGTTAACCTTCCGGAGTTAATGCGTCTGTGAGTTTATGTTAACCTCTCAGACTCAACTATTAGGTCTGTCTGCCCTCCTTACAACATACTTCCAAAACTGTTTTCTCAAAGTACATTTCTCAACACATTTCATTCATCTATTCAATCACTCCTCTCTCTCCCCCTCCACACTCCCATGTACCCCATGATGTATGGTAAACATGTACTAACGTGACAAAATGCCTCAGTGGCTTAAAGCGTTGGCTTAGCCTCTACATTCAAAGTCAAAACTGTTTTTCTTTTACCGGCTGGAAACACCTGCCGAGCCCCCAAAGGTTCCTACCCTATATAGGCTGACCCGCCCATCAATCAGATGCTGCCGTACATCATAAATCGCCTCTTACAGGTAGTGTGTCTATGTGTACATCGAAATATGAATGATCTATGTGTACATCGAAATATTAGTGTGTCTATTTGTGTCTAAATATTTATGATCTAAGGCTGACTCACAGCCGCCGTCCTCCTCTTCTTCATCAAATTCACCTTCCATTTAACAACAGTCAACCAGATCGTATGTATTTTACCTGAGCAGACAGCTATGTTCTGAAAGTTTATACTAACCTTCCAGAGAAAATGTTTGTGTCCACGAGCTTATGTTAGCCTCGCAGAATCTATGTATGCTGAAAGTTTATACTAACCTTTCAGAAAAAAAAATTTTTTGTCCACGAGCTTATGTTAGCCTCGCAGAATTAATTTATGCCGAAAGTTTATACTAACCTTCCGGAGTTAATGCGTCTGTGAGTTTATGTTAACCTCTCAGACTCAACTATTAGGTCTGTCTGCCCTCCTTACAACATACTTCCAAAACTGTTTTCTCAAAGTACATTTCTCAACACATTTCATTCATCTATTCAATCACTCCTCTCTCTCCCCCTCCACACTCCCATGTACCCCATGATGTATGGTAAACATGTACTAACGTGACAAAATGCCTCAGTGGCTTAAAGCGTTGGCTTAGCATCTACATTCAAAGTCAAAACTGTTTTTCTTTTACCGGCTGGAAACACCTGCCGAGCCCCCAAAGGTTCCTACCCTATATAGGCTGACCCGCCCATCAATCAGATGCTGCCATACATCATAAATCGCCTCTTACAGGTAGTGTGTCTATGTGTACATCGAAATATGAATGATCTATGTGTACATCGAAATATTAGTGTGTCTATGTGTGTCTAAATATTTATGATCTAAGGCTGACTCCCAGCCGCCGTCCTCCTCTTCTTCATCAAATTCACCTTCCATTTAACAACAGTCAACCAGATCGTATGTATTTTACCTGAGCAGACAGCTATGTTCTGAAAGTTTATACTAACCTTCCAGAGAAAATGTTTGTGTCCACGAGCTTATGTTAGCCTCGCAGAATCTATGTATGCTGAAAGTTTATACTAACCTTTCAGAGAAATTTTTTTTTTGTCCACGAGCTTATGTTAGCCTCGCAGAATTAATTTATGCCGAAAGTTTATGTTAACCTTCCGGAGTTAATGCGTCTGTGAGTTTATGTTAACCTCTCAGACTCAACTATTAGGTCTGTCTGCCCTCCTTACAACATACTTCCAAAACTGTTTTCTTAAAGTACATTTCTCAACACATTTCATTCATCTATTCAATCACTCCTCTCTCTCCCCCTCCACACTCCCATGTACCCCATGATGTATGGTAAACGTGTGACAGGAGTAAAATTGGCAAATAAGTGGACTTGTTTACAACAACACAAAGACTACAAGACTCTCATTCATCCGTCATGGGACAACAGCGGCGCGTCAACGAGGGTTTCCGGACAAAATGCCTCAGTGGCTTAAAGCGTTGGCTTAGCCTCTACATTCAAAGTCAAAACTGTTTTTCTTTTACCGGCTGGAAACACCTGCCGAGCCCCCAAAGGTTCCTACCCTATATAGGCTGACCCGCCCATCAATCAGATGCTGCCATACATCATAAATCGCCTCTTACAGGTAGTGTGTCTATGTGTACATCGAAATATGAATGATCTATGTGTACATCGAAATATTAATGATCTATGTGTACATCGAAATATGAATGATCTATGTGTACATCAAAATATTAGTGTGTCTATGTGTGTCTAAATATTTATAATCTAAGGCTGACTCCCAGCCGCCGTCCTCCTCTTCTTCATCAAATTCACCTTCCATTTAACAACAGTCAACCTGATCGTATGTATTTTACCTGAGCAGACAGCTATGTTCTGAAAGTTTATACTAACCTTCCAGAAAAAAAATTTTTTTGTCCACGAGCTTATGTTAGCCTCGCAGAATCTATGTATGCTGAAAGTTTATACTAACCTTTCAGAGAATTTTTTTTTTTGTCCACGAGCTTATGTTAGCCTCGCAGAATTAATTTATGCCGAAAGTTTATGTTAACCTTCCGGAGTTAATGCGTCTGTGAGTTTATGTTAACCTCTCAGACTCAACTATTAGGTCTGTCTGCCCTCCTTACAACATACTTCCAAAACTGTTTTCTTAAAGTACATTTCTCAACACATTTCATTCATCTATTCAATCACTCCTCTCTCTCCCCCTCCACACTCCCATGTACCCCATGATGTATGGTAAACGTGTGACAGGAGTAAAATTGGCAAATAAGTGGACTTGTTTACAACAACACAAAGACTACAAGACTCTCATTCATCCGTCATGGGACAACAGCGGCGCGTCAACGAGGGTTTCCGGACAAAATGCCTCAGTGGCTTAAAGCGTTGGCTTAGCCTCTACATTCAAAGTCAAAACTGTTTTTCTCATTCCGGCTAGAAACACCTGCCGAGCCCCCAAAGGTTCCTACCCTATATAGGCTGACCCGCCCATCAATCAGATGCTGCCATACATCATAAATCGCCTCTTACAGGTAGTGTGCCTATGTGTACATCGAAATATGAATGATCTATGTGTACATCGAAATATTAGTGTGTCTATTTGTGTCTAAATATTTATGATCTAAGGCTGACTCCCAGCCGCCGTCCTCCTCTTCTTCATCAAATTCACCTTCCATTTAACAACAGTCAACCAGATCGTATGTATTTTACCTGAGCAGACAGCTATGTTCTGAAAGTTTATACTAACCTTCCAGAGAAAATGTTTGTGTCCACGAGCTTATGTTAGCCTCGCAGAATCTATGTATGCTGAAAGTTTATACTAACCTTTCAGAGAAATTTTTTTTTTGTCCACGAGCTTATGTTAGCCTCGCAGAATTAATTTATGCCGAAAGTTTATGTTAACCTTCCGGAGTTAATGCGTCTGTGAGTTTATGTTAACCTCTCAGACTCAACTATTAGGTCTGTCTGCCCTCCTTACAACATACTTCCAAAACTGTTTTCTTAAAGTACATTTCTCAACACATTTCATTCATCTATTCAATCACTCCTCTCTCTCCCCCTCCACACTCCCATGTACCCCATGATGTATGGTAAACGTGTGACAGGAGTAAAATTGGCAAATAAGTGGACTTGTTTACAACAACACAAAGGCTACAAGACTCTCATTCATCCGTCATGGGACAACAGCGGCGCGTCAACGAGGGTTTCCGGACAAAATGCCTCAGTGGCTTAAAGCGTTGGCTTAGCCTCTACATTCAAAGTCAAAACTGTTTTTCTTTTACCGGCTGGAAACACCTGCCGAGCCCCCAAAGGTTCCTACCCTATATAGGCTGACCCGCCCATCAATCAGATGCTGCCGTACATCATAAATCGCCTCTTACAGGTAGTGTGTCTATGTGTACATCGAAATATGAATGATCTATGTGTACATCGAAATATGAATGATCTATGTGTACATCGAAATATTAGCGTGTCTATTTGTGTCTAAATATTTATGATCTAAGGCTGACTCCCAGCCGCCGTCCTCCTCTTCTTCATCAAATTCACCTTCCATTTAACAACAGTCAACCAGATCGTATGTATTTTACCTGAGCAGACAGCTATGTTCTGAAAGTTTATACTAACCTTCCAGAAAAAAAAAAATTTTGTCCACGAGCTTATGTTAGCCTCGCAGAATTAATTTATGCTGAAAGTTTATACTAACCTTTCAGAATTATTTTTTTTTTTGTCCACAAGCTTATGTTAGCCTCGCAGAATTAATTTATGCCGAAAGTTTATACTAACCTTCCGGAGTTAATGCGTCTGTGAGTTTATGTTAACCTCTCAGACTCAACTATTAGGTCTGTCTGCCCTCCTTACAACATACTTCCAAAACTGTTTTCTTAAAGTACATTTCTCAACACATTTCATTCATCTATTCAATCACTCCTCTCTCTCCCCCTCCACACTCCCATGTACCCCATGATGTATGGTAAACGTGTGACAGGAGTAAAATTGGCAAATAAGTGGACTTGTTTACAACAACACAAAGACTACAAGACTCTCATTCATCCGTCATGGGACAACAGCGGCGCGTCAACGAGGGTTTTCGGACAAAATGCCTCAGTGGCTTAAAGCGTTGGCTTAGCCTCTACATTCAAAGTCAAAACTGTTTTTCTTTTACCGGCTGGAAACACCTGCCGAGCCCCCAAAGGTTCCTACCCTATATAGGCTGACCCGCCCATCAATCAGATGCTGCCGTACATCATAAATCGCCTCTTACAGGTAGTGTGTCTATGTGTACATCGAAATATGAATGATCTATGTGTACATCGAAATATTAGTGTGTCTATTTGTGTCTAAATATTTATGATCTAAGGCTGACTCACAGCCGCCGTCCTCCTCTTCTTCATCAAATTCACCTTCCATTTAACAACAGTCAACCAGATCGTATGTATTTTACCTGAGCAGACAGCTATGTTCTGAAAGTTTATACTAACCTTCCAGAGAAAATGTTTGTGTCCACGAGCTTATGTTAGCCTCGCAGAATCTATGTATGCTGAAAGTTTATACTAACCTTTCAGAAAAAAAAATTTTTTGTCCACGAGCTTATGTTAGCCTCGCAGAATTAATTTATGCCGAAAGTTTATACTAACCTTCCGGAGTTAATGCGTCTGTGAGTTTATGTTAACCTCTCAGACTCAACTATTAGGTCTGTCTGCCCTCCTTACAACATACTTCCAAAACTGTTTTCTCAAAGTACATTTCTCAACACATTTCATTCATCTATTCAATCACTCCTCTCTCTCCCCCTCCACACTCCCATGTACCCCATGATGTATGGTAAACATGTACTAACGTGACAAAATGCCTCAGTGGCTTAAAGCGTTGGCTTAGCCTCTACATTCAAAGTCAAAACTGTTTTTCTTTTACCGGCTGGAAACACCTGCCGAGCCCCCAAAGGTTCCTACCCTATATAGGCTGACCCGCCCATCAATCAGATGCTGCCGTACATCATAAATCGCCTCTTACAGGTAGTGTGTCTATGTGTACATCGAAATATGAATGATCTATGTGTACATCGAAATATTAGTGTGTCTATTTGTGTCTAAATATTTATGATCTAAGGCTGACTCACAGCCGCCGTCCTCCTCTTCTTCATCAAATTCACCTTCCATTTAACAACAGTCAACCAGATCGTATGTATTTTACCTGAGCAGACAGCTATGTTCTGAAAGTTTATACTAACCTTCCAGAGAAAATGTTTGTGTCCACGAGCTTATGTTAGCCTCGCAGAATCTATGTATGCTGAAAGTTTATACTAACCTTTCAGAAAAAAAATTTTTTGTCCACGAGCTTATGTTAGCCTCGCAGAATTAATTTATGCCGAAAGTTTATACTAACCTTCCGGAGTTAATGCGTCTGTGAGTTTATGTTAACCTCTCAGACTCAACTATTAGGTCTGTCTGCCCTCCTTACAACATACTTCCAAAACTGTTTTCTCAAAGTACATTTCTCAACACATTTCATTCATCTATTCAATCACTCCTCTCTCTCCCCCTCCACACTCCCATGTACCCCATGATGTATGGTAAACATGTACTAACGTGACAAAATGCCTCAGTGGCTTAAAGCGTTGGCTTAGCATCTACATTCAAAGTCAAAACTGTTTTTCTCATTCCGGCTAGAAACACCTGCCGAGCCCCCAAAGGTTCCTACCCTATATAGGCTGACCCGCCCATCAATCAGATGCTGCCATACATCATAAATCGCCTCTTACAGGTAGTGTGTCTATGTGTACATCGAAATATGAATGATCTATGTGTACATCGAAATATTAGTGTGTCTATGTCAACAATTAAATATTAGTGTGTCTTTGTGTACAGTCACTTCGTCTCTTGTCTGTTACTTGTTCGTTAGTGCACTTTATGCTTAATATTTTTCTTTTTAACTTTTTAATATTTACATTTTTTTAACTTTATTTCCTTGTTTTATACGAACCCATAGCCTTAGCCTTATTCTACTAACCCATTGCATTAGCATTTCATTCCACTTTATTTTATTACAAGTGCACTGTTGTCCTGTCTGTCTACTGTCGCGCACTAACCGCCAAGACAAATTCCTTGTATGTTTGAGATATTTTGGCTAATAAATGTTTCCTGATTCCTGATTCCTACATCTAAATATTAGTTTGTCTCTGAGTATGTGTGTGTGTGTGTGTGTTGTGCGCTTATCTGAGTCATGCGTAGATCTGGCGCTGCTCCTGAGGGGGCGACTCTCAGCACATCCTGATGGCGTGGCATCCTGATGGCGTCCTGATGGCGTGGCATCCTGATGGCGTCCTGATGGCGTGACGTCCTGATGGCGTCCTGATGGCGTGACGTCCTGATGGCTTCCTGATGACGTCCTGTTGGTCTGCAGAGACAAGGAGAAGAGACGTGAGGAGGATCATCAGGATGTGAGACAACATTCATACGTCCAATTATTTTAATTTGATACACTTTTGTTTAATTATTTCATGTTTCTATGTGTGTGTAAGTCTACATTATATATTTGTGGTTTTTAAGGTGTATTTCTGTGTATGCTTTTCATGTTTTGTGCATCTCTGGGCCTACCAACATTGTAAGTGTGTTATATGTTCTGTTCAGAGGGGTCAAAAGTATTCACATTTATTACTCAAGTAGAAGTACAGATACTAGGGTTTAAAAAAACTCCTGTAGAAGTTGAAGTATCGACTCAAGCTTTTTACTTAAGTAAAAGTAGCGCCATTTATCTAGATGTTTTTTTTTGTGTTTTTGAACATGGGACAAGCCGGAAGTAATGAGGCTGTTTTTAAGATTTAAGGAGTAGAAAGTACAGATATTTAAGTGGAAATGTAAGGAGTAGAAGTAAAAAGCCGTCTGAAAATAAATACTCCAGTAAAGTATAGATAACCCAAATTTCTACTTAAGTACAGTAACTTGACAACTCTGGTCTGTTATTTGTGTGTGTGTCTCTGTGTAAATACCTTTATGTGTGTGTGTGTGTGTCTCTGTCTAAGTACTTTTATATGTGTGTGTGTCTCTGTGTAAGTACTTTTATACGTTAGTGTCTCTGTGTAAGTACTTTTATATACGTGTGTCTCTGTCTAAGTACTTTTATACGTTAGTGTCTCTGTGTAAGTACCTTTATATATGTGTGTCTCTGTGTAAGTACTTTTATATACGTGTGTCTCTGTATAAGTACTTTTATATGTGTGTGTCTCTGTATAAGTACTTTTATATGTGTGTGTCTCTGTATAAGTACTTTTATATGTGTGTGTCTCTGTGTAAGTACTTTTATATGTGTGTGTCTCTGTGTAAGTACTTTTATATGTGAGTGTCTCTGTGTACATGTACATGATAACAGCAGGAATCAGAGGTTTATCACGAGGTACTAACTCTACATCACAGCTTCCGTTACCCGATAGTACAAACACATGATTCACAGCAGTACGGCTGCAGTCTGTCTGGATATCTCACTTACCTCGAGCTCTGTTGAGTGCAGCAAAACGCGTCTTCATCTCCTCTTCAGACTCCTGAGGCGTGACGATCGCTTTCTGCAGTTTTCTGTCCGGAAAACTTCAGTGTGTGCAGATGTGAGGTTTGAAACTAACTGACTAAATGTGCCTCAGACTGTGTTTCTTATACTGTGGGGAATGGAGCATAGAACACGGAACATGGAGCATAGAACACGGAACATGGAACATAGAACACGGAACATGGAACATAGAACACGGAACATGGAGCATGGAACATGGAGCATGGAATTTGGAACACGGACACGGAACATGGAGAAATCCTGATGTCACCTGTCTATGTTTACAGTGAAGGTATCTAGAATATAGAAATGGGCCTTTAAAGTAAACGTGTGTGTGGACGGTGTATTTGTATTGATGGAGCTCATCCACTTCACATGGTGCATAAAACACTTTGCTGTACCGTTTCTTTTTCTATGACCCTTTCATCTTGATCTTGAAAGCAAAGGCTTTAAAGAATCAATAAAGAACGATTTTTGAGTTTTGTCCCAATGGAAACCAAAAATTCGGCTCAGGCCGCCAAGGCCAGTCAAGTCGGAAATGTTTAAACTCTTGAATCCAAATTTTTAAACATCCCTTTCGAGCCCTCTTGTCTCGACGGTCCGAACGGTCCGGTCGACGAAGGGGTGCCCCAAAGTCGATACCCCCCCCTGTCGGTACCCCCCGTTATTATTTTTACAACTTTTTAACTACAAACTATGTACGATATATGAACTGTTCAAAGTTCACAGATTACAGCGTTTCCCCTCTGTAACAGCCGGAAGTGTAGTTAATTGGAATTTGGGGAATATTATTCATTCAATTTTAGATGCATGCTCATTGAAACTAAAGATGTAACATACATTGAAAAGCATTTACGTTAGATTGACGCTCCTTGTTCGTCTCAAAGTGTTGACGTGCAGCACAGAAGAGCTCCGGTACGGTAGTTACTCGAGATACCTTTACTGGCAAGTATGTCAACGTTAGCTTACATTTCTGTAATGTTGGTGTCCAGTTAGCATGTCTAACGTTAGCATACCGAAGATTTTGGCGGATGGGACTGCCGGTTAAATGTTCTAACTCAAAGTGATGTAACGTTAGCTGCTTATTAGCAATTTTGCGCATGCTTACATTAGCTACAAGGTTTCCCCGGTCTCACTTTCTGGATTACACCACAACCTCAAGGTAATGTGGTTTATGTTAACGTTATGTAAAATTGGGTTTTAGCTGCCTCAGAAAGCCCGCATTTACTGGCGCCACCTGCACGTTTTCCTTTGTAAATACCTGCCCTCTCGTACAGCGCGGAGGCACATTAGCGCAACTACACTGAGCCGGGTGAGGCTACATTAGCTTGTTACCAAGCTAATTATACGACTTGCACCCAGGTCTCTGTTAAGACTCACGTTACATCAGCCGGTGTTTGCGTGTTTGACGCGGTAGTTCATACATTTGTCAGCAGTGCGGGGTCCTACTCTTAGACTAAATTAGGTCGGGGGTGGAGGTAATTGCTAAAAAAACAGAGACTGTACCATGTGTGTTCCAAAACTGAATATAAAACCAACATCTATGAGAACTTCAAAAGCCATAAATGTAGAAAACACTCCGGTGCAGGGAATATCTTTAATCTTAAGGGGAATTTTTCTGTATTTTGTCATCTTTTAGTCATACATATTTATGATTATTTAGCTATTGTCTTAAATAATTGATGCCCTCGTAAACTTTTTTTTCATGAACAGAGGTAGTGGATTTTAATTTTGTGTTCAGAACAAAATGATGAATTAGCCTAATCAATAAGTACAGTGGAGGACTTGTGCCAGTGATATGATTGTCACATATCTGGTGCATAACAGTGCGAAGTGATGCCAATTATATTGTGTCTTTGTCGTGTAAACATGTGTAGGACTCAAGTGCAGATGATGCTCGGAGGGACGTGGAGCAAATCACCATGGCAATATTTGTTGTCTTTCGGAAAGAGGGGAAAGGACTGCAGGAGCCACCTGAAGACATTAGCATCGTCATTGAGGGTGTGGAGGTGTTGCATCAACTGTCAAAAGCTGTCCGTTTCAGCTTGTGCCCTGCTTCTGGGATTGATACTCAACCTCTCTTACCCAAAACCACTTCATTTCACTTTTGAAGTGCTCCAGAAGATAATCATGGAGCTTGATCAGCAGAAGATGTCCCCCAAGGTCCATAATCTGTATGGCAGACTTCAAACACAATAGTGTTTCGATATGGGGCATTTCACTATTCAGCCCCTTTGGATGTTGGGCCTTTGTTAGCTCCAAGATAAAAATGTTAAAATACAATGTTGTTTTATATATATTATCACTTGATATACAAATGCTTCTATCATACATATGATTTTTGGGGAAAAAGTTCAATTTCTGTCAGGTGTTCCCAAACATTGTTACATATCAGAAGGCCAAATGTGACTTGGCATGGTTATGCATTTTTTGCATATTTATGTTCCAAAAACACTGGAAACAAATACCAGCAATACATTTTGAAAACCATCAAATTTGACTCTGTCATTTTTCTTTTAGCCAACTTAAAATTGGCCAAAAGTACAATTTTACACCAAGGATACTACAAAAATTAGCTTTTATGAAACCATACTTTTAGGTTGTAAAGACGCAGTATTTTACTTTTGGGTAAAGTAAATATTTGAGTTGGAAAAACTAAACTTTAGGTTGACTTGTTTTAATTTTGAGTTAAAGTAATGCAAAATATTGATTTGAAACACATCGAATTATTACATCCATCTGACTAAAATCAATTGTGTTAATAGAACTTGTTAACTTCATTTGGAAAAACTTAATTCATTCATTCATTCAAACTTGTGTTACCAATTCAAATAGTTCAATTAAGTTGGTTCAACTATTTGCTTTTTTCAGTGTACCAAAAAACATGGGCATTATAGTCTTTGGCACTGCGTTTATTGGAGGCTGTTTAAGCCACAGATTATTGTACACAAGGTGGCTTCTGCAGGGGTCCAGTTTAGAGAGGACTGAAGATGGGGAACACTTCACACCAGGCACGTGAACAGATAGACCCCTCTAGTGGTGCTCAAGCACCTGCCCTTTTGCCCTGCAGTGCCCCTTCTGCTGGAGCACAATTGTTTCTTCATTCATCAATACTTTTTGTTTTGATATCCGACGGGGCATTTATTTGACTTCTGAGTTTCGCCCCGAACTGCTCCGCGGCGCTCACAACACAACATAAGCGCCGCTGAAAACATTACGTTGCAACTGGTCCGCCGTGTCCTAAAAAATAAACAAATGGAAAAAGTCACAAAATCCTTGATTTCAAAGCCTTTCGTCCAGCTGTCATGTTTAATGAAGAGAGACAGAGATGCAGACAGACAGGCAGAGAATTTATTGACAGTTTTACAAATTAGACAGAGGGGCGGTTAATTGACCTCTTTCTCCATGTGCCCTTTGCAAAGTTCCCCCGGCCCATTCTCCACCTCGCGTAGGTTAATTGAAACAGACGGAGCGAAAGGCTCTTTTCTGATCTGCATGTTTTCTTAGAGAGCTTTATAATTGTGGGATAGTTAACCGAGTCTCCTGCATTCATCAAGCGGTTGTGGAGAGCGTGGAGTCATCACACACCTGCCTTTTGAAGAGAAGAACAATTCCATAAACACTAAACATCCATCTCACCCTCTACATTTTTAAATTGATGTTTATGCACCAATAAAACATTTAATGTAAATGTTGGCAAAAGATTGATTACAGGGTGAGTATTGATCTTCTTGACACATCAAAGCTGAATAAAACGGAGCGTGTGGAAAATAATGCAACATTGGTATAACTGTTCCTAGGTGTTCTCTGTCTGCTCATTAAAGTCCATTCAGTATTCGGTTTGATGCTTCGGGAGGTTTCATTCATGGGTTTGCGATCCGACGTGTTCAGCCTTCCGGAGTAGATGAGTTTCTGTTTCACTCCTGAAGGTCGTTTGCATTTCCGTCTTTGACGGCAGGCTGGTAAGGAATAAAAATGTCCATTCATAGTTTTAGCGACTCAATTTTAATTGCCATCTCAATCAAATCCCAACACAAACCCGTGTCCAAATATAATATGTATATATATTATATTCAATTTTCGTCTCATCAGCAGATTTATTACTTTGCTGCCATAAGCAGAAAAATCCAGCCTTTTCTCTTTCAGAAGCCTCCATAAAATATTACCAGAGTAAAAGTAGTGCCATTAGAACGATATCAGATGTGCGGTCACATCTTGGCACAGCGGATGAGGGAGCTGCTCTCTGCCGCACCTTTGTTCATTACTGAAAACGGCGCCTCTTGGCTTCTGCAGCACGCCGAGCCGCCAGCTGAATTCGTTTATGCTCACTCAAGTGCTTTCACTCCAGCTTCTGAGAGCGAGCGTGGCCTTTTCTTGCTGCCCAGTGCTCCAGGTATCACTCCAGTGTCCTCCGCATGAAGACGGATTCAAGGATCAGCTCAGCAGTTCGTTAGCTCGGCTGCGTACGGGTTGGGAAGGGGGGGGGGGGCGACTGGAGACTGACGGAGCAACGGATGCGGAAATGTCCTCGGGCGAAGGAACTGAATTTGCGGCCTGGAGGCCTCTTGAGAAGGTAGAACCGGCGCGGTGTGAGTGCCGCGCCGGTTGGGGGTCCTGTACCCCAAGTAAAGCTGAAACTCAATGACTATAATAAATGTGCTACACTCTATTACTCTTTGTATTTTTGACAGATATCACAGCCTTTATATAAACATGTAATGCTTCTTGAAATCCCACTCCGTAAATCAAAGGAGAATATTCAGAACATAATTCATCATTAAAAAAAGATATTGGTATTGATAAAAAATAATGTCAATACTTTCATATGATTAATTATTTGTCTTACAACATATTACAAGCATCGTTTTAGGACTAGTTATTTACTCTCACTTCTGTCTCCCAAAGAGATGAATGTGTTCAGCCGAGCAAACGCACACTTGAGCTTGAACACAACAACCTCTGGTTTGTCGTGTTCACGACACGATAACCACAAAGAAAACAAGTGTTTCCGCTGCCACAGTGAGCAGGTTTCAGTTTTTCTCTTCCGTGCTTTTCTGTGGAAGTTACCGAATGGATTGTCCTCAGCGTTAAATACAAGCTGCAAAACAAACGTTTTTTTTATTAAATAATTTATACTGAAAGATAATCAAAGAGTAATGTCTCTAGCCGAGTGACCTTTCTACAATTTGTTTGCACCAGAGGGAAATTGGATGAAAGCGAAACCTGTAATCCTTACAAAAGGCAAGTCATACCTCCATAAGCTGTGTGTAGCCTATAGTCAACATCTACTTTCATCCTTCTTAAGGATTTGGCTCCATTTCTCTTACTGGTATTCAGATTAGTGGAGACGGAAAGAGGATTTTCAATGTGTCCAATTTGTACCCTTTTCGAATGAAGATAGATCCTCCTTCAGATCTATCCAACCTGTAAATCTAATTAAAAAAAGTATAACAGATGTTCATGTCCTTTCCTCACATTTAAACATATTTTCATTTGTAATTTAAGACGGCTTTTGTACCGTTTTAGATCAAAGACGGGAACGAAAACGCATCCAACCATCTGGCCGTCCTCCCGCACTGTGGTGTGTACCTACACCGTGACGCTGGGTGACACAACATGAAGTCTCCTCAGTGTTATTGTCACTGCTGTGAAGACCATTTCTTTCCAGGAACAAGAGAGCACAGGTGGGCAGATAATAATCCGCTAATTAGTTTATTAATAACTGCTCGGGCAGCGATGGCAGGAGACAAAAGCGTTGCAGGTTGCAGGTTCCAGGCCTCCGATGTTTTTTGTGAATCAGATTTACAGAAATGCTGTTATGAATTTCCAGCTGGGGTTTTTTAAACCGCAGATCTCGATGTGAAGTTTCCCTCGATCTGGATCCTCCACACGTGACGGATTTCATGAGGCAACATTTTCACGCCTTAATGTACAAACACATTGAAGATAATCCTTCTATTTGGCAGCTTGAGTAAGATAGGGAATCTTCACCTGACAGGGTCATGTGGTTTTGACGGCGTGTGTGAAGGCAGATGTATAAATGTTTATGATAAAACACTGACGCAGTGACACAAGCTGAACCCCTGATCTATGAGCATTACATTCTAAGTTAAGTTCATTTTAAGCAGCAAAAAACACTGAATTAAAACACCATTGTCTTTCCCGTGACCCTTGACACTGTTTTTTTTAGCACTCCCATTTTATACCCATTAACTTACACAAATAGTTTGCTGGGGCTGCAACATAATCACATTTATAGCAGCGCTCACATTTCACCAAACCAACTAGGCGCACAATGCTGCAGCTTTAAATCAACTTGTGTGCTAAAAGGACATTTTTCTTATAAACTAACATGACAGGAATGATTTTGGCCACAGCAGCTGTGCTGTCAGGAGGTGAAGACTGCTGGTCCACCTTCTCTCACTGTGAGCGTGAGGCGGAAAGGTTGTTGTTTGGCCCTGCAGACATTCGCAACAAGGTACTACAAGTCTGGGACGTAATTCCTGCCTATTAGAATCAATAGTTGTGAGGCGTTAGTGTGAATTATCTTCAAAGTCCTCTAAAGCAGCCTCATTAAACCATAACAGGCGCTTGTCTCTGACATCAGATGGAATCTGCTGATCTTAAAGGAGGATGTAAAACATTTATTACACTCTGGAGAAAATCTGCTTGCTTTAAACTTTCCTTAGTGTCCCAAATATGCCTGTGCTCTCGGTTAGCAATATTACTGCCCCGTTGTATGATTGTGTAATTACCTTTGAGTTATTCTCTGCAAATACGATGAGATGATGGTTGTTGATTAGCAGCTTCTGTCTCAAGTTGATGCAAATTGAGTAGGTTGCGTATGAAAAACACTCTGCAATTAACTGTATGACAAAAAGCTCATGGGTGCACTTCATATCAGCCGTGTCCGTCGAGCGTTTCTATTTTTGGTTGTAGTTCAAGAAAAGTAGTGAATGTAACGTTGTGTAACTTTGGGCCTCACACCCAAGCTGAGAACCACGTACTATTCTGAGTAACTGTACAAATGAGCAGTAAAATGCTGTTAACACTCGACTCATATTATCAATCTCATGTCAAATAATATATTATTTATAAGGGCCGTCTCTCATGCAGCATGATGGTCCCACTCATGTACATGTACTTGAGTGTGTACTTGCAGGATTTGGAATGCAGGCGTTGCACTTGTTTATTCACACCAATGTACACTTAAAGGGTCTGAATGTCGTCCTTCACTGCCAACAGCTTCCTCACCGTGACTCTTTGCACTGCCGTCCTAGCTTGAGTTTGTGTTCCACCTTTGCCTCCCTGAACTGAGGAAGAGGAACTCCAGCGGCAGGGATTGATTAAACAAGAGGCCTTCGCCCTCACAAGTTCTCTTCCAGCGAGTGCAATTTTAAAAAAGGTTCCTGGGAAAGTTCAGAACGCCGCCGCAGCGAAACAGCTGCTCCGTCTCAAGCACACGAGTGTGCATGTCACTGAATTTTGTATCGAAAGATGCCAAGAAACTTCATAGGTAGTTTATAGATATGAGGCCAAGTCAGCTGATTGCAATAGATCTGTGTTTTGTTTAATGATTTGTTGAATTACCTCATGTCAGCCTCTTCTTTATCACACTCACATCCTTTTGCTGAAATGTAAGCACAATTAAACATTAAGCATTTTAGTTATGGACTTGCTTGTTATTATGCTTTTGATTCAAGCAAATGGAAAGCTTTACTATAGATATCAGCACAAGTAAATGAAATGATATAATATTTTTACGCTAAAATAAGCTAAGCTAACTGGCTGCTCATTGGAGTTATATTGCTTCCCCACATACGGTTTACCCACAGCATCGTAAACCTTTATTGACCACGGTTGAACATTTTAGTTATTTTTTTAAGCTGGGGATGAGATTTTGCTGCATTCACGGAACTGAAGGCCCAAGTAGTGGTGCACCAAGGACCCCTTTAATCTTAGTGATGGATCTGTTTTTTATGCCTCTGTGCCGGCAACAGCTGTGGCCAGAGGGAATTTAGTACAAAAAATCCACCTGCACTCAAGGGTGAACTGATGTAATTTGGTGGTCGAAGCTCACTGTCACGTTTTTTGGACATGACTCAATAATTCATGTGCTAAATATGACATTTTCACACAAAGATTTCACAGGATAAAGTGACATTTCTGAAATAGGTGGATGTAAACAGAAGGTAACCCTATACGCAGAATGCAGTAGCTTCAACGTGATTAGCTTTACATCGGTGATGTATGTGTGAATGTGAAAAACAGCGCGTCTGATCTGACATCACATCTCATTGCGCCACCGAGGATTTTGACAAAGGACAATTTTTGCTTTGAATACTAAATATTATACAAACAACCGACAGCAACGCTGGATGTGATAGAAACCATCTGGTGACCGTGTTTTGTGATATAAGGGTAAATAAATGATATATAAAAACGTTTGAGTTGCCAAAATAAAATGACAGGGTTCCTCTTGAAAACTGAGCCAGAGGTTCCAGCAGCTGGATTATATGCATTCCCTCAAACAGGGAATAATTGAATTGTTTACATCCGCCGGCTGTTAATTACTCATCTATGAGAGTCTGTTGCTCTGAACCTCTATAATTAGATTAATATTCTCCTCAGTGTGAACTGCTGTGATTCATTAAGGGTTAAACAACACAACAGACAATTAGCTCATGCCCCCTTTGGGAAACTTCAGGGTGTTGTTTTGCAGTGTGGCGTCAATTCATCAGGCTTTTGCCCCAGTAAAAAAAAAAGAGTTACAATAACAGAATTACCCATTGCACAGGCCTCAGTGTGGAGAGAAGACAAACAGAACCAACACACTTGTTGATTCTTGTTATCGTGGAATCAGTGGCATCCACAGAGCATTGATTTTTGAAGGCTACTTTGTTCTGAACATACTTCGAAAAACCAACACAGGAAAACTGAAAATGGAAAAAGAATCACCACAAAAACAGAAACTTTTCTGCACATTTTACTGTGAGAACTTTCCTCGGGAAAGCAGAGCAGTAGCAGAGTAGCTCTCATATTTGTGTGTTGCCATTTTACATCTGTGCATGTGCTATTTTACATCTGTGCATTTGCCATTTTACATCCGTGCATGTGCCATTTTACATCCGTGCACGTGCCGTGCTGCAGGACGGGTCTTTCACAGGAGCTACTTCCTGGTGCTGCAGCTCTACATATACGCACGCCGTTAGTGACAAAGTGATGCAGGTTCTGTGGGAGGAATCACTTTGGGCCGATGTGTCTTGTCTCACTGCTTACTGTTATTCAATACTGTAATAAAGTTGCCTTTTACAACATGAGACACTGTTGCCACCAAGTGGTCTGAAAAAAATACTGCCCCGACATTTGTGCCCAGGATTTGCGAGAGCTGCCTGTGGAAAACAGAAATGTGTAGGAGATGGAGAAAAGCCTGCCAGCTGAAATGTCTCTTGTTGAATATAACTCACATGGTCGTGTAGAGGCACGTTTTTCGAGAGCACGATGATTGAATACAAGGACGGGCTGAAATTAGAAAAGGGTTCTAATCCCAGGCTGCAACGGTCACAAGGTCAGACGTTCCTCTGTGAGAAATAAGTGAAATCAGGCTTTGGAACAGTGGAAAACTAAACTAATACTTAAAAAACTTTAAAATGATCACCGTCAGAACATGCCAGTTAAAACCAAGAGACGTACTTCCCAGCCACCCAACGTCAAAGGGGAACATTTATACATTTGAGAAGCTAAAAGAAACCCAGCGTGATTATCTAAATAGAGGTTCTTCTCCTCCAGTCGAGCTCTAAAACGTCTGTCATTCATGCAAGGAGACTCCTCGCGGGAGACTTTTGGCACGGAGCCCTGAGCCACCCGACGCCCCCTCACTCAAGCGTTCCCATGGCTTCTGAAGTATGACAGACAGCTGAGGTCTGAAGGTCGCCGTCACCGTTGTCGACCCGCCGACCCTCCCTCCCTCCCTCCCTCGCCACCCCTCCCCCCCCCCGTCCGTGTTCTCCACGCTCGCACTAATCACACCCTCAGCCGTGACAGATCCGCCATCTTTCTCTCCCACGTTCTCTATTCGATCTCCCTCCTCGGAGAGAAGAGGTCGTGATCTCGCCAGACGGATGGAAACTCCCTCGTAGATCTTTAGTAATCAGCAGCTGTGGCTATTCTGAAGAACACGTCAGCTTTAGTTATTTTTCCTGCATTTGGAGACTCAACATGTTTTATCAGCCAGTCCATGAAACACAGCAACAGGTCTATGTTGTGCATTCACATTATTCTCTGGTATTGTGATTAAATTGCACACCGAAGGCTCATTCCTTTTGTGTGTTTTTGTGAATACGGGATCATCTTTTGAAACCTTGGAGACCAAGATTTTTCTTGTGCCGGCCGTTAACAATCCAAAGAGCAACTTGAAATATGTGAATGGAGTTTGTGTAGGTCGTGTACAATCGTAAGAGTACAACTTGTTTCACAAGTAGCTAGTTAACAAGCTAATTTCAAACCAATAAAAGGATCAATTATGAGAAGACGATGGAGGTGGTGGAGTTGTAAAGAGCGTTTACCACCTGAGCACTAGTTTGTATTCCGTTGATGTTCTCTCTAACAAAATAATAATGTCCTTACGCTCCACTTGGGGCACCACCGATCACGGCTGTCTAACTACCTGTCAGCATCAGAACAACTATCATCACCGCCTGCAGTCAGACGTTTTTTTGGTCTCCAGGCCGTCGCAGGTGATGTGGAACTCGATTTCGTCAGCAGGGGCGAACTGCTCTGCAGAGGCAAAGTCACTCAATAACAGTGTGATGGCAGCTGGAGGTTCATACTTACAGGATGCCACGCCAGACAAATGTTGAGTGTGAACAGCCGTGGAGAGTGTCGACTCAATCGGGTCACTGGCGTCATCTGGGATTTGGAATAACTGGTGTAATTCTTTTTCAGTCATTCAGACCAAAATGGTGCCGGCTATAGGCAAGAATATCCCTCGTTTCTCAGTGTTTCCATGCTCACATACAAGGACAAACAGCTAAATAAAAAAAGGGGGAACGCTTTTGAAATCAGACACAGTTACTTTTAAAAGTTCAATACTTGCCGTATGGTTTTTGACACGTGTGATTCTTCACACACACTTCCAACGTGTCTCCGGCATCCTCCTCCTTATACGCTCGTTTTACTGCGATCATTTTCTGCAGCAAAACAAGCAAGACAATAACAAATGCAGGCTCTTGTAGCATAGCGGAGGCCTGTGAGTGTAATGGATTGTATTATTAACTACCTGTACCTGTCCTGTCGCTTTAGGTTGTGAGGGGCATGCATCAGGCTTTAAACTGTGGATATTCCCTGTTCCCATTAGAGGGAATCTGCAGCGTACGAAACAATCCCATCGGCTGCACCGCCTGCACTTTTTGTTGTTACGCACACTTCTGCCTCTGTCACGTGGGTTCATTTTGGTTTGTATTAAATCTGTAGGAGGCACGGGGCTGTTTTTTTATTCCAGAGGAGAAAGCAGCAAAGTGTTTTAAGTTTCAACACATCCTTCGCTCAAACCTCACTCTATTGAAACGTATCTGAAAAATCAGCTAGTGTTTCCACCGCAGGGATTTAACTAACCAGTATCCTAAAATGACTCGGCACACTCGAGTGTCTCTTTGCTCCCCTGACACGACAACAAATCATCGCCGTAACCTAGCGACACCACTTGCAGTTTAATTAGAGCTGGATGGGAGAACTGGATGGCGATCCTCTTTGGCGAGCTGTGACGGTATCATTTCATGAATAAACATTTTATGTATCCTCTGTCGATGACGGTTTAATTCAGCTGCTATTTAAGGGCTTTTTGAGTTTTATTCCCCAAACAATTGCTCCGTGTTTCCTATTCTATGGTACCCGACATCACCGAACAGATTTTTAAAAGGACATTCAGCCTATTCACTTTGTGGATTTCTAAGACCATAATGAGGGACTTTTTAACATACAGAATTTTTTTAACCATACAGTATGTCTTCAAGTTGCATTCACTGCTTCTGTTTGAGGATCCACAGGTAATTTCATGCGTTTCTGATAGTTAGTATTAAGAATAAACCTAAATCAGCTGTGGTCCTGTGTATCACTGCTCTCTAGAGAACATTAGCATTCCTCAAAGAGAAGAGAGTGACTGATTACCCAAACGATCGCTTGGCTCAGTAGGTTCTGATGATGTTGACTCTGCTAAGGCGCCTTTCACCAAAATGTCGCTCATGCTGAGAGATGACCAAATCTAAATGAATTAAACTTGTGTTAATAAAAGTCCTTGTATAATGTGTCCACTAAAATAAGGGTTTTGCACTTTAGTATTCACATTTAATGTATATATATGAAATGGATTAATGGAAAAGCTATATGTTAATACTACAAACACTTTTAGTTAATGTTCATAAACACAGAGAAAGTTCCATACATCATACAGGGTAAATAATAATTCATACTAACATCAAGCATGACTCTTCATGGCCGCTCACACTTTAACGTTCATGTCAGCGTCTCCTCAGAGTTTCCCAAGATAATTTCTCTAAAACTAAGAGTCTTTCCCTGGAAACTCCATGAATACTAATGCCGCGCTCTCTAAGCCCCCACTAATGCCTTTTCTGGAATACTCCTTGCCCTTTGATAGGATTAGAGTTGTGTGTTTAGCACGATAAAAATGAATGGTGCCCAAAAGTGCAAAGGCTACATTCATGGGCCAGCCTTGACCAGAATTTAAAAGGAGGAGATATCAATTGGGGACGAAGATCAATTTGAGCACTTTCCCTAATAATGTAAATGACAGTAAGGGAAATTATATGAATCAGTCATGGAGGATGACTTCGTTTTGGTTGCAATATTAATCATTTTTAGGTCAAACATGACTTTAAGTGGAGTGGAGGGATAAAAGAATTTTGTCACGGTATGATGAAATATATTAATTTATAAATTCTGAAATTTAGAGTAATAATGGCAATGGGGATGTATACGTACTTATCAATGCTGTGCTATGCATTTCCTTGAACCAGCTTCTGTTTCCAAGATATTCCCACATTTTGAAACATAACATTTGCTAATTATTTCTGTCACCATCAAGACGTTTTCAAAATTGTGATTTAAATCAGCTGTTTGCAAGAAGAATATAATCTAAAAACAAAAAATATTCATGTTAACTGAATGGCAGCATGTTTCTGAGCCGCTCCTTTTGTTTCCTGATGAGCTTAACGACCTTTGGAGCAATAAAACCACCCACATGTCATTACCACTTTTCCTTTACAAATACTGTTATTGGCCCCGCTTGTGCATGCGGAGGAGTAGTGGCGCCTCTCCACCGCAGCACTTTGCACTAATGAAAAGGTGTTGTGCTCAGCCCAGGATGTGTTGAAAGAACACAACCTTTTGATAGATCTCTGGCACAGCTCGTGCATGAGGACGGGCCGCCTCCTCCGGTACGAGGAGGAGAGGCGCCGCTGCCAAAAACAAAGTCCCAGCGATGTGATTGATGTCGCTGCACCACAACCTCCAGGCAAAAGCTCAATCTGGGTAAGCTGCTCGTTGTCCTGCTGGAAGCACCGCTACCAACAATTTGCTGATGGAGTCTGGAGGAGTGAACATGATGATGTCTCGGTATCCTTTACAGGGTTCTGTTGTTTTCCGAGGGCCTTGAAAGTCGAGAGAATTCACCTTTAGAGTTTTATTGATTTTGTCTCTTTTGTTGATGCTTTTATTTAAGTAAAACATTTGGCTGAAATATTTCAGATCCAATCAAGAAGCTTCGGACCAATATGGCATAACTGCAACCATAATTCATCTATCAGTTAATGCACTGGTGTCAAAATCAGGGATCCTTCATGATTGAAGTCTCTGAACCTAAAGCATCCGGATTAGCTTTCCGACGGTGTCACTGAAATCCCAGGGACGGTTTGGATTTGGCTGCCTCACTGCTGCACATTGGCTCATTCACACGGCATCCCGACGCAACTTGCCAGAAAAGAGTTTTTCTCCCTCCCTTAAAACTTTTCAAATCAGTGGAGAGAGCAAATTATTCTCTATCAACCTTGACCAGCTGTAAAAAAAAAAATCCAGCAGTGGGACAAGAATGCTGTTGCCAACTGAAAAACTGAGCTTGGTTTAACACACACACACACACACACACACACACACACACACACGCCAAATATGTAGTTATAAACCTCTCTGCATTGCAAAAAACAACAAAATGGGGATGCAATGACAACGTGAGTGTGGTGGAAATTAGTGGATGATGCCCTTGTGAGAAATCATATCTTAAGCTTCGTGATTAAGTATATATTGCAGAATAGCATATAGAAACATAATAAAGGTACACGAATCATCAAACACAAGCCATAAGTACAGACAGATGACTGTCTCAATGACTCAATCCAGCTGAAAAGGGACAGAGTGTCCCGTCCCCATTAGAGGAGCAGGACGACCTGACAAGCTTTTAATAAACATCGGAGGTCCACATTGTCCAAACAGAAGGATGACGCCGTACTGGGAAGGTGTTACAGGAAAACACGCTGGAGACTTCACGTCAGTTTCTCTTACATTGGGACCCCATCTGATCAACTCTATGGTGAACCTTGACCCCCAAAAGACAAGAAAAAAATCTTAATACATTGGCATTGGCGGACATGAATCAAAATTTTGAACTACTATAGTGTGCATCCACGCCCCCCCCCCGATTTACTGATTCACAGTGTAGCGTTTGGCAGCGCGCCACATTCATCGCCAGGCTATAATGGGAAGACGGTCTTATTGACCACTAGTCCAATAGGACATAGGGGCCGGACATACAAATCAAAGCTGTCCAGCCTCATATTGACCAAACTGTCCCCGTGAAACGGGATTCATTTGCCACGTGAGGGGGAAGGACGCAGGGGGAGGGGGGAGGCTGTGTGGGGGAGGGGGGGTGGGGTAGGTATGGGGGTCGTAGCGCAGGAAGTAAGAAGGGATTTAATTCCGCTCAGACCCGCATGCAATGATGCTTGAACGTGTATTTAAAGGGCAAGACTCCCGTTGTTAGTTTAATCCTTGCGAGTAATCCGTCACAGTGGACCAGACTACAGTGTCCTGATGGAAGAGGCGTCTGGGTGGAGATTCAGGTGTAGAGCAGTGTATGCATGAGTGATGGAGGTGTCAACTAATGAAGAAAAATGTAATTTTGACGGGTTCTGGGGTGAGATGAATGTGCACTCTGCTGCCTAGGGAGTCTTTTGGAAAAGAATCATCTACGTGGTGAACTGAGCCTGCACTCTAGCAGGAGTCAACATGTTTGCTGAGAAAAGGCCTGTTTGTCGTCATGCTTAATTTGAGCTATTCGAAGCAAACAGTAATTCAAAGATGATCCGATCAGAGCCCGTTTCCACTTTTCTAAGTGCAGATACTAACTCCTTCTTGAAAAGCCTGGATTCAAGAGCACACCCCATCACATCTGAGCTATGTGTATACCAGCTCCGATCGCTGTTTATTTTACAAAGAACTTAAACTCTGTGTTTCCAATGGAGACAGCAGTGCTAATTTGCTTTACTTTTGCCTGAAGTCTGGGATTGGGTTGGATTTACAGAAATACGATCCAGACCATCACAAATACAAAGACTTACTGTATTTATTTTAGGAAGAGGAGTGGGCCGTGACTGCCCCCTACCGGGCAGAGTAGTGAAGAGCATGATGGCGTGCAGCATGAAAGGTGAAATATTACACATGGGGAAAATATAATCAGTACTTCTGAAGCACTTACACTGTGTTGCCTTTACATATAGATTTCTGTTAAAGTAGGCCGATACGTTATGGGGCTTCTTGTGGGTTATGGGCAAAGACACAAATGAATGTTTAGAAAGCAGAAAATCCATTGGAAAATAACAAGTAATTAAGGTTTGCAGGGAAACTTTAAAACGATAGACTACTCATCCTCCAATCGATCACGGATATAATAATTAGGATAATAATAATGCTATAGATATGGCGTCTTCAAAAACATAGTTCACAAAGTGCTTTGACAGACACAAGCAGTTTAACAACAGAAAACCGAACAACATAAAACGTAAAGGTCAACAATTCTAAAACTCAGTAATCAGTCAAATAAATAATTTAAATAGAAAGCCAAATAAAAGTAATACAAGTCAAGATAAAAAGAAAATCAAATGGCATGAAATTGAAGTCGATGAAGGATTTTAATAATTTACATTTTAATATTTTAACAAACAATTTAACATTCACCATCACAATGATAAACCCTCATGATGACAAACCCTCACAATGATAAACCCTCACGATGATAAACCCTCACGGGGATAAACCATCATGATGAAAGCCCCTCATGATGATAAACCCTCATAATGATAAATCGCCACGATGATAAGCCCTCATAATGATAAACCGCTACAATGAAAAATAGAATACTTTTTGATTTTTGAATTTAAGCAAATTAACTCATTCGATTCCTCGTTTCCGGCCGGGACGAGAACAAAGGAGTGAGGCCTCCCTCGAGGGCTTTCCGAACCCTTAACCATATAAACCATCATGATAAACCCTCATGATGATAAACCCTCACGAGGATAAACCATCACGATGATAAACCCTCACGAGGATAAACCTTCACGATGATAAACCCTCACAATGATAAACCCTCATGATGATAAACCCTCACGATGATAAACCATCATGATGATAAACCCTCATGATGATAAACCCTCACGATGATAAACCCTCATGATGATAAACCCCCACGAGGATAAACCATCGCGATGATAAACCCTCACGAGGATAAACCATCATGATGATAAACCCTCGCGATGATAAACCCTCACGAGGATAAACCATCATGATGATAAACCCTCGCGATGATAAACCCTCACGATGATAAACCCTCACAATGATAAACCCTCATGATGATAAACCCTCACGAGGATAAACCATCGTGATGATAAACCCTCACGATGATAAACCCTCATGATGATAAACCCTCGCGAGGATAAACCATCGTGATGATAAACCCTCGCGATGATAAACCCTCATGATGATAAACCCTCACGAGGATAAACCATCATGATGATAAACCCTCGCGATGATAAACCATCATGATGATAAACCCTCGCGATGATAAACCCTCACGAGGATAAACCATCATGATGATAAACCCTCGCGATGATAAACCCTCACGAGGATAAACCATCATGATGATAAACCCTCGCGATGATAAACCCTCACGATGATAAACCATCATGATGATAAACCCTCATGATAAACCCCCACGAGGATAAACCATCGTGATGATAAACCCTCATGCTGATAAACCCTCACGATGATAAACCCTCACGAGGATAAACCATCATGATGATAAACCCTCGCGATGATAAACCCTCCCGATGATAAACCCTCACGATGATAAACCCTCACGATGATAAACCCCCCTTTCACTGCGGAGCAGCGCGTCAGCAGAGCTCTCATTCATGGATAAACATGCTTCGCGTCTGGCAGCAGACGACCCGGAGGAGCGAGCGGGGCGAAGCCACAACGCAGAGCTCCCATCACCAGTAAGCCCGAGTCGCTCCCTGTCTTTATTTATTTTTGCTCAGCCGAAGGACGTCGTTCGCGTTCCCGTGTGCGTATTTCAGCCTTTGCGGTTGTTGTTGTTGTTGTTGTTGTTGTCGTCGTCGCTGTTTTCCATTTGGCCTGTAACGATGACAGAGCCGCGTGGCTCCGCGTGCCCGTGGTGTTCATTAACTGCGCCCCAGCTCTCATTCCGTGCGGATTCCCTCGTTTGAGCCCGTCGAGGTGGAAAGATGACTCAACGTAGCAGCCTTCAGCCGCTGATGCAGTGATTTATAGGAGGCCTCGGGTTTGCGCGCAGCGCGTTCGGTGCCAGCGCGTCAATAACAGTCAGACCTAATTAGCGTCTAACTCGCTTTAAGCGCGCTCCGTAAAGCCAAAATGCTATTGATCTGTCATGGATCTGTGGTTAAGGCTGTCGATCCGGTTGGTCTGTAATTGTTTTTCAAGCCGTATTGATTTGCAGTGCTATTCAAAAAGAGCAGACCAGAGGTCTCTAGATAGGTTAAAAAAAGATAGTTCTTTAGCTGCTGTAGTGCACGTGTGATACAATAAATTAGGACGCCATGTGTAGAACAATAGAGCAGAGAGCATACGCATCAAGGCCATTTACGCCACAAAAGGGTTGGTGATTCATCTCGATTAGACAGAACAAAGTTGTAATTATAGAGGGTCGGACTTCAATTGACTGGGAAAATTGCACCAGGATGCATTCCTCCTTGCCTCTGCGAGGCTCACAAGTGACTAGCTGACCCTTTTATAAGCAGGATGGTGCCTTCAAGTGCTGGTGGAGAAGTGTAGACGCGATTGAGGGACACCAGGGACCAGTTCGCCTTCTCCTTGAAGGATAGAAGTCACTGGAGCCAGATCTTAACAGGATGCTACGTTCTTCTCAAAGCTCTGTGCTGTAAGTATCATATGTTTGTGCTGCTTATAATCTAAATTGTCTGGACAAATGTACAGAATTGGAAGTTACTTTGTTTTATTTTGTTCCTAAGATGTCTAACTGACCCCAAACATCGAGAACACATGAATACTTCTGTCTAGTGGGGAAACATTTCACTTCACTCAGTAAATACCGCAGCTTCCGATCACTTTACCACCATAAGTGTAAAGCAGTTTTTTTATTTTATTTTGCCTCCAGCTGGAAGTGAAGGTGCCCTGAGGCGGAGTCATGGGCTGTGGGGGGAGCAGGACCGATGCTCTGGAGCCCCGATACCTGGAGAGCTGGACCAAAGAGACGGAGTCGACGTGGCTGACCAGCACGGACACCGATATCCCCCTGTCGTCCATCCAGAGCATCCCCTCGGAAAACTCTGAGGCCGGCTTCGCTTCGGAGAAAACAATCAGCCCCGGTACGAAGAGTGGACCTCGACTGACGGATGAGTGAACACTTAATTGGGTTCCTCTCAGGAACGGGCAGTAGTTTAATCATACGGTTGTATGATTGAGCACTCAATTAGGTTTTCCCCCACAGAGCACATCTTCTTATGTTCTCTAGTTAATATTCATCTTCATTTTATGATCTGAATCATTTGAAAGAATAATTTGACTGCGTTATCAATGAATGGCCTCTCTGTACACTGACAGCATCTTTCTGAGGCACGACTCATTTCAACAAGAAGCCACACTGAGACTCGAAATGAAGACGTGAAACAGCCGTGGTGACCCTCATGATGAGGATGTGTGCCAGACTAAGCATTTGTTCTTTTAGGGTCCAGTTAGAAAAAGATTGATCCGACTATGATTCCGCTGTCCTCCGGTGCTCTGAATTATAGGTGTGGTTTTTTCTTTGAAGCCTCAGGGGAAATTCATCAGTAAATGGACGTAATCAAAAGCCGCTGTGCTGAGTCGGGTCGCCATGGCGACCGATGCCGCAGATAGTGAATCCAAGCAGAAGTGTCTTGATCTAATTGGAAGGCATATTCGTCTTCCATTCTGCAGATAAAAGAGGTCCAGAATTGGCTAAATTAATTTAAAAAAAGAACATGAATATTCCCAGATTATGTGAACAATCACCAAAGTAGTCCACCTGATAATGCCAAAATTATTACTGCTATTACTGTTACTGTCAACCACGACTAGATGACTCTAAATCTTCCGTCTTTCTACTAAAGTCGCCTTTGTTATCTGATAGGGTTGATTAATAGCTCCCTCATGTGTACATACATATTTTAGCTCCATTCATCTGTGAGAGACGGAGACCCTGTTGATGAACACTGATGAAAGCCCACTCGCCCCCCCCCCAGACGCCCGACACACACCACGCTGACCTTTTCCTTTGGTCCCAGTTCCAGATTTCTTCGAGGACGGCCTCCCTCTCCCGGCTCAGGCGTACCTGAAGGTCTGTTCGGCCGTGCCTGAGGCCAGTCTGAACCACGTGACGCCCGCCGGCCCCCCTGCCGCACCGGGTACTTCTCCACCCAAAGAGGCGGCGTCGCCGTCCGCCGGCACCACGGTGCAGCGCAGGAGTGTTCTACACACTGAAGAGATTGTGAGACTCCTGTTGTTATACGTTAAGTAATTATTTTATATCATTTGCTGTCATGTTTCAGTAGTAAAAGTAGTTTTCAATTGCTCCTCTAATGTAAAGTGTTGATGCTTCTCTTTGCGCACAACATAGAGATCATTTATTCTGCAGATTTATTGAAGATAAAAATAGCATAACATCTGCTTCTGTGGTTAAATACATGAATACACTATATATATAGCAGATGTAGAATAATGAAAAAACAACTCAAAGCTCAATTGCTCCTTTCTGATGCCACAATCTTAGTCCCGTATTTGACGATGTCCCATCTTCCATCATCAGACAAAGTGGCAGGACAATCGGATGTCGACCAAGCAGGTGACAATCACAGTGACTCAGAGCATCCATCGGGTGGACAGGAACGGGAAGGTGAAGAAGTCCCTCACCACCTACGAGGTCATGAAACCCGTGGAGAGCCTCAAACAGGTGGCCACGCAGAACGCTCGAGCTCAGCGAAACTAACTGAACGTCACTGTGAAACGTGGGGAACCGCTGAAAGCACAAGGAGCTACAAGTTGGGTGATATTGGAAGTACAGCTCGTTCTAATAAGAACTAAAGGAACACGGAGGCCGTGGAGGGCTTTCATTCTGTGAAACGCACGTCATAAATAAATATAAAGAAAACACCTACGCTGACATTTTACAGTGTCAGTCCAAAAATAAATGAAGAAATTCATGGTTCATCACAGAAGACACTTCTGGGCACAGTTCAAATTTCACTCGAAGCTAAAATGCCTTTTTTGCTGCTAATTTATGAAGCTTTTGAGGACAAATATAAAAGTAAAACCAATGCTACAGCTACACATATAGTTTGGTTATTTGACATTGATACTTATACCATGTAGTTGCTGCTGCACTACAACCTCAATGGTTGTACTATTGACGGCGAGGCCGGGAAAGGAGCTTGTGACGACAATGTAAAACATTGTCTTTCTTTCTTTTGTCGCTTTGTACAATACAGTATTGCATTTTCTTATCTAGATGTTTTCTAATGACAATAAATCCAACCAAAACATTAATGAACCTTCTTTCAAATGATTTCACAAGCTGTATATTTGTTCAAGGAAAAATTGGTTTTACTTGACAACAACACGGGATGAACAAGCGATAAATAATAAACATTCACTTTTGTGGGATCATCAAACATATTTATACAGCACGCGAAATATTGGAAAATCTCTCTGGGAAGTGTCATTTGTGTAAAGCTGCGGATTAACAATTGCAGCGGCTCCGAGTGGTCCTTTCGGGGATCAGAGTCAGTTCTGGGGTCCGCTTTGCAATGAAAGTGTGTGAATCTTCTTCTGAGGGTTGTAACGTATTCGGCCCGATCGAAACGATGGCTCCTCCTTCTCCATCCACTCCCCCGCGCAGAAGTCCGGGAAGAAGAACCGGATTTCTCTTTGTGCCGACTCAACGGAATCTGGGGAGAATTGAGATGAAACCCGGTGAACGATTTGAAAAGGTCGCAACGTGTGCGCGACGCGACAGCCCACATCCACGTACGGCGTGCTGACAAAACACTCCCCCTACCGGCGCCGTGAGCCGTGTTCCGCGTGTCTGTGAGTCCAAACTGAGCCCTGATACTATCGGGCGAGGTGTATCTGGCTCGGAACACTTTGGTCGGCCCCATCAGCTCTCTCCACTGACGTATGGCGTCCACCCGGGCCAGAACGTAAGCTCGCATCGGGCCGCTGCGGGAACAGAACCAGCGCTGCTTTGAGTGGTCAAGATATGAACGAAACCCACGTGAGACGCTAGCGTGCAGCTGTTGCAAACGTTCACATTGTAGACAAAAATAATAATGTTAATTCTTTTTGCAATGCAGCGATCCACGTGGAGCTATCGTGAGAATTCTACGTGGATATTTTCGGACAAATCGCTCGAGGTCTGCTGTCAAATTATTAGTCAGTGATTTTCTGAGGATGAAATCATAGCTTGTTCTGCATCAGCCCTCCGGGCAGTAACGTGGGACGGGGGATTTCTCTGTCGTTCTGTTTCAAGACACATCAGACGCAACACATCGTTTATCCAAAGTGAATCACTCGACACTGTCGGGGGTTTTGGGAGATTGTTCAAGCACGGTAGCTCACTTACCTTGACATGAATTCAACAAGCCTCTGGTAGAAGAATCGCTCTGTGAAGCAAAAAAAAAGTATTTAAATGTGCGTTACTGTAATGTTCCACTTATTTTATTCCTTTCGTGTATCTTTATCTTGAACATTGTTTATTGTTGTTTTGCGGCTACTGGCTGACGTAGGGCTACCAAACGGAACAATAAAACTCCTGTAACCTTTAAGCCAGGGGTGCTCAATACGTCGATCGCGATCTACCAGTCGATCTCCAAGGTACTATTGGTAGATCGCATGACAAGGTGAGGTGACATAGTCATGAACTGACGCTATACAAATAAAGTTGAGTTGTTTTGAATAAAAAAAACTAGACGTCAGCCTATCAGCCATCCCGTCACTTGATTGATACACAGGACGACCAGTCAGATGACATCTGATTTTTTTTCCCCGTACAATTAGGTCACTGTGCGTGTTCAAACAACGCCCCTGAGCGCTGCAAAGCTAACAAGCTAGTCGTTAGTTACATCCTAATTTATCGCTCGTTTTTTTCCGTAAGATTTAACGTAAGATAGGGTATAAAAATGAGTGGGGGAGCTGGACCAAGTAAAAAGAAAAAAAACTATCACTTTCATACGGAATGGGAGGAGGACTTTTTTTTCACAATGACATTTTCAAAGTGCGTTTGTCTCGTCTGCCAGTCTACCGTCGCAATACCAAAGAAGGGAAATGTGGAGCGGCATTTTCGGACTCTTCATGGAAAATACGACACTGGACTATGTATCCCTGGCTGATTCAATTCAGTGCAAGTCATCAGAGTGAGCTCAGGTGATGGCAAAAAATGTACATAATTATGTTGTTCAGTCTGTTCAGTTCTGAATTATGTTGTGTTGTGCAACATATGTGGTTATACATCAACATAAGTTGTAAGAATCCTCAATATATTTCTCAATAAATATAATGGGTAGATCATTTTGACTTGGTCATTTCAAAAGTAGCTCCCATGCTGAAAAAGTGTGAGCACCCCTGCTTTAAGCAGTACTGAATGAATCCCTTGTTTAACCTAAAAAGCATATGTACATTTCATGTGTTCGTTGGCTCAAATCACCAGAGCAGCACTTTGTTCTAACGAGTTCCTCCACGCACCCGAGTGTTCAGCGTAAAACCTCTCGGAGTCCCGTCTCCTCCACGCGAGATCTCTGCATTTCACAATTAAAAATTTGTTGTCCAGTATTCTCTGGTGAAGAGCCTGAAAGAGAAAAACAAAAGTCATGTTACCTTGTTCTGCTGCACCGCAGCTGATGTGTTTGGATCGAAAATCCATCAATGAACCCACAATTTCTTTGGATTATTCTATTCGACTGGTAGCTAAAGAAAATTAATAAAAAAGTAAGTGGTAGAAAGTGGAAGGCAATTTCTAAGAGGTTCTAAAATAACCGAATAAGTTGTATATTGTCCATGTGAGCGAGCTCACCTGTGACATGACGGGATGAGCCACAGCATCCGGTTTGATCACCGCCAGGGTGAGCTGCAGCACCTTGGGGAGGCGAGCCGCTGTCACCGGCATCGTCTGCAGCGGAGACAGACGTTCACGTTAGACGTTATCGCTCGTAGAGGTTACACCGCGTCAGCCACAGTCGGCTGTGGACGTGTAGCGTTGAGCTAACGTGAGGTAGCGTTAAGCTAACGTGAGACACCGGGTGATCCTGCAGCATTAACGCGTAACAAAAAAAAAACGACGTAAGCAGGGTTGCAGTGGTTTTTTTTGTCTTTGACGATTTTCCTTGAGTACGGAACTGTTTAAGCATATATATTTTTCTGTAAAAAAGTTAGAAATAACGATAACGTCACTGACCTCGGTCCAAATACCGGTCAGTTTGAAGAGGACAGCACCGCTACAGTTGCTAGACACGTTAAATAACGGTATTATTGTAGAAAATATAAACGATATATTTTGATATGGTCTTCTTCACAAGTTTTGCTTACGTTCATGTAACTACCTAGTGTAAAATAAACGTGATTTTAACGAATGGCGAACATATCGCGGTGAGTCCGTTTGATAATATTGTCCCCTAGAAACTAAATCACGATACAAAGTTCCTACCACGAGGGTGACACTAAAAATGAAGAAAGTGACATTCAATTAAACGGTTATTCTTTTTGACCCGAGCTTGAATAAAAGTGCCTGTATGTCGTGGATGTGATGGCCAGTTTTATTAAGCTATTCTGGGGAAATAGATGACGCACATTACATTTTCTCACATCATAGACGAGGCCACTCTGGATCAACATATTCTCTTTACTCTTAAATACAGGTGATGAAGCAGAGTGGGAATAAGTGCCTTGCACAATGGCACTGCAAGTGCATCTAGTTTCCCTCCATACGCTTAAATCCATCCTCAACTGAAATGACCACCAAAATCCACCTTTGCCATGTTACTGTTCCTGAATACCAATTAAAATTATTTTTAAATAAATTGTTTTAAAAATTTAAAAATTTAAAATTGATTATTTATCTACTAAAAAGACTGATGATTATGGTTCTTCATTCGTATTATCCCTGTTAAATGCAACATTCAACTTAAAAATAGAAATATGAACTCACTTTTCCATTTGATATCATTTAAAAAAAAAGTATCTTGGTGGATGGACTATGAATTATTATTAAACTGTTATATTTTTTAATATCTCCGATCCTCAGAGATGCAAGCAGGTCAACCTGACAACAAAGTCACCTTGCACAACGTAAAACACAGTTTTAGAAAGTGTTAAAGCGTAGATTATGGTTGAACCATTGACGTCGTAACTGACCATCTCTGACAAGAGACAGCGACACAACGGCTTCAAGCGGGGAGATATCTGAATGCAGAATGTCATCAATGCGGGAGATCAGACGTACAGTATAAGTTACAAACAGGGAGCAAATTCCAGCAATGCAAAATGGCCACACCCTTGAAAAGAGGAGTGTGTGTGTGGGGGGGAGTTTGACATTCAGAGAGAATAGGAGGGAAGAAAGGGGGGATGGATTTTGCCACATAGGTTTCTTCCACCTGCCCATGTCATGTGACTGAGGGTGACACCACAGCTGTTGCCGCCCACGAGGGGGAAGGAGCAGAAGAGGGGAGGCGTTGTGTGGGTGAGAAGTTGAATGAATATGGCATAGAAAAATAATTACTTATATACAGACTATGTAATAAGTGTGTGCTTATTGGTACAATTCATTTGACTGCAGTGGAGCTACTCACATCTTTAAGTACCACTTTGGTCAAAATCCTTCTTAAAGTACATCAGCTAAATTTACGTAAAATATTAAAACTAAGAATGCTTGGTGGAGTCAGTAGTTTCTAAACAGAGGTTACAAAATAAACCTTAGGGGTTGTGCATTGATTAATGAGAGATGAAAGTTTCCCGTTTTAGAGCTGAAAGACTGCCACAAATATTCAACAGGGACACTTTAAAACACTTTTTAAAGGATGTTTTTGTTAGAAAATGTAAATCTTTTTGACGCCTCACAATCTCTGTACATGTCAAATACCTTTAATAATTTTCTGTTAAATCACCACAGATTACTGAAAAAGTTAACACGAAGGCAAATTAGCCCATGACGACCTAATGACAGTTTTGCCATATTTATGTATTGGCAGATTTAAACTGGAGTTCTATGGCAACCTTCAGGGGATCCACTGTATGTACGCAAGATATTCACAATTCTGACAACGTGAAGGTCTCCTATCAACACATTTTTTTTCCATCCAACAGAAATGCTGAATGAACCAGGACTGAAATCTTAAAGTTTACCACTAGAAGCTTGTGGGAATCAATCATTGGCGTCGGCGAGCTGAAAAAGACCAAAACCAAAGCATTTACTCTCTAAAACCAGGATGAACAGGTTCGAGGAGCGAACACAGACTGCCGTTGATCACCGATGACACTTGCTTCCAACATCCTCATCTGGGGGGCTGATTCAGCTGACCCCCCCCTACCACCACCACCACCGCCGCCGCTCTCTGCCCGCCATAAACCTCATCTCTTGTTTTATCTCTGTGTCACTGCTGCTGCTGCTGCTGTTGTTGCCTCTCACGCAGTTGTCGTCTCCTTTTGGTGGGAGTCGGGCAGCTGACCGACGACCCCCACAGGCGCTTGGGTGTCCGCAGGCGGCTGCACATTCATTCATTCAGCGGGAGACGCAGTAAAAGAAAATAAATGTAGTACAAGGGAGGATTTGTAGAAAAGTTTTTAGTTTTAAGATGAAATAATAGACACATGTTTCTCACAAAGTGGCCTAAAATTAAGTGGGAGTGATAGTGGTTCAAACGTGGGGTTTGAAGTTAATCTTTAAACGGCACGGACGTGCCCATCACTGTGTACACTGTAGGTTGAACCTGCATCCAATTTGTCTGCAGGCAGAATGAAAGATTCAATACAAATGAGGAAGAAAAGCGTTCAGTAATGATTGAATATTGACATGTTTTATAACAACAAAACTCGTCCATAGGTTTGTATTTCTGGTAACATGCCACTATTCTCCCTTTGTTTCCACTGAAACCATTATTATGTCCTGTTAATACGGTCGATTCTTTAAATGATTTGAATAACATTGTCATACTTCTTTGTACATTTCACTGTTGAAAAGAGAGTTCAGCTTTGAATACTTTAAATACAACGTTCAATCCAAATATAGTCGAGGGATGTTATGGATCTCGGCGGTTGTCCTGTTTGAGTCTTTTGGGAATGCCGTCGCTTTCTGAATAAACCTAATTCATTATGACATACGATAACATTCTCTATCTCTCTCTCATACCTTTTTGAAAAGAAGTTTTAGTGGGAAAACAACATATGCCTCTTTTGCATGTTTACTCCGGTGTGCCGCATGTCCCCCATCTAAAGGGTCTCCAAAGGGGGACACGGAATCCCTTCATCCTAATTGTTTGGCTGGTGAAAAAAGTTAGGGGTGTGTTTCCTGTCATAACAACAGATCAGAGCCTAATTAGGACGCCATATTGTAAGAAATCGACGAAAACCCCCTTAATGTTAATGTTTTAGATTGTAACCAAACAGCCTCATCCAGACTCTCATGGACGGGATAAGTTGTTTTTGCAGTCCCTCATTCTCAAATCTAATGAGCGCACGGCATGCGTCTAAACCCCCCTCCTCCCTTGTGAGTCACCAGAGTGAGTCGCCTTCACCTCCCCATCACCTGTTCTCTCTCTTAGCCTAAATGCTGGTGACCTCTGATCTCTCCGCTGCGTGTGCTTTACCACACGGGACCAGGCTCCCTGCAACAGCTGTGTCAACCTCAGCCCAGGCAACTGTTGTGCCCGGGGAAGGACAGCGAGCGGCATTAATGTCGGCCCGCGTAATGACTCAGCGACACGAGATCAGGCGCTCGGCTTTTACATTTGGTTCCTCGTTGGAGCGTCGGCGTCCTTACTTTCTTATATTGTGGCGAGGTATTAACACACAGCAGCACTTTGCTCCCATCATTTTCCTTTGTGTTCATTGCTAAAAGCCACTTTGCAAACGGCGCCGCTTTTTTTGCTACCTCACTTTCCACAACAATCTCAACAAAACAAAACATTTAGTCAGTTGTCGTCTAATAGCTGATTTAAGCCAAAATGTCAAAATGTCCACCTCCCGCGGGGGAGTTTCCTCCAGAAGAACAGGGGTTAATCGGCGAGGTCGGTCCATCTTGTGCACGTGCAAGACCTGATCTGGTGTCAGCTGCCAGTTTATTAATACCAATAGAAATGCATGCGATCCTCCGTTGAAGAAACTCTGAGGTTACTCAGTCTAAGTCTTACCTGCTGTCCCGGAGGGAAATTATTTCCCCCCCCCTGCCAAGGAACGTGTGTTGTGACCTCCCCCGAAGCAGCGGATGGGTATGACAGAGGGGAACAAAGTGATTAGCAAACAGGGGGCCCCGGTATGTGAACACGGGTTAAAAATAACCTTCTGACCCAATTAGTAGATAACAAGCAGCACAACCGCTGACTCCCCGTGCAGTCTTGATTTTCCTTAAAAAAAAACAACTGCATTGACAGTATTGAAATCCAAAACGGCGAATCTCACCCGGACATTTCATCAGCGTGTTTTACGAGGGTTTTCCGTGTGATCCAGAAGGCCTAAAAATGATCCCCCAGACTGACGATTGGAACTCAAATAAATTAAACAGAAGAGGAGTTGACAGATGAAAAAAAAAAAGAGTAAGATGAGATCATGTGCGTGATGCACGCCGCACGATGAAAGAGAGGCAGATGATTAGATGAGAGCCGGCTCGTGATATTCCTAGCGCCCAGATATATCTGGCAAGGCCTCGCTGCATAGCTGACATTAGTGGAAATGTTGCATTTGTGATACACCCTGGCTTTGCGCCATGGGAAATATTGAACAACTGTCGAATTTAGACAACATCCCGCGGCGGAGAGAAAAAAACGGGAGCCGCAATAGATGCCACGGGGGGCATCTATTTGTGGACGCCGGGTGCCTCGAAAATAGCGAGAGGTTTGAGTTTCAATGTAAGCCCCCCTCTCTTAGCTCGAGCTTTCTGTGAATGAGGCCCGGGTTCCTATCGCACCCAACCCCGGCGCTGATTTTAGAACACAGGTGTTGACCTTACCGGAGCGGCTTGTGCTTGCAGCAGAGGAAAAATGAACCCCCCCCTCCACCCCCCCGGCCCGGCCCGTCTGCCTCTGCGGTAATGGTAATGACTGCGCGGTCCCACAGAGGCTACTCAACTGTCTTATAAGGATCTACAGGCTCACTGACAGGAACAAATCTTGCTAGCCGGCTCATGATGGTTGATAAAAGTCAGTTTCTTCGACCCCCCCCCCGTCCCTGCTTGAATTCAGTGGTGTTTTGTGTCATGGCCGCAGGGTGGTCACCTTGTGGCCGCCGGAGGATTTATCGCTTGTTTTTATGGTGCCGCAAGAGCACCCATATAACCGGGTCGCGCTCGTCACACGCGATTGGCCGCGCTTCTTTGGCGAAGGTTCACGTTACAGTTTATCGATGGATTTACCACTTTTGCTTGACTTTGAGGCGGATCGCCACAAAGGTCCTGATATCTAAATTCTGAGAAGTTTCCAAACACTGCGACGACAGTCACTTTCTCCTGTACTGTAAATGGTACAATGAAACTAGAGGCAAGCGCGAAAACCATACGGGGGGGAAAGCGTGGCCCCGGCTTCAGCTGTGACTTGATGTAGCTGCTGTTCTGAGGGGACCCCGACCCCAATAAAACACGCCCATTGTACAGTTGCTTCCTTGTTTCCTCTGTGTCCCTTTCTCGCTCCCATATTTTTTTTTTTCCTCCAAAAAGGAACCATTGACATTGGGTGTCAAATAGAGGCGGGGTGGGAGGGGAGGGCAGGGGAGGGAGGGCAGCGGGTGGGGGTCTGAACAGAGGAACGGCAGGGGTGTAGGGTGTCTCGAAGCCCAGTGAGAACAGCTGAGAGGTGTGATTTCACAGGCTGGCTCCCCCCCCTGTCAGGGCCCTGATTGGGCCGGACAGGAGGCGCAGGAGAGGCCCGCGGCTTCTAAAGGACACCAACAGGTGGGAGGCCGCTTCGGAGGGGGGCGCTCCTTGGCGGGATAGAAAAGGCAGATCTGCAAGGCCTGTTGTGGGCACAATCCGCCGGGCCTGACGCGGAGCAGGGCGGTCGATGGCAGGATAGCCGGGGCGAAGACAGCAGAGGGGCAGGAGGAAGTGTGTGTGTGTTTGTGTGTGTGTGTGTGTGTGGGTGGGGGGGCGGTTCTCAGGGAGCACAGGGAGAGTCTGAGATGAGCTTTGAAGGTTGTAGAAGGCAGCAGAATAAAGTTGGTCTGAGAAGTTGGTCATCTCTGTGTGATTAACAAACTTTTACCTTTTGACCAAGGACTTTCTGTAGGTACGCTTTCTTCTGTATTTCAAAGGTAAAAGGTTAATGTTTGACAACAAATGGGCATTACGGGTTGCGTTTCGCTCAAAAGTCCTTCTCGATTCACACGCCGCGGACCTTCTTTCCTCTAGTTTCCTTGATTTGCAGCAACGTGTGAGTAAAATCAGGCGGCAAAACCAGTTGCCAGATGTTTGCTGTGAGTTTTACGGCCTGACGCCTCTGCCAGGTGAGGGGAAGCCGAGGCGTAAGAAGTAGGAAATTCTCATCGCAGTCTAATCAAAGAAGAGCCAGTCTTTCCAAAGGCCATTTGGTTTGGAGCTGGTTGGTGGTTAGTGCAGTGTAGGATAAGCTCGTTGAACCCCGATGTGGCCTCAAGATGCTCAGCACAGAAAACACAGCCGAAATCAGTTAAGGTGAGTACAAAACATCTTCCATGCCTTTCAAATATGATTCATTATTAACGTGGATTTGTTACTGTTTCTGTTTTTAAATGTGACATCACCCCACAGTTGTTGGGCTCAACATGACTTGGCACGGCCTGTTTGGGAAATAGTTCAGATTGTGACCTTTCAGAATCTGCCTCGCCATCCAGAGTTATTTATCGAGGGCGTTTAGCATCATTACATTGGCACCACCCATTACATAGCTGCACGGACTGGTCCTCAAGTATTAATACTTTTTGACAGGGACAAACAGACGATTACTTTCGGTATCAGACTTTTTGCCTCTTAAGTTTTTGCTTCTGTTAGACGATAACAGTTCAGACAAATAAATCTCAAATAAGTCACACCGGTAATCAAACCGAGCTCGCGCAGAGGACGGTGTCGCCATCGGCTCCGTCCTTCCCGCTCGCTCCCGTCACAGTTAACCATTCTTAAGCCGGTTGTTCCTGCTGCTCTGCACTTGTGAACTATGAAAGGGTGCTTTGTGTCCAGCGAGCCCTGAATCCAGTTGTTGCCCCTCGCGAGGACATGCTTCCTTATATCCCCATATCAATACACCACTTATGGAATGTAAGGAAGTGTGTGGTCTCAAGGGGTCTTCACCGCCGACCAAACTGCTGGAGAAGAGACACCCTGATGCTGTTTTTTTTTTTACACAAAGTCTATTTTCAAAATGGAATGACAGGTGAATAAAAGGTGCAGCTTTGTGATGGGTGGGTGGGGGTGGGGGGTGATGTCAGGGTTTACGAGCATGTGTGGTGACAGGGCGACAGGTGAAAGGCCTGTTCCCTCTCCTTCAGCTCGGACACATGCGCGGTTAGTGTTACCCTCGATGATCGGGTCTCGGGGAGAATTCCTGCCCTTCCCCAGCGGCTGACAGTCAGGGAGGATTGACGGACCACAGCTGTCACCCATTATAGCAACCGCAGGACCCTCGGAAAAAAAAGGGAAGAGGGGAGGGAGGGCGGAGACGTGGAGCTGTCACCGAGGGTGAAGAGGTTCGGGGCCCCCGCAAGGCTGGATCGGGAAGGAAACAGGGCAAGACACCGCGATGATTTCCCCCCCCTTGTCTCTGTGTTTCACCAGGTAAGCCCCGAAGAGGAGGACACGGCCCCACGGGCCCGATGGCTCTCACAGACGGCCTCCACTTTTTTTTTATTTTCGTCTCCTTCTCCTCCCCTCCTTTCCTTCTTTTTTTTTTTTTCCTACGTCCTTTACTCTCCACAACACGCCTTGCCGTGGCTGGTCAAACGGAACCAAGTCAGGTGTTTCTGTGAGGTTTGGTCCCCTTCAACCAGCTACTGCGCCGTGAATTCAGTCAGCGTGGAATCAAAGACACAGTGGCGCTGCGGTGCATGCTGCATACTTTAGAGGTGGTGGTCTACTGACAATGGTAGATGGTGTTCTTCGGTTATTTGATGTTTTGTTTCCTGTATGGCAAATGAATGAATAAAGTTTGATTTAATGATTGTCAAATACAGATTGAGTCGGTTTCCTTTGTATCATTTTAAACTGGATGTGTGTTGAGTGTTTTTCTGGGTTGTGGGCACCGGTATAAAATGTGTAAACTTCCTCCAAATATCTACAAAGTCTGATGAAATAATTTCTCTTTGCACTACCTGAAAGTCAGTTATGCAGAATACACGACACGTTTCAGCCCCAAATACCTCCACCAGAATTTAAACGTGACCCATTTAAAAAGAAATTAGACTCGTAAGGGCGAATGTAATAATTCTATTCTGACTTTATATGCTACATTCAGAACAGTTTATTCTCTTAATCTTTGTCACAGACAAGCAATCAAACCAAAGAAAATAATAGCTTGTCTAAAGACGTCATATAGCTTACGCAGTATATGAAGCTTTTTTCAGAAAAAGGTCTATACATAAAAAAATTGTGTCTTGATTCTCCTATAACAAAAGTGTTATCCTGTTTCATTTCTTTCTTTAAAGTCAAATGACATATTAGTTCAGAGTGTGACAAATGCACCGAGAGTCTGTAACTGATGATTCAGAAGAACAGGGAAATATAAATTCATTATGATTCAAAGGCCGTACTTGACCTTATAAAAGAAACTCACGCTATACAGACTGATGAATGAATAAAGGTATGTGTTGTTCAAAAAGTCTATCAAGATATTGATGAATAAACAAAAAGCAACTGTAAAAAGGCGGTGAGCTGAAGCTTTTTACCAAAGATGCTGTTGTTTGAGGTGTAACACACAACTAACAGCCAATTTGCAACAAAATAATAAGATAATTATAACCGTTCTCGAATGAAACCATTTAATTTGACGGATAAAACGCTTCGGGTCGTTTGAGCCGCTGCAGCGCTCCGTTTGGCCGCTAGGGGGCGATGCAGGTCTCGCGTCGCTCTACTTTCCGCAGCAGAGGAAGTCGAGCAGCGCCGTAAACATGGCTGAAAGTGGAGTGACAGGTGAGTTCGGCGGTGTGTCACGGCTGCACTTCGTTGCGGTTCACGGGTATTTTTGGGATAACTTAGCGGCGGGCGCAGCGGCGAAAAGCGCCCCGCACTCGTAGACCCGCGGTTTGTGGTCTTTATGGTTTGGCTTGTAGCAAAGTTGAATGCCCCCCCCCCCCACCACCATGCTAACGCTGCTAACGTTAGCATTGCATTGTCGGTGTTATTGCATCATTTTCCAGACTGTTTATTTTAAAACGAACTAAAAGACTTAAGTTGTCGCCATCGCACGAACAGGCCCGTGTTTGTTTTATTGAGGATGATGCAAACCTCGCAGGTTTAAAGGCTGAGCTGTTGTACCCAGATAACAGCATCACCAGACCTTAAAAAACACATTGATGCATCAATTCAACCGTCCATTGTTTTTTTTACAGATGGGCTTTGCAATACAGATGACATCGAACGCTCAAAGGTCAGTACGTTTCTCCCAGTAAGGTAGCCTTTTTTGTTGTTGTTGTCGTCTTAATTGTAATGTCTTCTCTGGACGTGTTTGCCTCCACAGACTGAAGGCAAAGAGCTGACTAAAGAGGAGAAGCAGCGGCTGAGGAAAGAGAAGAAGCAGCAGAAGAAAAACAAAGAGAAAAACGACGAAAAGACTTCCCATGAAGGCGAGAAGAAGAAGAAGAAGAAGAAGAAAGAAGAGCAGCCCGCCGGTTCAGCTTCCCAGCCTCCAGCGCAGCCCTCGCCGAAAGGTGCATATTGTTCCCTCGGGCGCCGATGGTTGTTGTGGTTGCATGCGTGGAAACGTGTCACGCTTGTGTTGTGCGTGTCGTTCGGCCCTTGGACGCCTGACCTGACCCCGCTGTGACCTCCTTCAGCAGTGCCCGCTCCCGCTCCTCCTCCTGCGGCGGCAGCGGTTCCTGTGCCGGCCTCGGAAGCTCCTGCCCCGGCAGACAAGCCGGCTAAGAGCAAAGCGGACCTGAAAGCTGAGAGGAGAGCTCGGCAGGAGGCTGAGAGGGCCTCCAAGGGCAAGAAGGGAGACGTGGGGCAGCCGGCCCCCACGGGGAAGCTTAAAGCCCCGCCTAGCGAGCTGCAGCCAGGTACTGTGGTAGCCGGTGGTGACAATCACAACAATGGGGCGTATGCTGCAGAGAAAGTCACACTTTGTTGTTGTTTTTATCTGTTCCCAGTGGTGAAGAGGCTCCCAGAACATGTCCAAGTGGACAACCCGGAGGTTGTAAAGAAACTGGCAAAGAAATTGGAAAGACAACAGGTTAGCTGCTTCATGTGTCGTCTCTAAAAAAAAAAAACCTTTGAATCTCGACAGCATCCTTTGGATGATTCAGCACAGCTCGCCTGGACTTAATCGGCGTACGCTGCCAGAACACCCTTTTGTGTTCAACCTCAAGCACAGAACTTACTTCTAAATTCACCATAAATGTGTTGAAAAGAAAAATAAGGAGAGAGACACTAAAGGAATTAAGACATGCTGGTAACTCTTGTCAATGTCATTGAAAAAAACAACAACATTCGTTTGGAGTCGACAGCAGTACAATGTGTTTCAATAACTATACAATGTGCTCGAGCAGCATATTTCTCTGAGACATACGAGCTTCACCTTGTAAGTTATTATTCCTACCACTAACTAACTGCTGAATCCTGTTCATTCTGGATTACTTGCCACCTCCTGTGGTTTGAGGGACACACACTTTTTGAATTTCAATCTTGTCTTTTGTTTTTAAAAAGTGGTTGAACCACTGTTTGGTCATTTGCCATGAAACTAGCTTTTCATTACCAGTTCTCTATTGTTAGGATACGTACAGCAAGGAGCTGAGAACGACACCAAAGTCCTTAAACGTGTTGAATTGCCGTGTGTGCGCGCAGCCTCACAAGGCCATGAGTTATAACTGCATGTGATCATGCCGAACATTTCTTTCAGACACCAGGGTGCAATGCTGCTGAAAATGTCAAGGTCTGACCTTCTTGCATATAGATGTGTGCCATTTGACATTCGTCTAGTTTTGTTCGCTGACCTGTACTTGTTATTGTTCTCCACCCCCACAAAGTCACCGTTTGGGTTGAGTGTGTCTGTCCCAGGTCTGTGGTTCACTCCATAGCGCTCGTGTTTGTATTTGGATCAAATATATTCACAATATAAATCCTACAATATACAAAGTAGGTTTCCTATGTGGCCAAAGTTAATGGTGAAAAAAGTCTCTCAAAAATGTTATGTGAGAGTAGCCTTTGATTAGGAACTTTGTATCTGCCTAACTGTTGATTTACGTCTACACTTACTTTGACTTGTGTTAACGTCATGGTTCCGCTTTTGACCACTGAACTGCTGGGGAGGCTGATGGCGTCGTCTTTATTTCAGATCCCTCTCCGGTCGGACTACGGCTACAAAGTCAGCCTGTTTTCTCATCTGCACCAGTACAGTCGCAAAGCCCCTCTAACGCAGCAGCTCGGGTAAGCTGGCGACGCGCCATGCAGTAAACAAGGGTGTGTGGTGCTGCCGGGGAAGGGTTCCTTATGTAGTGCCAACAGCTGGTGTCCTTATTTCTTATTACCCAAGAATATCTGAAATCGACTGTTTTGTTCTGTCTTGATTGCAGCATCCCCTCCACAGTGATTCATCCTGCTATCGTTCGCCTGGGCCTCCAGTATTCACAGGGCATCGTGGCCGGATCCAACGCTCGCTCGGTCGCCCTGCTGCACGCCTTCCAACAGGTACAAACTTGGCCTGACTGCAGCACCGGGGGGGGGGGAGAACACAGTTCCATTTGTTTGGACGCCATTTGTAACCAAGTGTTACGAAAAATGCACCCGCAGGCGCCGCCTCGTCGCATTCATGTTGGGTTGAAACGTGCCATTTTTGTTGTGGCTTGATATTTACAGTAAACAAACTAAAGCAGCCCCCCCATCTCCCTCACTCCTCCACTTCAGGTAATAAGAGACTATACTACGCCTCCAAATGAGGAGCTATCGAGAGACTTGGTCAACAAGCTGAAGCCTTATATCAGGTAACTTGTTTCAGTTTTACTAAATATTCATCACAATTTGAATACGTTCTTCTAAAGTGTCACTTAATGATATGTATTTTTTTTTTAACATAACATTTTTGCACGTCTTATTTTTCTTGCAGTTTTTTGAATCAGTGTCGCCCTCTGTCAGCCAGCATGGGTAACGCCATCAAATACATCAAGAAAGAGATCTCCAATATTCCTAGTCAATGCAAAGAAGAAGAGGTTCCTGCCACAATTCTCTTTTCTTCACACAATTCAACCAGAGAACACAAACCTAATGTGTTGTCTGATCCATATATTTCAATATACTTACTGATATGCAATTCTAGTCTCTTCCCCCTTCATGATTTCTCCTTCTCTGTCTAGGCAAAGATAAAACTGCTGAACTGTATCGAGCGCTACATCAACGAGAAGATCGTCCTTGCTGCTAAAGCCATTGCCAAGTACTCCATAGAAAAGATCAGCGATGGAGACGTCATCCTAGTTTATGGATGGTAAGCCTCTTAAAGCTGACGTGCAAAGAAGAACCGTTTTGTTTACATGTCACAAATGTGTTTGTGGGTTTTGGTTTCAGCTGTAGAATCTGCACAGTTCCCCCCCAACTGTTCATTCAATGTCACCATTTCTACTTCCATCAGCTCGTCGCTGGTCAACCACATCTTGTGCGAGGCCTTCGAGAAGAAGAGGAAGTTCCGTGTGATCGTGGTGGACAGCAGGCCGCGACTGGAGGGCCGCGAGGCCCTGAGGCGCCTTGTCCAGAAAGGCATCAGCTGCACCTACGTCCTTATCTCGGCTGTCTCCTACATTCTTCCAGAGGTACGTGTACACGTTGGAGCCTGAGTAGACAACGATGGGGTTTTATATTTCTGCCAAAAATGACTCCTTATCTCTTAATAATGCTTTGATCTTCGACCTCCAAAAAAGGTGTCGAAGGTGTTCCTTGGTGCTCACGCTCTGCTGGCCAACGGTTACGTCATGTCCCGGGTGGGGACGTCACAGATAGCTCTGGTGGCCAAAGCCTTTAACGTGCCTGTGCTGGTCTGTTGTGAGACCTACAAGTTTTGTGAGAGGGTGCAGACGGATTCCTTTGTGTCCAATGAACTAGGTAAAGGAAAAACCCGTCAGTGGTTTGTTCAATAAATATTTCCCTTCATGTACCATGCGTGTTTATGTGATGTTCCTTCCCAAACATTTGTGAGCTCACTTTCTTCCGTGCTTTCCAGATGACCCCGATGACCTCATTGTGACCCGTAAAGGGAAGACCCAGCTGGAGCACTGGCAGAAGGTGCCCTCACTCGGCCTGCTCAACCTGGTGTACGACGTGACGCCGCCCGACTTCGTGGACTTGGTCATCACCGATCTGGGGATGATCCCGTGCACCTCGGTCCCCGTAGTGCTGCGGGTCAAAAACGTGGACCAGTGAACGCCCTCCTGCTCACATCAATCCGAGCTCAGGGTCCGTTTGGATGCTTGCACACAACACAAAATTTCGTGCTTTGAGCATGCAATAAATATCTATCTGAAATGGCTAAGGCTTTTTTTAAAGACAGACTCCACGTGTGTTTTTATGGGGTTGGATAATCAGAGATGTTCCTTTGGGGTGAGGACGTTCTCTTATTCTAATATTTGGGTAATAACCTTTGATGGAACATTGAATTGCCTGTACGATGGCTTGACATGGAGGTCCGTCTATGTTCAAAGTCAACACAATGTGCTCGCATGCTTCAAATTGCTACACATTTGAATCTTTGAACACAAGAAAGAAATCCCCATTTCATGCACAGCTACACACGGCTGCCTTGATACCATTAATGGTATCAATACATTTCCAGAAACCAGTCCATAAAAGATGGTCGAATGGATGTCCATAATTCCATGGTAATAACTCAAGACAAGCAATATATTCATTGTTTAATATTTTATTAGAACCCTGCATGGAAAAGTGAAACACTTTTTTTTTAATCCGTGAAAACAAACATTTTAAAGACCTTTTAAAGGCAATGTCTCACTTTTTGAATAAAACTTCATACATAAAATCTTAAATTTGATGGTTCAATTCTAGTGAGTGAACCTGACTTGGTTTTTGCTCTGATGGAAGCACATGTCCAACATTAAGTAAACAATGTTCTGAACTCTACAGATGTCCTCATGTGCTTCAGGACACGTAGCTCCACCGTGTAAACGCACCCACTGTGCATGTTTGGCACCATTGACACCGAGCAAATCCTCAGAAATGTCATACACACAACCACTTTACAAACATCTTGAGTCAGTTAACTACATTTAAAAATTGAATTATAATGGTAACAGTGATATTGTTGCCAAAAAAAATTTAAAAAAAATTTAAAACAACAGCAACTACTGTTGAGATTAATTATCTCTAAAATTGCACTGATGACGCAGTTAAAAAAAAACAGTTTTTAAAATGTACCGAGTTAAAATAAAGTCAAATTAATGATAGAAGTCTGGCGTCACCTCAGACTTCAAGTCAGTATTTTCCCTTTCAGTGTTTAAATAAAAAATGAAGCTGCAGTCTGGCCTCACAGTGGCTTGACCTTACGTCTCTGCGTGACCCACAGCAGCAAAGACGCCGCCACCGTAACCGCCCCGAGAGGCCCAAACACCAGGAGCCCGGGGAACTCCCCCTATTGCCGCAGAGAAGACAAGAGCGACTTTAAATGAGAAAAAAAAACAATAACTTTGTAATAAAATATTGCATGAATGATAGAAAACAACAACTGACCCTTCGAAGACACTTGTACCCGTGGAAGTCGTCCGCACAGCTGCACTCAAAGAAGCTGGGGCCGTAGGGGGCGCAGAGGGAGTTCTCGGGGCAGTTAATGGCTGTGGATTGTTACTATTATTAATTATGAGCTGAACGGTTGTTAAGTATTACCAGCAGCCTACTGCGGTTTGAGATCCCCTGTGTGACCGGGGAGGAGCCACACAGGGAATCCGATGGGAACTTACACAGCTGTCCGGTCTGGTTGCACCAATTTATCTGGCCCTCGCAAAGGCGATTTCCCCCCTTGACCTCCACCTTCGCCCAAGAAGTGTTGCCCCCTGGACAGTGAACGTGTTCTGGCAAAATGCTACGAACACACAGAAATGGACTTTGAAAAGAAATGTTGCTCAATGCTCGAGAGCAGCTGTCATCGTTCAGTTCTTTTAAGCAGAATACTTACATGAAATCTAACTCAATAAGGCCTTGAAATGCTGCGTCGCTGATGTTGACGATGGGATTGAGGGAGAGGTCTCTGAAAAGAAAACGTTTTTAAAAGTTAAAAATGGTTCAATGAGGGTGTACTGACTATTATGTAAAAATATATGAAAACTATACAAACATCATCATTATTGCTCTTGAAGTTCCGAGGAGACCCTCCACGTGAGTTAGTGAACAGTTGGACAGATCCAACCTGATACCAAAGGAAGGAAGGAAACTTATTATTATTTATTTATTTATTTATGAAGATTTTAAACAGTTACAGCGGCACAGTGGATATAATTGGGCATTACACTGGGACAATGACTACATCACAAGCACTGGCAGCCCATATATTCTAATTATCAGGGATGAAAAAATACAAAAAGTACACCTAGTACATTTACTTGTTTAGGCTGGTAACTTATGTACTTATTCATTCATACACCAATGTGTTGTATAGCTATGGCCCCATTTTGCTCACACAATCCATTTATCGAGATTGACGCAAGTGTAACCTCAGTGTCCGATAGGAAGTGAAGGCAACGTCAAAGTCCTACCCGGTGATGCGTTCAGGGTCGCTTGTGTTGTCGCGTCTCAAGCAGCAGCGCCCTTCTATCCGACCAGCGGATGAGGAGCAAAACTGTCCCACTGCGCTGCCATTCAGGACTGCGCCGCTGCAGAGCTCACATACCTAAGATCACGCACCATTACGAGGGAGAAAGAGTGGTTGTAAACAACCGTACCTCCAGTCGTCCCCTCGCTGACACCTGACGCCAACATTAGCTTTTTCTAGTAAAGATGACAGCTGTTAGATTACCAAAGAAAAGTCTTACCTGCAGGTCTTTCGGTTGATAACTTGCACAGAAACATAACTTCACGATCAAAACAAGCACTGCGGGTTTAAGCTGGTTGCATCCAGCTTTCATTTTCATCGACTGAAGTCATGTGACTGAACTGTACCGGACATGTGACAGGAAGCTGCTCTACAAGTCTAACTTATATTTGCGCTGCATTTACGCATACTCTCAACCTAAAGTGAATACATAGTATCTGATTATGCGATAATAAGTATCTACTTATATAAGTATATATAATAAGTATTTCTGCTACAGAATACAATAATTCTAAATAACCATTTTAGCGGCGAATCACTAAGCGCAATTCAATGTTCTAATGCAACCAGCGGGTTATTTGGTAAAAACCTCCAGTTCATTCGAAAGAAAGATCTCACGAATCCTCATGCACTCATGACACGTTGGTAGTTTTTAATATTACAGTCCCATTTCATTGCGGTTCTAGGACTCCTGACAAAATCTACACCCATTTTCTAACAGTAGGCTAATGATTTCCGACTACGCTTTTGCTGTCACTTTGGCTTGCACCAAATATGTGTACAACTTAAATTAATGGATCTTACAAGAATGAAAATACGGGGAAAAATAAACCCTGATAACAAATACCCGTTGTTACATTTTATTAAAATGCATTCCAGTGTCGAAAACATGACATACGTGCCTGAATTCCTTTTATATTCCCACCCTCGAAGGGCTAACCACCCCTGCCTAAATACGAGTTGGTTTCGCCCAGAGGGATTGTTGCAATGCCCCCTTAATGGGCCACCAGACACACAGAATGGCTCAACGGCGCTGGCACATCGCTGCGATATCTGCCACAATGTATCCGTGAGTTTCCGTCGTCGTCGTATATATTTTTCTTCAGCGAATGCAGGAGACACGCCAAATACGTCCAACCACAAAAAGTGTAACTGTCTCCCCTCATATTCCAAAAGGTTTGCCTTTTCGGTTCGGCGACGCTGTATGTTTTTTTTTTTTTAATTTTTTTTTTTTAAAGGAAGCAATTGCACCTCTGCCGCAACTCCATCTGCTTACGCAAATGACCTCAGTCACCTGTGCGCGTTGAAACTCGAATGCAACAGTAGGTTTTTTTTTTTAAGTTATCACGAATGATTTAAAAGTGGGTTAAGGGGGATTTCTCCAACGCCGACACTTGGAAGGTGCAATTACTTAACACTTGCAACATGGCTGCTGCTGCTGCCGCTGGGACGGCGGCGAGAAAAGTTTGACACTGACGCGGGAGAAGTTTTACGCGAATGCCAGTCGGTACGTGAGTCGCTGGTCCGGATATTAAAGTGCTCCGCCGGCGCGCGACTTCGGGCTCCAAACCTGCAGATAAACCGTGTGAGAGCCTCTTCCTCCTCCTCTTCCTCCTCCTCCTCCTCCTCCGTAGTCCCCTGCAGTGGAGTTTTTTTTGGAGGGGGGAAAACTGGTGTCTCCATCGTAAAAATCCGTGTTGGCGATTTTTAAATTTTTGTCGTCAGACACCGGAGGGGGGGGCTTGTGTTTCTCCAGCTGAGATGCATTTTTCCATACCGGAGACGGAGGTTCGTTCGGGAGAAAATGGATCAAGCTATGTGGTGAGCATGATCATCTCTCCGTCTGTCCGTCTGTCTGTCTGTCTGTCTGTCTGTCTGTCTGTCTGTCTGTGTGTGTGTGTGTGTGTGTGTGTGTGTGTGTGTGTGTGTGTGTGTGTGTGTGTGTGTGTGTGTGTGTGTGTGTGTGTGTGTGTGTGTGTGTGTGTGTGTGTGTTTACCCGCTTTCACTCCAGCCTGCGTTATTAAATGCTGGCTTCAGCTGCCCACAGGTCGGGCCGGTGTCCATGCACCTCGTGTTCCGGTTTAATAAATGATCTGACGGCATCACAACAGGCCGAGCTGCTGCTCGCTGCAATAATGAAAATCAACAACAGGAATCAGCTGTAGCCTCAGTCAGACTGCAGAATGTCTCCAATCGCAATTTTCAACCCAAGTATACACCCTAAGCTGGGTGCATGAACTTGTTTTAGAAATGAAACGTGGGTAAAAGTAAGTTTGACCTCCAGTGCACCCTGCATAGCTTTATTGGTGTGAGGCCACTGAAAGCATCGATAGGAAAGTCCTCGGGGTCTTTAGGCTTCTACATTTCTATCTGGCTTCGGCCTCCACGTGTAAAATGCGTATAGCATTTTGTGGATGTTTTCACATTGTTTCCTTGGTCACATACAAAGCCGGGACACATTGTGCCGCTGTGTGTAGCAGAGGCACTTCTGTTCAGTAGATGCACTGACAACGCAAAGTGACTTCTCCTTTTTTCTTGTGAGTAAATGCGTGTCTAATAGCGCATACACCAGGCTCATCCAGTCGTAGTGTTGCCAGGGAACAACAAACCACACAGCTACAAATAATCTCGGATGCTTTTATATTTTTTTATAGTTTTATTTTAAAGAGATATGTGTCTCACAGAACAATGCAGCGCTCCTGATTTTCGCCAGATGTTTTCGACTTAACATCTGCAAAATCTGACTTTCAGTGATGTCACGCTGGCCGTTCTCCGTGTCACACACCCGCCCGCGTCTTCCATCTTGACTCCATGTGGTCTGAGAAGGGGGAGAAAAAAAGAACAATGTGATGTAATTTTTCTCCCGTAGTGAACACTGTGTTACACGTGTGCAGTAATGCGCTCTGACGTATTTCCCATCCAACCACAGAAGGCAGCGCTCACTGCGGCTGGTTTCTACCTGGCGGGACACACATTTACCCCGTGCTGCAGGGGGAACTGTGACCGTCGCTGTGACCTTCCTGCGTCTGTCCGACAGGAAGGGACTTTGCATGATTATAATGCTGAGCGATGGGATGTGTACCTTTGGAACCACTAAGCCGCACAAACTGCAGAGTTTGCAAACGCCCCTTTTAGGAAAAACAAGGGCTGCATTTTTTTTGTTGTTTTGAAGTAATCTGCAGGCAGACATGCGTTTATTCTGAGTGCTCACGCTTCCTCTTGTCTGACGGACTTGTATCTTTCTCTCTGGTCCGCGCAGCGTTTTGTTAGTGGGTGTGTGTGTGTGTGTGGAAGTGAGATGAACTTTGCCGATGGTGACTCATTGACTTGAGACAAGGAACAGGTCGGGGCTAAAATCAACACGTTCATCCATCTCTGTGCTTACGGTTTTGTATTCGTCAGCAATATGTATGAACTCAAAATGGGTAATTTTTTTTTAGTCTTGTAATTGAATTCTTCTGTGCATTCAAATGTACAACATTTTATTATTATTTTTTGGCCTGCTCGGAAACGTCCGATCAAGTGCCGTTGCTTTTGATTTGCAGGGGCAATCGATCATATGTGCATCGTATGGTGTCCCGGAGACAAACCCTCTGCCCCGCCAAACAAGGAAGGGTTAATGTCCGTGTGTTGTCAAACAGAACCGAGACATTCAGCAGACTTCCGGCCTTCATTCCGGCTCCGCGCACACCTTTTGGTTAATGCGTGGGCCGTCATCCAAATTCTTTGTCCTCCTTTCACTCGCTGGTTAAATTGAATCCCAATACTTGGTGGCCTTAGCCGTGTTGGTGAATACGTGTTTCTACGTCATGTTTTTTTGAGCTATTTAAAGCAATAAAAACAAACTGACTTGTGGTAACTTGAGAGACACACTTCTGTTTTGTAAGTAAGCTGGTATTTGGGCAATCTGAAATCAGTTTTTTTTTTTTCCCAGAGTACATGGCTGAAGAATTACTTTATTAAACCCGTGGCTTTTTCGCGTTCCCAATGCTTAATGAGGCATCTGACATGAAAAATAGAATCTCTCTGAGATTGGCTCTAAACGAAGGAAAGATCACTTTGTAATGAAAAAAGAGCGCGAGGAAACCTGTGGCGATGAGATGAAAGAGATTGAGGTCTTTTGAGGGGAAATCTTTCAGCTCGCGAAAATGTTTGCGGTTGTTCTTTTAATGTCTTTCACCGCTTTAAAACCCGCCTGACTTTTCGCTCTGCATCGACACTCTGAAAGAAATCCACTTTGTATTTGAGGAACTCCGCTACAGATCCACGCAAGCTTTTCGTGACCCCCGCTTCTGTCTGCATTTGAAATGAGTCCCTTCTCTTCCCCGCAGGCCTACAACATCCACGTCAACGGCGTGCTGCACTGTCGGGTCCGCTACAGTCAACTCCTCGGCCTCCACGAGCAGGTGAGGCTTCCGCCGACCTGCGACGAACCCACGGCTGCTGGCGCACGCAGGGCGACCTGTTTGCCCGTCTTTGTTATTGCTCCCAGAGTCTGGACCGATGCATCTAAATGGGCGGCATTGTGGAAGAGCTCGGGGGGGGAGGAGGGGAAGAATGGAAGGAATGTTCTTGGCCTTTCTTTCACTTCACCTGCCTGGAAAAGCATCTGAAAAAAGAAATGTTGGAAAGTGTTTCCTTGCCTGTATTTTTGTTTTCAGTCTTTGCCTCTTTACACACACACACACACACGGCTATTTTTTTTTTACCACAATTAGCGTGTTTAGCATCCATGTGTCTTTTCTGCAGCGCTCCGCTTAACAGTCGACTTACTTGCCAAAGTGCTGTAGGTACATTTATTTTTGAGACTTGCTGGCTGACAACCTGCGTACTCTTCGTACCACAGACGTGTGCGCCGTGGCACACGTCTAACGAAACCCGCTGACAGTCCCCCCGTCTCGTGGTTTCACGCATTATTAAATGAGCAAACAAGGCGCAGACTTTGCCATTTTTGCTCCTCAAGTCCGTAGTCTTGACATTTTGCTGTTGCTCGGCAACCGCGTGCGGGATGGACCTGCTCGGATCTTTAAGAAGGATCCCCATAGGGCTCCATGTGGTGTGCTTATGACCCCGAAACACGCTTGGGATTGCAGGGCGCGCAGACAAACACACACACACACACACACACACACACACACACACACTCTCTACCCGGTTAGTGGTGAGAAATTTGTTAACGTTCATCCTTTCTCTTGTTTTCTCCTCTACAGATTTGTGACAAGGTCACAGTTCTGTAAGAGCCAGAGCTTATTTAAAACAAGCATTTTGTTAAATGCCCTCTGCCTGCCAACACCCAGTGGAGCCCCCCCCCCCCCCCCCCCCGACATGCCCTCTGTGCAGGACACAGCAGGGTTTTATAGCGAGGAAAAAGAACAGAGTTCCTTATGATGAACGTGATGTTCAACTTTTACCTGCTGCAACATGCAGGTTAAAAATAAAGCTTGTTTGATGTCATTTTCATTTATTTTTTTTTCGCGACGCCTTAGTTCAGGAATTCTAGGGTTTAATAAAAAAAAAAGGGAAGAAATGAGTCAAGAAGCTGGAAAACAAAGTAACTTGGAATGACTAGACATTCAGGGTTCCAGATGTGCGTGCGTGTGTGTGTGTGTGTGTGTGTGTCTTTGTTATGCACGGAAACTCCAGCAGCTAGTCGTTGAAACGGGGCTTAAAATAAACCTGTGATTCATCTCGAGCAGCATGAATGTACCTCAGAAATGAATCCAGGACTCTTTAATCTCAGATGCTGCTACTTTGTGCCGAAGTGAATAAGTTGAGTCACATAAACTTATGAATCCGTTTGAAATGATTTTCAGTGCTCGGACTTCAAAAAGCTTCTGCACCTTCCAGCTTCTCACAACTTGCGTTTTGTACCGACAGATAAAGAAAGAATATGGCAGCAATGTGGTGCCTGCGTTCCCTCCAAAGAAGATCTTCACTTTGACTCCTGCTGAGGTCGAACAGAGACGAGAACAGCTGGAGAAATACATGCAGGCCGGTAGGTTCTTCATGCCGGACGGACTTTTCACAGTCATTTCAAATTGCAGTGAATCTATCCCCACGGGGGGGTATTTTTTTTAAGGTTATGATAGAAAAGAGTGCTGACTTTGTTTTTGTGGTAGAGCAGTAGAGCTTTGCGGCACAAACACAATTTCCCTGAAACATTTGCTTCTACACAACGATCGCAGGAATGAGTTGGCTGCGTCTCTCCTGGGGGAGTCCAGTCATAACCGGCGTGTTCACGCCAAATAAAACCCCTAACACGTGCTCCACTGACTTCACTGCGCGGCATTCTGCTTGATGAAAAGCAGCTCGGGTTCTCACACCTGAAAGGGTCATTAAAAGTTTTTATGGGTTTGGATTTCCATGTGAGAATGGAATAATATGAAGTATAATTCAAATATTTGCAGGAGAGAAACTTGTTGCTTGCCGGTGAGGATTTCCGTGGAGTTAAAAGCTTTATTTTGCAAGTGTTCAGTGTTTCTCATCCCAATTTGGCAAGTTTTATTATTTTGCCCAAATGTTGTAAACAGGCCGAGGGTGTACTTACACACACACACACTGGCAGCAATGCAGAGGGTTTGTTTTAATCCTCTCAAGCACTGGCGGTTACAGCAGAACAAGGGAGCGTTGTTCAAGTGTGTGTGTGTGTTCGCTCGCTGCCTGGGAGCACGCAGGGTGTTCTGGGATACGAGTTTACTTGGTTACATCATGGCTTCGTGCATAGTTATGGAAAAATGGACCGCCGCAAACACAATCTGCTCTGACGCAGCTGCCTAGGAACTCTTTGACTAATTTGTAAAGGACAATCGCGTGAACGCACACCCACACGCACAAACAACACTCACTTATCAGTCATACGGGGTCATCACGCCGATCCTTGAAAGCGTTTCCCTGCAGCAGGATGCTGCCTGAAAAGAGAAAGCAAGGTATGATTATTATCAGTGGTTAGTGAAGGGGACTGCGTTAAGATACGACTGACCTTTTTTATATTAATCATTCACCCCCAACTGAACCAGTGCCAGGAAACACTTGCTTTCCATTTTCAGCCGAGTTGCCTTGATCGCATTGATGGGTCAAACCCGTTCTGCAGGAACAAAATCTGGTCCTGTGATAAGAGAAAACTTGAGAACAACAACTGGGAAGTGGCTTCCCGGGAGGTCTGTGTCTGTGTTTACGCAACATCCACATAAAGACCCTCAAGAAAGACTCTTTTTTTTCTTTTTTCTTTTTTTCAAACCTCCATTCACCGCTCCTTCTTCGGTGAGACACGACTGCAGCTTTTGCACCGGCGCTGCTAATTCCTCCCTCCCCGTGTTCTCTGTTTCCCTCGCAGTGCGTCAGGATCCGTTGCTCGGAGCCAATGAGATGTTCAACAGCTTCCTACGGAAAGCCCAGCAGGTTGGTGTGTTTGCTGGAATCTTCTGTACCCGCGTCGCTGCGCTCGCCCTGCGCTGCGTCAACGTGGTGCAACCACCAGAGCCTGACGTGGTCCTCTAGTAATCGCTCACGGCGATGTGGACGGGTGTGAACTCTTATCTGTTAATGGCGGATACAGAACGGGGAGGCGGGTGACTGACTCGTGTCGTCATCGTTCGAGCCGCGACTCGCCAGCGGGGCTGTAAATCCAACGACCTTCCCGGACGGATTCATCCGTCTGCTGCGACATCACAGCTATTCCCCGTTCCTCTGCCCCCCCCCCTCCCCCCCACACCAGAATGGTAGATGAGTTGCCACCCGCTGCTGTCAAGTCATCTGCCCCCACAGTGCCATCGATGTACTGGGAAGGCCCTCCCCCTCCCGCTGACAGAACAGGGAAGATGAGCGAGGATTGCTCAGCGGTGGTGGGGGGGCTGCCGGGGGGGATCCAGCATGAGCTTTCAGATACTCTGTTCCTCGGCTGAGAAGCGATTAGAGTCCTGACGTATTCACAGGTTTTGGCAGTGCGTTTCCCTTTTGCTCTGGTTTTTAAAGGGTTTTGTTCCCTTTTTTTCCCCGCATAAACTGCTAAATGCTGCTCCCTTCATTTCTGTGTGAGCTCATTAGTTTAATTCATTCTGCAGAAAACTGATTGATGGAGTACTTGTCTTTTTTAAAGAACTTTGGCAAAATCAACCGTTTTGTTCTACTAATGTAAGTTGAATGTCTTCTGGTTTTGGTTGGACGACGCCTCTCTGGACGCTGAGGGACTGGTGTTGACACTTTGTTTGTCTCTATGGACGTTTGGGCAGCTTGTCTGTTTTGTGTTTTTTTTTTTTTTTTTTTTTTTTTTTTTCCTAATCTCCACTGGGTATATTTGCTTTCTCTTTGACCAGCCACATTTTTGCTGGTTTGATTAAGTTGTTGACGGACGGGAAAGAAAACACACCGCTGACCCACGAAGCCGAAGGAAAGCCTGTTGTGTTCTGTGTCGTTCCCACAGGAGACGCAGCAGATTCCCACAGAAGACGTCTCCCTGGACATCTGCCTGTCCAACGGTCAGAAGGTCACCGTCAACATTCTGACTTCAGATCAGACCGAGGACGTCCTTGATGTGAGTTTGAGCGGTTAAACCTTTAATACTCCACCAAGTAAATGTGGCTTTATGAATGTATCTGATTCAGTTTGATGATGGGGGGGGGGGGGGGGGAGAAATAATCAAATAACAAAGATACTCTTAGAAAAACAACTGTTAAGCGTGCGGAGTTCCAAGCAGATCCTGGATTGAGGAACGGCCTCAACATGATGAGCAGGCGGCAGCGTTTGTGTCTGTAATGCTGGAGACGTCTGGTCTTTCTTTTTGTTCACGGCAGTAAATCTATGTGGAGAATCTCTGTTGTTTCACAGATGCCGCTGCCTGCAATGTAAATCGCAGGGAGTCCACGTAGACGGCCTTTATTCCAGGAGCCATTAACTGGACTTAGGAAGTTGCAGACACTTCGATCCAACTCATCCGAAACTAAAACGAAACAACCTTGAACCAATTGATTTCTTGTGGGTGTTTACATGTCAGATTATGATTGAGACCAAACATTAGCATTTGGCGCTTTCACAAACACTCTTGGGAAGAGAAGTTCTATCATATCAATTGTGATAATTTTTAAAACACAAATCTCCTGATTCATGGAAACTTGCATTCACAGGCTAAAGGCCTCCTTCATGTCAAAGCTCTCCCGTTGCTGTTTGACATGTGGTTTGATTTACACAGGCTGCACAAGGGGACAATAGTTATGTCCTTGTTTTTTTTCGAGATGGTGAAGTATGATAAAAAGAAAGAGCCCATTTAATACTAAGCTTCCATCTGCCTTCAGTCTGTTATGACGTCCTGCAAAATGAAAAAAGAAGCAGGAATGAATGAAATGATTGTGAAAACCACCTCCCTCATCCTTCCGCAGGCTGTTGCAACAAAGCTCGACCTTCCTGATGACCTCGTTGGTTACTTCAGTCTCTTCCTCATCCGTGAGGGGGCGGACGGGGGTTTAACGTGTAAGTCACAACAACAACAACAATGTAAAAAATCTGAAGAATTTCAGGAATTCAGCCTTCAAATATTCAGCTTACTAATGGAAGTATTCTCCATAATTCATTACTGCATTATTTATTAAAAATATCTCTGGAATGTAATTTCCAACAATACTTAAAGTACTTTTTTATGTTTTTAGTTAATTTTAATTATAGCTGTAACTGTTCTGTTGCGCTGCAGAATAACTTCCTGCGGGACCAAAGAGAACGACGTGCTAGAATGTGACTCGTCCTCAAACTTGTATTCCTCTCCAAATACTGCAATACTGAAAAAACACATTTCCTCATTTCCTCTCTCCAAGTCGCTGCTGCATCTCCGGCTCGAGTGCATCATTCATTTATTAGCTGCTCAGTGAGACGCCGGCTCTTTGTGCCCGTTCATGCAAAACCAGTTGTGCTGCGTTTCACGTAGTTCGGCTCACCGGGCCGCGTGCAGAGAGTTTTAAGGTTGAGAATGTGTTTGCTGTTGATTTAAGCGCTATAATCCTTTTGTTGGCTAGAAGCATCGCATTCACTGGCTAACCAAAGTCGTTTTTATGGACAAATAAGTGGGTTCTACCGTTCAGATGTATGAACATTTCTTGTATTTCCTCATGCATCTATACGAGGAATTGTAATGTACACTCTGCCATGGTCCTTGGCAACAAAGGCTCTCTTCTCTCATCTTCCAAAACGCTCCCCCCAAACCTCACGCCAAATCCAATATTTACAGATTCCATAGAGGACTCTGTAAATATCGCAGGCGCGATGTATATTCTCAGCACAGTTTAAAGTCTGAATCTCTGAGGGGCTTGAAAGTGAAAGGGCCGTGTGTTGAATACGACTCCGCTACCGAAATAAATCCGGCGCAGCAGGCTGCAAATCAAACACGACTGCTGGTGGGCGTATTGACATAACAGGAGAACTAGAAGAATTCAATTCCTTTCTGACGGGCAGTTTCCCAAAATCTGTGTGTAAATCAAAACATGTTGTTTAAATATACGACGTCGTGTCAAGAATATGGGGTTTGGAAAGGCGGCGCTCATCCTACCTTCATTTTAGAGTTCTTTTACATTCATCGTGTGTCTAAACGTACTGTGCAAAGCTAAAAGCACGTTCGCTCTGCACGTTTATAGAGGCCTGAAAACACGGCAGCAGCCTCGCCAAGCACCTGAGCCTCCATCGCTGTCCTTGGAACGGGTGGCTATGAAACAGCTGCCCGTTGTAAACGTACTCATTTAAATACACACACACACACACAGTTGTACCGTGCCCAGCGGGACCCGTCCAGATGGAGTTCTCCCGTCCCTCGTTGTTTTGTTGTTGCCGTCGTTATCCAAATGTCCTTGGGAGTTCGTTTTGTTTGTCGCTGCCCTCGTTCCAATCCTTACTTTTCTTTTTTTGTGTGTGTCTCCCTCCTCAGTTGTGCGAAAGCTGCAGGAGTTTGAGCTGCCTTACGTGTCCATCACCAGCTTGCGGAACTCTGAATTTCACATCCTCCTACGGAAAAGGTACAACCCCCCCCCCCCCCCCGCTTACAGGTTGTTGAACCGTATCAAGTGCAGTGATAGCTGTGATTCATTGCCCAGAGGTTGTGCGAGTGCTCCAAGTGGGTCTGATGTATTTGGTTTGGTAAACACGTGCTGCACTTGAATCAACCAATCAACCATTGGCACTTGTTTTTTGATCTGTCAGAGCAGCCTGACCACTCGCTGACCGACCGGTCATCTTAAACCTTGTACTTCAACAGGAACCAATACTGAGCAAACGGACGGATCGTTTTATCTCCAAAATAAGGTGTTCTCATCCAGCTAATAAGCTAATTATTTTCCATGGAACAGAACCGAGACGATTGGGTGGAAGCTCTGTGTTGAGTGATTATTTGGAGACCCAAATTATCGACCGCTTCATAAAGCCGAACTCCGTCTTTTTAAACCTCATTATAAAACTAACCAATAAAGCAACTAGAGCCCATGTGGTTCATTTGCCCAATATTCCCTTTGGCTCTGATTCATTTATGGGTCGTAAAAAAAACATTAAGTTATGGGTACAAGTGTCTCTAGTAAAAAGGGAAGGGGTGAGGGAAAGAAAAGCAGATCTGTGTGGGTGGCACATGTGGAACCCTGAGCCTGAAGTGACTGCTTCCCTCTAGAACACAAGCTTTTTCTACTTCCTCATGCGTGTGTTCTCCCGTCACCCCGCTGACTGAGGTACACAGGATGTTCGCTTTCTTTCCGCCTCAGGGAAAGACTTGAGTACTCGTGACCTAGTTTCACTGTGGAGTGTAGAGCGCCGATGAAAGGATGAATGTAGAACGAACGAGTGGGAGTGAAAGAAAAACAGACCCCCCCCCCCCCTCCCCACAGTGTACAGGATCAAGCAGAGGATCCAGTCTAAATGAATTGAAAAGCTCTTTTTGGCTGACGGTGACATGCTGGAAGTGGAGGGGACGCCGTGTCTGTCCAGTGAAAACGTTTAATTGACATGCTCTTAACCATTTTGTATCCATCAGCCATGAAATATAAACTCATTTGCTTTAGGACATCCGTAGCCTGAATATGTATTGAGGGAATTCAAGGACCTTCCAGGGCACTTTTACTTTGCTCCTTTAGTTTCAATTAAAAGCACTTTATTGTGTGTGTCTCTCAAGCGTCTTTCTCCCGTGTTACCTGCTTTGAGTTGCATATATATTCATTTTCTTTCCGTCCTCCAAACACCCCTTGTGGCATGCGAATGTGTTGTGTGTGTTGAGGGACATGAATGCAATAGGATTAATAACAGAGCGCACATGTGGATGAACTCCAACAATAAAGATTCTTAGATTGCACACTAATTGCACGTCGTAGCCTAAATCCTTTTTTGTAATTTGATTTTGGGGCCCATTTTAATATGCGGTTCCATTCCTGATCCCTCTCATAAACACAATTCATCTCCTCCTTTTTTTTTTTAATGTCACGCTCTACCTCTCAGGCTCCCACGCATCTCCATGCACAGGAGTACCAGCAATAGTGTCTGATGCAACACGTGCAGAATACCAGCCAGAGGAAATGCTCCTTGAGATGAATCCTCTTGCACTGCGACCTCCTTGACATCGAGTTGAGGAGTTTAGTTTTCAAGTCTCCCTCATTCCGCAGTGTTCATTTGTGTTTATTTGGTGTAACTTGTATCTTTTCAAGTCACTCAAACGAATCGATAATGTAACTCTGTTCCCGTTTTTCGGGATGTAGATTTGAGGATATTGATGAGCGGCTGCCTCTTTCTTTCTGCAGCTACTGGGACATGGCGTACGACGGTGATGTCATGGACAACAGAGTGGGCCTGAATTTGCTGTACGCCCAAGTAAGCGGTTGTTACTACGATTTGTAGGGTTCATTTTTTTTCTTAAAAAAATTAAACAAATTAGATGTGATTCACGTTGGGGAAATCTTGCATCTGCTGTGTTTTTATTGAGCTTCCCGGGTGCCGGCTCCTAATCTGATTGTGATCTTGAGTCGGCTTGTTTTGACTTTGCCACAACCTGCTCTGTGATTTCTCCCTCGTGCACTGAAGGCACCACAGGAACCTACATTGCTTTGTGCATCTGTGCAGAGAGATGAACTCCGGTTCTTGTTTTATTTTTTTATTTTTTGCTTCACCAGACGGTGTCGGACGTCGAGCGAGGCTGGATTCTCGTCAACAAAGACCAGCACAGGCAGCTCAAGTCTCTGCAGGAGAAGGGCTCCAAGAAAGAGGTAAGCGAAGGGCATTTATTCCAGAGGAGTCCAGCCGATACTCTGAAATGTCTTTAGAGCGCGGAGATTACTGCCTCTAATGCATTCTGTGACGCCATTAGCCTGTGACGCCATTAGCCCCGGACATGAATTTTTAATCGCGCAGAGAATTCAGTTATTAGATCCGGTGGTCAAGAGAATTTCCCCAAAATGTTGGTGATCTGACTTCAGTATTTCCTCTCCCGCCAGTTCATCCATCTGGGTCAGACGCTCAAATATTACGGCTACATCAAGTTCGACCCCTGCGTCACCGACTTCCCCGAGAAGGGCTGCCAAGTCATCGTCAGCGCCGGCAGCAACGAGCTCAACTTCCACGTCAAGCTGCCCAGTGAGCAGATGAAGGAGGGAAGCTTCAAGGTCACGCGCATGCGCTGCTGGCGAGTCACGTCCTGCGTAAGTAACGCGCGCGCGCGACGCACCGGGGATGAGCCACTCGTGCGTCTCCGAAGCTGTGAAAAATAATCAAATTGGAATCGCTCTCCGAATTGGAGGGGAGACGGCGAGCTGGCAGAAGAGACGCGCGGCCGCTTTTGGCAGCCGCAATTCTTCTGGAACCGACAAGGGCAACAAAGACAAAAAGAAAGCTCCTCCCACCGCTGCGCCTGTTACAAATGTCTTTTTAGAGTTGCCAAGCATCGGTTTGCTCTGTTGAAGTGCTGCCGTCCACAGCGTTCATCTTCATCCCTCCCAATCACCCAGGCGCTCAGCCCACACAAGGATGGCGCTCCATTGATGCTCACGTACGCCGCAGCATCCTTTGTTATTAGGGCTGACAATGGCGCGGTGGCTGGAAGGGAATGTGATGCATGCATCCGTTCAGTGCAGCAAACGGCACGAGAACCTTCTCATGAAGAAAAGAGCAGAGGTGCAGTTTTACTCCACGACGCTGTAACTCTGCCGTCTGGTAATCTCATTGATTGGTAAACAGGAGGCTCAGCAGATGTGGACGCCGGCCGATCGAACGGCTGCACATCTCGGGTTTGATTTGCGCTAATTATTAATCAATGCGGCGCGTTGTGCCGTCAGGGGAACGGACATTTCTGACGTTTGAGGCCGAAGGGGCGGTGAGTCAGTCGGCCGGGAGTTTAAAGTAAATTTGAAACGGATGGAAGAGCAACCGCTTGTGCAATAGCGATAACATGGATCGGTTTACTTGGTGTATGGAGCACTTGCCTCTAGTCGCAGCTGGATTCCTGCGCGAACAAGGGGTTAAGATAACACAGGCGCACCCTGTCCCGCATCAAGTGACAGGTTTGTCTGAATAACAGTGGCGTGGCCGTAGATGTGATGTGGAGGAACGAGGTCATTCATAAGTCAAGTCTCACTGAGAGAAGAAGGCTCCTCTGGATGGAGACGTCTTTGCGCTTCTCCCGACTGGCTCTGCTAAGAATGTGATGGACAGATGGTTCATCCAATCACTGCCAAGTATTTTGTTGTAGGTGCCTTTCTTTTCCGTGTAGTTTCTAATGACTGCTTGTTCCGTGTAACAAACCACCTAGCGCGTCGGTACTACCCAAGCCTGTTAGAAGTGTTTTCATGACGCCGTCTGTGGTCCTGTGGGAGGAAATAACTCGTGTCATCGGGGAATCTCCGCTTGAGTTTGAAACGCTCATTATATCTGACATGTTCAGATATAAATATGGAAGTGGGGCAGAACACTGTTCACTTGTGCGTCGCCCTTCAAAAAGGAAAACGCATCTCCGCTCGTGTGATTACGGGCTGAGCCCCCGCGCCGTCCAGGAGGCCGGTTAATTCCTGCCCTCGGGGGGGTCAAAGTCATTTTAATGAGCCCCTTCCTTTCTCAACAAAGTGCTCAAAACATCTCATTTGTTGCGGTGTATTTGCGCATACTTTCTTTGCCCCAGTGTTGATCTTTCACTCTGTGTCTTGTTACGTTTTGGCTGCCGGTCGTCGAGTGACGCTGTAGCTTAAGAATGGCAGCTTCAAAAGAAGAGACGTACCGTTGGGTAAGAAATGTGATTTAAGCTGCTTACGTGACACTTTTTTCAGTCGCGGAGCAGAACGCCGAGCTTATCCGTCCACTTAAGAACGGAAGCAGGAACGTTGGTGAGGAAATCCGTTTCAGGTCCATTCACTTTAAACACCAGAAGGCGTATTTTAAAAACCCTCATGCTCGTTGATGACCGTTGTATTTTCGTGGATCACGAGAGTGACTATACGACCCCCTTTGACCTTGCAGCAAGTCCCGACAGCCAACGGCACCACCAATCCCTGCAGCGCGTCCAAATGCGAGGTCAAACTGGAGCTGTCCTTCGAGTATCTCATGAGCAAGGACCGCCTGCAGTGGGTCACCATCACCAGTCAGCAGGTAGGAGCCGCCCCAACTACTGCACGCTTATTCAAAATGTGCAAGAAGGATGTGGAGTGAACGTTTGGCTTTTCTACGGTTTAATGTTCAAGACTGCATTGACCCCCGAGTGTTTGATTTCAGGCCATCATGATGAGCATCTGCCTTCAGTCCATGGTGGACGAATTAATGGTGAAGAAGTCAGGCGGCAGCATTAAAAAGGTTTGCGTTAAGAAAACTGGAATAGTCCTACATTTAATTTATTTTTCATTTTTATGGATCAACAAAATTCTAACATTGTATTGTTTGTTTATAATTATATTGTTTGTAATGTTTATATTTAATACATAGCTTTCCCAATTTTTGATGACGTTGTAAACGTACTATGTAGCATCTTTTAACAGTTTCAATATAACTATTTGTTTTTCACTTTGGAGATCTTTGTGTTAATGGGTAACTGGAATGCAGTGCAAGTCAAAGCATTCAGAAATGTGAAGCTTTCCTCCCAGTAACGAAACCCCCCCATACCCCCCCCCACTAGATGCTGAGGAAACGACACAACTCCATCCAGCGCTCAGACAGCCAGCAGGCTGTGAAATCTCCCCCTCTACTGGTGAGCAGCGGGATAACAGGCCCCGGCTCTTAAGGTTTGATTGGGACTTTGGTGTTGATTTTAGGACAAGTGGTCATTGGTTGTCGTTTTATCTGCAGGACTCTCCGGACCCGAACCGGGAACAAATCGTCAAACTCTCAGTGAGTACAGTTTTGACTCAAAAAACAAAATTAGAATAATCCTGCATAATGGAGGTCAGGCATTGTATTCCCAGAACTTTCAACGTCAGATGTCAAGTACACTAATTATACACGTAATTATTCCATTTAGACCAAGCTGGGCTCTGTGTCCCTCCGGGGGATCAGCGCCTCCAACTCGGCAAACGACATCAGCGGGAATGATTTCCATGGCAACTACGCTTTCGAGGGGATCGGGGACGATGACCTGTAACCCCCGATTCGCCCTCCTCCGCCCCTTCTTCATTCCACTGTCAGCGACCAGGACGACAAAGATCGAAAGACCAGCCGAGCGACATTTTTGCAACATTGTAGCTTCCTCCTGGAGAAACCGCTGCCTTAAGAGCTCTCATTTAATCCTTTCTTGATTTCTATTTGTTTCAATCATCATATTCAATGGAAAGTTTCACAGGGATTACTGATCCATAGAGGATACGTGTGAGGTTTCACAATGCTGTTCAATACGTGAAGTCAATTAATATACTAAAAACAAAAAAACAACCCCTGCTAGATCCTGGATTCCTTTTTACCAACGCGAGAGCTGAATGTTAAGTGAGACCCGGCACTAGTGATGACACAGCAGAACCGGACATGTGACCAGTTCTCGAAATGACCCCCAGAGTCTGTCGAAATGTGTTCAAATTGACCTGTAGACTATTCAGAGCAACCGCCTACTCGTACGGATGGTCGACGTTTGGCTCGGCTGTATACCAAAATGTTTTTATACTGTTGGTGATCCTCCGCGTGTCACTACTACTCGTGTGCCAAGTCCATAAATGTTTTCAGCTCCCGTTTGTCACTCATGCTGCCTTCAGAAATGGTTTGCTGCCTTAACTTTAGCTTGTCATGTAGAGAGACGTTGGGGAGAAGCTGCAGACAAACGGCGGCGGCCGGCGTTCCCTTGAATCTTGCAGAGCTCGGCAGAAGGTTGATTCGGCCGAGCCGCTTGCACTTGCTGAACCATCTTTTTTGCACAGTATTACAGGTGGAGATGAATGTTTGAGTGGAAGCTTGAACATGACTTCAAACATTGAGTGGAGATTATTTTTGTCCAATGGGTCTAAATCCATCGATGATTTTTCTCTTCATTATTTTTAAACAATTTTTTTTAAAGGTTTCTCATGAATGCCAAATTATAGTTTACTAAAGCATTTTGCACAAAATAAACATCAATTATGACAATGTCACTTTTTATATTATGTACATGCAATTAAGTATTCTGAACATTTACTAATATCTTTATCACCAATAGCTTGTTGTAATCACATAGATCAAATGTAATCTAAGCTGTATAGGACGAGTTTAAATGGACTAACGTATCTTTTTGTTTACATAATGTTTAGGGGACTTTATTAGTTTAAATGTAAAGTGTTTACAAATTGTGCATCGGATTTCCTTTTTGTCTCGTTCGCTTTGCGGCGCGCTCACTGCAATCTGAATGTGCGTTGTGCCAATCATCTCGGAGGATTTAGTTGCAACGGGTGCTTCGGCGAAGTGGGCGGATGTGATCTCAATTGCTGGAGTGAAAAAAGTTTTATTAGGAGCAGGCAACAAAAATTAACGTGTCCCTCGGTTTCATTAGACACTTTGTTTTTTCTATATATATATATTATACTTTTTATTGCCGCATCTAAATGTAAATCGATGGCCACCGATCAGCATCTTTCCCCCTCGCTGGTAGCCAGAACTGTAGAAGGAAATGTCTTCAGCCTCCAGCTGCTTTCACAGTAGATGGATGTGGACACCACGATCCATTTTTATTTCGTATTGTTCCTGTGCACGTACACAAACTGCCAGGACCTGGATTTTAATAAATGTGTAGTTGCCAAATTAAAGTGAATTCTTCATCAGCATAACTTTCCCAGAAACTGTCAAAATGTCTGATTGTATTGTGTTTTTGATTTTAGTTGAAAGGTTGGTGACGACTGAAATAAACTCAAATTTCGATGATCTGGTTTTCGGTCGTCTGTTGATGCTGCCAGTACAAGAATTAAAATCATGATGGTATTTTGTGTGTAACAATCAGCCTGAGGGAAGCAACTAAACAACCGAATGGTAAAAACAAAAGTCTGCAGGTTGCACTTCCTGTGCACGGCGTCCTTCACGCCAGTCGACCTTGTTTCTTACTAACTAGGCGTTTAAGTTTCCTTTAGTCTTTGTCCTTTTGAGGTCATGAGGATTTAAAGTCGACTCCTTATTTTCACTTCCTCTCTGGACCGGTTTATTGTTGGCACCACAGTAGCCTTTGAACTTCACTTGTAACCATTATTGAAGCAAATTTTCTGGTTGTATGACAATATCAGCAAATTTTCACTTTAATACAATACAGAAATTCTGACAAACATTGATGCTTTCTGATAAGTTTCTAGATTACTCAAATGGCGAACTCTCCAGCAATGTCTTTATTATTGTCCGGTGCGTCATGAACAAATCGATTTGTTCAGAACCGTCAATAAGCTGCTTGGAGATCCAGTCTGTTGTCTGACATTCAATGAAATGAATTCCATGAGTTTATTTCAAAAGCTTCACTTAAGGCATTAATGAGACACTGCATAAAGACAAAACGGACACTTGGGTTGTCGGTACTGCTCAATTCTCCATTGTGTTGCGGCAAGTTGGCAACCTGAAAAATCTCACTTGCATATAATCATAATTCAAAGAGTATAAACTTAAATCACAGCCCCTAATGTTTTCCCATGGGAACCAAATGACACCAAACATTCAAATTCGATTAAAAAAAAAAATGTTCTTAAAGTATGCACTTGTAGCAGTGTATTACAGCCACACACAAAAATAAAACAATTACACACTCACATGCTTACTAACGTGATGCTTTCAAGTAAAATAAAAAACACGAGAATGGGCCAAATTCACAGTAAACAAATGTATCTGAAGGAACGTGAACATAAAGACCCACAATGAAGTTTGACTGAATGATTTGTAGAAAGTACAAGTTTGAGAAGAATCCTTTGAACAACATGCTCGATTACAATGTGTTACTCCCGAATCGCATAAGAAGCAGCGACCCCCAATGCACAACTTTAAATGCCACTGTGTGTGTTTTTGTGCTTTCACTTTAACCACCAAGTAAAAACTGGAGAGGGCTTTTCAAAATGCTCGTGCATGCAATTTTTTAAAAGAAGTTTCTTTTTTGCAGTCTTCCAAATCACAGATATTATCCTGATCAGACAGAAATGACAATGCAGGTCGAGAGATGAGATGTCACTTAGGTTGGCACAACCTCATGAATCAACATAGACGAGGAAGCGTAACACCATTCCAGTATCATTAAATAGCACTTTGCTAGTAGTTCATACAGTAGCAGACTAATCTGAAGGCATGCCATCACCAGAGCGTGTGCCAAACGCAGCAGAACACGGGTCCTCACAAGAACCCGGACGAGTCAAAGTAACCTCACGGAACCAGCAGGCATCTCACGTGAGGTTAAGTGTGATCATCGGTCACATCCAGGCTATTTCATTAGCTCTTTGGCACAAAACTAAACGATTTAAGCTAAACTTTTGAGACGGATGGCATTGATTTACAAAAATAATAACGCATATTCCCCTTTATTACACAGATAAACTACACAGCGCACCAGTTCAGGCAGAGATGTGTTTGGTAACGTTCCGTCCTCGCGGGAAGAACTGGATATGTGTTCTAACATGAGAGCGGTTCTTTTTTTTGTCCCGACACAAAAGCAGAGCAGAAAAACAAAAACAAAAATCCACTCTTCCACTTGATCGAAAATATACCTCAACAAAATTGTGCGAGATTCTACAAACAAACAATTAGCAGCCTCTGAAGACACCTGACAACACTGAAAGTCTGACACACACACACGAAACATCGTAAAGGCTCTGTGAAGGAAAAGAACAGAAGTTGCTGGTAGCTTAGTTTTGCTGAGTTTTATATTTCATACAATCTCAAGTTTGTAGCACGAGTGTAGCGTCTGACCCCCGTCCCTGGACATGTACTGCATGTCGACGCCCGGCTCTTTTCTGTGAGCCGCAGCGCCGACCCCCAGGCCCTTCCTCCCTCCCTCCTCGTCATCCTCGTCGTCGTCCTCGTCGCCGCCGCCGCCTCCTCCGCCGCCGGTCATCGGGACCTTCACCCACCCGTCCGTGGCCAGGCCGTGCTTCTTCTGGTGCCTCTTGTAATTGTCCCAGTGGCCGGTCGTGTAGCCGCACTCCTGGCACTTGTACGGCTTCTCCCCGGTGTGCCGCAGCATGTGGCGCTTCAGGTTCATGCTCTGGTTGCAGCTGTAACTGCACACGGCGCACTGGAAGGGCTTGGCGCCCGAGTGCACCCGCTGGTGGCGCTTCAGGTTGGCGAGGTTCCCGCAGGCGTAGTCGCACAGGTGGCACTTGTAGGGCTTCTCGCCCGTGTGCACCCTGTGGTGCCGCTTGAGGTTGTCGAAGTGCGCCGAGGCGTAGTCGCACTGCGGGCACTTGTACGGCTTCTCGCCGCTGTGCGTTTTCATGTGGCGCGCCAGGTGGTTGGGGTAGTGTGTGAGGAAGGGGCAGGCGGCGCAGGTGTACACCTTGTCGCTACGCTCGCCGGGGCTGTTGGGAGACGACGACGAGTCCTTAGTCAGCATTTCAAGGGTGCACTTGGCGCAAATCTGCGCCGAGGAGCCGTCCTCGTCCTCCAGGACAACGCCACACAGACGGCAGGTGAAGGGGAAGAGCGAAGGGGGGAGAGCGGCGGCGGCGGCTCCCCCTCTCGTCGCTCTGCCGCCGCCGCCGCCACTGTCTGTGGTGTTCAGCATGGGCGGAGGCTGGTGCACAGGAGCAGGGTTGGAGGCTGGTATCGGTGGTGGTGGTGACGACGACGCCCCCTTTAAGCCATCAAAGGCTGATAGGTAGTCATTGTTCTGGGCTCCCAAACTCAGATTGGAATTGGGCCTTGCACCTTCTGAAAGTGGAAAAGAAAAAGGTTTATGTTGTTGCGCAATGACAAAAGAGAAAAAGGGAATAATGAATGAATGACGTGATACACACCCTTGGCGGAAGCACACGACACTTCACCGGCTCTCTGCCCAGTCACGTGCCTCTTCAGGCCGTTCTGGCCCCCGGCGGGTCGCGGCGGGACGTCCTGCCGCAGCCCCGCGGAGGGCACGTGCATGCGCTGGTGCCTTTTGAGGTTGCCGAGGGAACTGCAGGCAAAGGCGCAGATGTCACACTTGTAGGGTTTTTCCCCGGTGTGAATGCGCAGGTGTCTCTGCAGGTTCACCAGCTGGGCCGAGGCGTACGCGCACAGCGGGCAGTTGAAGGGCTTCTCGCCGTTGTGCGTCTTCATGTGGCGCTTCACGTGGTTGGCGTAGCGCGACGAGAAGCCGCACAGGTGGCACGTGTGCAGTTTGGCCAGCTTGTCCTCGACGGTCAGCGCCTTGTCGCCCAGCCCGTCGCCCAGCGCTTCACCGTCCAGCTGCAGGTGGGAGCCCGAGCGCATCCCGCCCACGCCTCCGAAAGGCGAACAGAAGTCGGGACTTTTGGCTTCCCGGGAGGCTTTGCAGCATCGCAGGCAGTACGGGCCCACCAGGTCTATGCCCGGCCCCAGGGGTTCGTCGCGGAGCTGTCCGCAGCCCCGGCAGGACAGGTAGGGGGGGAACGCGGGCTCGGACTGAGCGGAGCCGCCCTCGTCCTCCCTCCCGTTGTCGGTTGTGCCGTGCGAGTTGTCCGTTTCACTCTCCATGCTGAGCTGGCTGTAGGCGGGGCTCTGCTCATCACCCAGGGGATACACGGAGAACCCGATCTCAGCAGCTACTTCTGGACCGGGAAGACAGACAAGAAAAGCGCGTTTCCAAACACTCTACACGTTTCCTGATCCGTCCCAACATCACTCTGCATGTGGCGACAGACAAGAGCACATATCCGTCTACACTGCCGTTTATTCACTCTGCAGCATTGAACTGCAACTGTCCCGAGTGGAGAATGGCTTATTTTGTAGTAGACTGTATACAACCCCTCGTAAGGTATCAGAGGAGGAAATAATACACAGAAAAGACAACAAACATGGCCTGTCACACAAAATCACTTCCTCAACAAACATCAGAGACAATCAAGCATCTTTATTACGATCCGCTGAGACGATTTGTGTCGCGCCTTCAAATGGGACCAAGCAAGTACCAGAACTATTGCAGATCAAATGATTGGAAATATCCAGGTTTTTGAATAATTGATTTGTCATTAAATGTCTGCGATTATAAGGTGAACTGAACGCACACACCCGACTCGAGCTTTTAACGCATCTCACTGAACGACTCCCAGCCGGATTAGAGAAAGCAGCCAAAGAATGATCCCTTCCAGATAACGCTCCTCCGCTTCCACCACCGAGCAAGACGTCTTCACCACAGACTCTTCATCTCTCCGCAGCAAAACAAAAAGGGAATTTCAGGAAAATCTGTTACTCACTGGAGATTAAAAGCAAAAAAGAAAAAGACCCTTTTCCCAGAGGATCGTACAAAAAGCTTTGGCCGTCTTCTCCTGAAAGCGAACGAGGAGCCAGAAGAGAAGCCGTCCTCCTCCACAGACGCCGAGGCAGAAAGTGAGGAGGGCGAGACTCGACACTGGCCTTTTATCTGCCCCGTGGAAACCCCCTCGTGGATGATTACCGAGCCTGATGGTAATGATGATGACTGTAATGGTGAAGCTGCAGCGGCTGATGATAATGATGATGAGGCTAGATGATGATGATGATGATGGTAGATGATGATGATGAGGGTAGATGTAGATGATGATGATGATGATGATGAGGGGGAAATGATAATGGCAGTGGGGTAGTGGGAGCAGAGGCAGCAGCAGATGATGATGATGATGATGATGATGATGAATAAATGCCCTCCTTTATAATGGTGTCCTTGATGGCAATGGTCCTGTTTTTATGACCCATGTGTAATAATGGAATGGTGTCTCAGCTCCTTTCTCTACTTTACCATTTTTTCTCTGACAGAGTCCTGCTGGGAAAAATGGGCCGTAGTTCCATCTCTCCTCCGGTGGCTCGGAGGAGCCGCGCCGACAAACAAACTGCAAAAAAACCTTTGAGGCCTCTTTGAGGCTCCGATACTTTACTAAAGACGACGCCACTTCCTTTAGCGGTACGATCATTCATTGAGCGTTTCCACGGCGACGGCAGCTCTTACTAGACTTAATGATGCGATCGTCCTTCCAACGGTGGAGCCAAGCGGAATGCGCTATAAGCATCCGGCTGTGTGAAACCCCCGTCACCTTTGTTGTAGCATCAATACGTGGGATGAGATTTTCCGTAAATATATTCATAGGAACACAAGCATGAGGGTGAACACGCAACTGGGAACAGTTCCGAAGCCGTGAGAGGAAAAACGCTCTTTTTTTCAGTCCAAAGGCCGACGAGCTGACATCAACAGCGCACGCCACCTTTTCCAAAATAGAATATTAAATCAATCTAAACATAAACTAATCTATCATGGTCAAAATATGTTTTCTACCATAATTCTTAATGTATTTACATTCCGTAATAATATAACAGTTTTCATGGTTTCTTGTTCTTTGGGTTTGTATCCTTAGGGTTTGAATACACTTATTGTAAGTCGCTTTGGATAAAAGCGTCAGCTAAATGACATGTAACATAATTTAAAAATGTAATGGAAACGTTGGCCTACTTGTACACCGGAAATGATGCAGCAGGTCGTTTCATCCAACCGGCCTCACTGCATCAGCAAAGTATTACGTTTCTACTAATACAAATTGAACATTTCCTACTGCTGCTGCTGCTTCACATTAAGTCGGGTAACTTGAACGTTCTAATATCTCATGAGCTACATTTGACATGGCTTTGATTTTGTTATTGTGTGTCAATAATGTATAAATAGTATTGACGGACTGACTGACTTGTTGAATGAGCGTTTAATTGCCTATCACTGGAGAGTAGCTTTTATTTTGACATCAGTTGTGCGTTGTGCTCGCACTCGGTTGACCGTGTTTTCCAAAGTGGAGGGCGGCTTTACTGCTGCGTGAAACACATGGTTGACTTTTATTGTGAAGGACTCACAGGGACCCGGGTATGTGTCACAAGTTTAACACTGACTGCAGTCGACCGTTAACTGAACACCTTTGACATTGTTGCATTTTTCTTTTTCTTAAAAGAGACTTTTTTTGCTTGTGGTCTAAAAACGAATATATATATATATATATATATATATATATATCTCCACACATACACACAACTGACAAAACAACGGCTCAAGCGCTTGCTGTTTCCAATTACATTATACACGGAGTGCTGCCAAATCAAACACGGACCCAAAGCACGGCGCTCAATTGTTTTCTTAAAGAATGCTTTACAAACCTGAGAACTTTTCCAGGCCTAGAATCCTGTGGTCATGATCGGGATCGCCAAACTCAAGGTCTTGTCCTAGAAGGAAGTCTGTGTCTAAGCTGAGGTTTCCTGGAGCTTCAATGGCTACAGCATCTTCAGAATCCACTGCAGTCACGGAAAAGAGCAAACAAACAACAGTTGATTCTATTATCACACATGGGGGACAGTTTCAACCAAATTGGATGTTTATTTTACGGTTATTGGCAAGCTGTTAAAGGCGATGACGTATAAACAGAAAATAATATTTCAGAGAAAAAGTGTCAAATACAAATTGTTGGCAGCGGATTAGGGCTTGACATTAACGTTTTGGGCCCGCGGCAAGTGACCAAATGAGAATGAGTGAAATTTGGGACGAGGGAGTTATAGGCTGTAGACTTCCCTAAAGCTTTGTTTGGATCTCATCAAGCAGCAATGATTTGCTTCTCACTAGCTCGCCAGCATACAAATGCAGGGGTGCATTTAAAAGCAATCAGCCTTGTAATCGGTAATTGGTCTGTATTTCTGCCACCAGGCCATCCGTGCCACATACTGGATAACAGTAAACATCTCACTGATTTACTTTTCCTCTGCTGCAAAGGCAGCATCTTATGCACCCAAAGACAAAAGTGCGTTCCGTTGACGGATGGAGCTCCTTTTGCCGCAGTTACGGCTAACGATGCCTGACATCCTAACTTGGTCTCTCAAGGAATCCAAACAGATATCACACAGCTGTCCCTGTTCACCAGCCCAATCGAAGGGCATCGCGCTCGTCAGGACTCATTAGCAAATCCTCGAGAAACAGCATCCCGGTGACATCTAGCGGTCGCTTCGCTGTTTGACACAATGACGGCAGTACATCAGGTGGGATGGTGCTCTGTGTCAGAGGACCACCGCTAATAAAATCAGACATTAGATGGTGATTTACTAAAGGGGGTGGGGCGTTACTGCAGCACTACTTTTAAGTACATACTAATCAATAATAAGAAATGTGTATCAGAGCTTTTTCCACAGTGGGAGTTTATGGTGTTGACATTGCATATTGGCCACCACTAAAATATAAACCACTGTCCTTTTCTATGCACAACAGAGGTACTAATAACTTAATAACTAACACTAATAACACATTTTCAAACAATTTTAATGTATGCAGAATGTGAAACATTTGAAGTATATAATCAGCAACGTCTGGTGTCCAGATGTGATCGGGCAGAGGACACACGTTTTAATCATTCATCATTCCTTTAACAGAGACCTAACTTGGAAGCCACAGATACCATATGTTGCTTAAATAGAGTTGCCATTTAATTTAGGAAGCTCAGCTATGTATTAACTTTATTAACTCAATGTTAAAAAGATCTTCGGATACCTACACTTGACTGGCTGTGGATTCTGTTGTTTTTTTCTTGGCATCTTCCAGACAGCCGCTCTCTTTTTGGCAACGTCTTCCTGCAGACTTCCAAAACCATCAGCTCATTGTCCTCCGTTTGACAGGTATTCTTCAGTATTTCTACAGATGCAAAACAAAATCAATTTCAAATCAATTAGTGGTTGTTATTTTTTTGGATGAATAGTTTTTGGCCTACAAAATATGAGTTCACCCTCCCATTTAAATTACAGCCCAACACAACGTCCTAAGCCGTAATGTGGCTCTTGTTGCAAATTGTTTTAATCTGACCAGCAGGCCTAAACTCACAAAATGTAATTGAAAAAAACAGCAAAAATGTTCAAACTTCACAAGCTTTGCCGCCCTATGTTTTTTTTTTTGCTTAAAAAAAGTGATGCATAATGTGCTTTCTGTTGATCAACGAAATCATTAAAACCACCAACAGCTTTCAAAAAGTACCGATAAATAGAATTACACACATGTCAGTTAAAATGCTCCAGAGCTTATTAGTTCACTGAATTGGATGAAGTCTCTCATCGATTCGGTAATAAGACATATAGCGTTTCGTACAGATATGTGGCTGAAAAACAACATGGTAATTTCACAGTAACATCTGTAGATCATCTAGCTCCTTCACACCGGTTAAACAAAATATACAAACCACAACTGTAAATGGTAAGAAAACATGAAGCCAGTCACCAACACAAGTGTCATGAGTCTGACTGCAGTGTATCTGGGTATCATTTTTCAGCAAACTCATCACGTCCAAATGAAGCTACAGTTGAAGAACACAGTGCACTTAACAAACCAACAAGGCAGGACACAGATACGCTACGGTCATCTTCACACTACCAACAAACAACCAAAAATCCACCATTAAATGTAGCTAGCTTATCGGGCTACTCGTGCAAAATGGAGCTAACACGTTAGCTCTGGTGCAGCAGCCCGACAGGGAGCGATCAAGCGAATCGGCTAGCACTTTAAAACTGAAAGATGTCTTCATGTAGCAGACGGCTAACGGATGTGGCCTCTGTACATCACGAAATGTCAAGATTTTTGGAGGGTTAAAAACTGACGGTGTGCCACCTCACGAGTGGCGGAACGAAACGCGCCCCGGTCAGCACTACGTGCTGATTGACATGTCGACATTAGCCGCGGCTCAACGCGTTAACCTATAGTGAAAATAGCCGAGCAGCTAAATGTCAACTTCCCTAGTTAGCTACCAAGCTAACTTACCTAAAAAACGTAAATATTCCTGTCGATTGAGGTGGTCGTTGTCGTCGGAATACACGCCATTAGGTGAGAAAGGTGTTTCCTCAAGTGTACAACGTCTGGAGGTCCGCCATTTCTTCATGAGCTGGGGCGACAAAGAAAGGCAATTAATGGTATTTTTCATAACTTAATTGATTTTCTGATGCGCTTGTGATCTAGCATCAGCAGCAACAACAATAGAGCTTCCGGCTTAAACCCTTCAGAATAAAAGAAACATCCACGCTAACAGCAATGTAAAAGTTAAAATAAAACATTAACATATTATAGAGTTAATACTTGATGTGCGTAATATTGTTGATATTCTGTCATTTAATATGTACATGAGATAAAAGGGAAATACAACTTGCAATTCCAACGTTACACTATAAGGAGGTGATTTTATTATACGTGATTGTATTTGCTTTATTTCTAGTGTTACAGAAGAGCCTTGTAACCAATGTGCTATAAACAGAACCACAAATTGTTTTGCTTACTTGTTCCATCCTCATATGTTTGCATGTTGTCCAAATTCTGTCATGCCGTTGGATAATATAGATATTACAATCCCAGTACTTTAGAATTTATTTTAAGCGCACCGCTTTTATCGTGAAGGCCCGCCGCGCGTACCGGAAGTGTCATTGTTGCTGGTGGGATTTGTCTTGATTCCATTGTGTTGCATCTCCCTCTCTGTTGTCAAAGGCGTTTCCGTTTCCGAAAACAATTTCCGGTTTCTACTCCTCATGGAAAATATTGATGTTGTAGTTTGTATCTATAACATCTAAATTATCATCATCTGGACTTATTGAGTCACAAGTGTCAGTTATTCAGACAGATAATCGTATCAGTCCAAAAGAAATCCAGTCATTTACATTCTTTGGAAAATAAGTGGACTAGTAGAAAGTGTAAACATGTCTCACAAACAAGTGTAGCACCATTGTCCCTCAAAATGTCTAATGTGTCCAACGAGTCCAATGCTGACATAATTTTACTTCTGCCATATTAAGTCATTGTCTGAACTTCACAAAATAATTGAAAGTTATAATGAGAAAGCCCCACTGCAAAGATTATCTTCCATCCGAGGTGAATTTAAATTAAATTCACTACAATAAGTCCCATTCCAGCAAATAAATATCAATGATATAGTTGAGTTGTACTGTAAGTTATAGGGAACATATAAAATACTATATGCACTCCCTATTCAGGGAATTTACACAGCGACGAACCGATAATATGTCCTAAATATGTATTTGGGATTTGGCCAATATAAAACAACGTGTTGGATGACCTGGCACCTTTTTAAATGCATGTACTTGTTTTTTAACAATCGGAGCCCAGAGCCTCAGAAGGGCCAAGACATGTTCGTGTGCGTGTGTTATTGTGGTGAAAACCACTGTGTTTCTTTTCATGGGACTGTGGTTTTATGCACAGAAGCTCCTGTGATTCTGCGTCATCCCATTGGCTCATGTCACTGCAGTGCGCCTCCCCTCAGGCCGCCGCACAGCACGGCTCAGGGGGGGTGAGGGGCTTCTCCTCTTCTCGGTTCTCTCCCGCATAGTACCGGACCACCGGATCATTGCACCGAGCCGGTCTGCAGCTTTTGACGGCCGGATGTATGTTTAGTGTGCGGCAGTGAAGAGGAGGAGGAGGAGGAGACCGGGGACGTTTCTGTGCTCCTGTTTGGTCCTCGAGGGGAGGAGCCAGTTGTTGATTCCACGCTGCGAAGAGAAGGCGCCGCACTGAGGGGTAAGATATCCTTTTTACGTAATAGACAACGTTGCGTGTTTCATCTGCAGACTTTGAAAACGCGCATTTAGACGCCTTAATATTCGCTGTTGCTCGTCTTTATGCGGGATATCTGGAGGTGGAGGTGAATGCGATTACGTAGTCTATTAAACATGCCACTCCCTGCAATAGCATACTGATGCCCTGCATGGACCCCTATGAAATGATTAAAAAGCAAAGTATCAACTTGTGTATTTAAAAAAAATACATGTTGAGGTTATGCAAGGCTGCCTTTGATCAGTGTGCAGTTATGACTAAGCTCCCTTTAGTTTACAATTCCATCCCCAATGAATGGCCTGTTATGTATTATTGTCATATTTGGTCAAATAGCACTTCTCTAATTTAATCTGTGGAGTAAAATCATATATCTGTGAGTTGCAATACACTACAAACACACACAGCAGTGTTATGCAATCCCACATCAATAGCGACTATTTTAATGCCATGTAAAAACTCCGATCCTATATATTGTGCATTTTTAACAACATGAAAGTAGCCGGCAGGCTGCCAGAGGTCTGTTCAGCGCCACATGGTGCAGAGACTGAACGTTTTGGTCAGGGATGCCGTGAAGTGCAGGAGAGAGAGAGAGAGTGTGTGTGTGTGTGTGTGTGTGTGTGTGTGTGGGCAGACTGAGGTCACTCTGATCCCTCTTAAACCCGCATTGCTGATGTGGGTTTGTGTCCAGGGAAGATAATGAGATATTTGATAAGGTGTATCATCGGATTTCCCTCCGCTACGGCAGATCTCTACATCCGTCCTCTGGTCAGCGATTGCATAGCAAGACGTTGTTAACAAGCGTCCTCGCAAAAACGCCTAAAATCTGTGGGGAAAACACGGCTGTGATGACAACACTGATATAAAGGACAAACTACTGACAGAAAACTGGCCCCTTTTTCGTGCCTGTTTGGCTTTTCAAAGGGGCGGATGCTCCAGGGCAGATGTTGGTTGTGTAATAATCCTATTTGACCATTATGATGTCATTAATAGGAAGAGTGCCACAATAAACTGACCTATAGACATTAATTTGTGAAATCCGACGGGCTAAATCGACCCAAATAAAACTTTCACATGCACTGCTGTGCATTTTGTACAGACTTATCGCAGAAAATTAACTACTCCAACCATTAACCAACCATTTAGTATTGTGCATCCTTGCCTTCCAGTTCCCATAATGCTTCAAATAGTATAATTTAATCTGAATCTGACACCTTGGCCGATTCTCAGGACCACTTTAGAGACCATTTTCTGTAAAAACTGTCCAAGCTTACACTGAGATAACCCTGATGACATCATCAGGGGGAAGCCGTTATTTATGTGTAAGATTAGTAGAATCCCCCCCCATTCAAACGTTTTTACCACGTTACATTTTCTGTAGAAATGTGTTTTAAATTGGTGTGAATCTGCACGTTGAATCATGTCAACAAGACTGCAGCCGCTGCAACAAGATTGTACACTAAGCAACGATTCCCCGGTGGTGCCATCGGGCCGAGGGATCGGTTTTCTGTTTGAAATAAATAAAAAATGAGAGTTTGCCGCTGTGAATTAAGAGTGAGACGCGTGGCAAAAAGCTTCAGTTAATGGGAGCCAGCGTAGCTACGAGTGTGGATAGTGTTGGTAGCGCTGTAAAGTGCTTCCGCAGGTCACAGGGTCAAACAGCCGCCTCGCGGACGTCCTCTTGAGTTGGACAGTAGAGATCCACATCCTGGAAACACACCTCTCCTCACTGTCCTCACACTGTGGAGACAAACATGAGACGGATGGTGTGACAAAGTTTTTTTTACAAAACAGTCTGATGCAGTAAAACGGCACAGAAAGATGTGAGAGGCCTTTCTAGTATTATTTCTTTATCTCCTCCTGTGGGAAACACTGGGACTCTTGTCATTGCTCAGACAGACGGGAGGGTCAAAACATTTTCTTCTAACGCTTCCTTGATAAATATTTCTTTAAAAATGTATGAAAATGGATCGCTGCACCACTGTCTGGCATTTTTTATACACATACTCCAAACATTTGGAAGTTCATTGTCCACAAAAAGTGTTGTGACCGACCTGTTGTATCTTCAGTTTCTACTTACATCCGTTTGTTTTATAGCCACTGGTCATGGAACGCAAACATTTCATCAGCAAGGAGCTTTTTCTTCTGTCATTTCCCTCCGACGATCCACATAAAGTGTGCAGATGTGAAATTATTCTCTGCACAGATTGTGAACGAGACAAATGGAGGTGAACGAACATGATGTGTGTTCAGTGGAAAGTTTGGTCAGATAAAAACAAATAAAAGAAAACAGTTTGGCTTTATTTTGGCAAACTTACTGTCTCAAACTGACTCGTTGTAATGGTCACGACCCAAAGATAGTCCGACTTGTGTTTCTAACTGGAGCTGAGTGTCTGCCCGGAACAATTTAGATGTTATCCTTTCAATTCTTGCAGAATCTGCCGGCCATTTATGGACCAGATGCGGGTCAGATTTCATCCTTTGGTGCCCAAAACTAACAAAACTCAACACAACAGATAGATACAATGTTTGTATAACGCCAGTTACACATTTTTGTTTCATCTGAAATCTAAATGGATTTCTGTACAAAGTCCCTCATTGTTTTTATTTCTGTGTGAGGCAATATTATCATTTAGGTTATAAGATATTTGACTTCTTGTTGATATAATGTTTCATAGGAACAGCATGTATGAAGTCACTGTCAGTGAGGTTTATGCAAAACAAACATTTCTGACGGGAAACTTTCCCTCAAGGTGACAACTTGTCTGAGTTTAGGCTGCAAATAGTTCATTATTTGTCTATCAGTCTTTTTGGTGTTGAGTGATAAGCCGTGAATTCAGAAAACATTGATGTATGTATGTATGTATGTACTCCTGCATCTGCGGGTAAGCCTGTGTGTGTTTGAGCGAGTTATGCTGCACACTGTTTGTGCATTGCATGCAAAATTGAGCTCCCTTTGAATGTGTTATGTGTGTGCTTGTGATATCTACATATGTGGGAATTATGTCTATAAATAGATAAGCAGCACAGAGGTGTGTTCATCTCCTGTGAGGTCGCTGCTTTGGAACCTGTACTTGGCTTTCTTGCAGTCACGGTCCAGTTGGTCCTTGTGCAATACGGATGTCCGGGAAATTCAGGTGGTCACGCAACTCAGCTGCTGGGAATCCCACGCAGAAAAGCTACATGTGGTGAAAATGAAATATGTAAACGCCTGCCTGATTTTCATGACAAAAATATATCTGAATATATATATCCAGGAATCCATGTCTCAATTCAAGAAGGTTACAAACCTTCTGTCCACTCAACCATATTTAAATTTTTCCAACAACCTAAAAACATTTTGTACGATGAACTGTTATCTCTCTAGTTCATATATATATATATATATATATATATATATATATATATATATATATATATATATATATATATATAAAAACTTATTTGGAAAAATTGAAATAAGGTTGAGTGGACAGAAGGTTTGTAACCTCTTGAATTGAGACATGGATTCCTGTGTTAAGCAGATCAGCTTTGATAATTCAATCAATTCAGGATCAGGACACTATCCCAGGAACTCGTAATGTTTAGGTGTAAACAAAGTGTTCTCTTCCATCCCCTTCAATCATGGATGACAATGCTCTCTCTCTCTCTCTCTCTCTCTATCTCTCTCTCTGTGTGATGTGGAAGTGACCAGTGGGAGTTGATTCAGCGCCACAGATTGACCAGAGCCTCTATAAATCGAAGCCAAAGGAAGAATCCTGTTATTTGTCAGCGCAGGGAGCGGTTTGTTAGCGTTGTACGGAAGCTGTAACTGCGACTTTCTTATTGTTTCGTCTCCGTCTTGTGTGAAACAGAAAACGTTGAATGTGTTGAGCCAGCTCATATTCCCGTAGTTGTCTGGAAGACGACCGGGACTAAAGATGTAGTATGGTATTTGGCACTCTGAGCCTTCTGTTAATTCATTCAGAAAAGCAGTTCATACATTTTAAAGGTATTTCCTAGAAGTTTTGCTTGGTGAGGTACAGTATTCCCCAGTAGAGCCACAGTGTAAAAACAGCTTGCATTTAAAAATATCAACAATAATCAGCAGTTTTATGTTGCCAACTTTTCAAAGGGCAAGAAGGTCTATTGTTACCTCGCCGTATGTAATGATGTGCTGCTACAAGAAGAGCCTCACGGGTCTTCTTGTATCCACACGACAAGAATATAAATACTATCGCGACCCTCCTTCTGTGTGCGAGGTGGCAGGTTGAGTACTGCAGTGTTACATAAATCCACCTCCTTTGTTTATCCCCGTTAGAAGAACGGTGAGGCATTTAGCTTGTGTTACCGTGCATACCCTTTTTGAAGTTTTCAAAATAAAAGATTTTATTTTAGATAACGTGCACCAGATATTTAATATTTCATGCCATAATGGAGACGGCTATTTGAACTGGTCTGGGGTAACACTCGTTGCTCTCTGGGCCTGATGGAGACAGAATGAGTTGTCTGTGCTGTCTATCACTGCCTCTCCGCTGCGTCACCCCGCGCCTCCCCCGATCCGCTCTGTCCAACTCGTCCATCTGCTCTCCGGGTGTCACGGCTGTGACCTTATTGCGCCTTTCTCAGACGGAACGTCTGGCCCGGCCGCAGTGACCCAAACCTTTTTTGTGTCTTATCTGTTCAATTTAGTTTCCTTTTGAAATGGCGCTTAAGTGATTTAAAGAAGAGATCCCGGAGTAAATGGCAGTGCTGCTGTTTGAAAGTGCTTGTTTTTGCACCTTAATTGAAATTTACATTATTGACATTTCTAAATTTAGTTCCCGTTAATGTATCTGTTTAGGTTTTAATTTATTGAGAGACGCTCGCCTCACTCTTTAAAACGGCAGTCTATATTTTATTCATGTGGAGTTGTTTTGCAGTATTTAAATTAAATGAATAATAGCAGTAATTAAATATACTGTAATGAATAATAGCAATGACAAATTTAGCAAATGAAACAGCACAGATTGCGTCACTACGTTCCTCCGTCCTGTTGCTGTTGTTCTGTATAATTGAATTCAGAGTTTGCAGCCAAGGGGAAAAAGTTCATTGATGATATTTATTTTCTACCTGTGACCTTCTAAAATAACGAAATGTGTACTCGTAATCCATTCTCATCGGTTTCACATATATGTCGACAGGCCCGGAATAGATAGTTAATTTCATTACCATTTATTTCTGTATTTCTTGAGTATTCTCAAGAGTTCTCAACATGAAACATTCCCCATGAATTGAGAATTCAGAAAAGATTAAATGTTTGAGTCAGGAAATTAACAATAACCGTGACAGGAATATGTTTTTTTATTTCCTCTCCTATCAATCATCCCGTGACCCACATCCTGACCCCAAGGTCAGTTACTCGTTTACATCAATGCCACAAGATTTGATCAATGTCCAATTCTAGATGTCTCATTAATGTAAAATAGAATGTATTACAATTTGGAAACGTGCAAGTTCACATAAAATATGGTATTTAAACAGGAGTTTGCCAGATAATTCTTTCAAACTCTCGCAGAGCTTTTGATTTCTTTGGCAGCTCTGTTTTTCTTTTCAAATTCAATTCATTTTATTTAGTATAGCCCAAAATCGCAAATGACAAATTTGCCTCAGAGGGCTTTACAGTCTGTACACATGCGACATCCTCTGTCCCGAAACCCTCACATCGGCTTTTCGGGACTCTCTCATATAAAAAGAAAAACCAAATGGCAGAATGCAGATCCCGTCATTTCTGAGCCACTGTCATTTTGTGATGTTTGCTTCCAGGCTAAAGGGGACTGCTCGCGGTGAAGGGGAGACCTAAAACGATGAAGGACGTTCGGCCGGTTGAAGAGTAGCTCAGACTGAGGGAACTGCAGTGGAGGAGGAAGAAGAAGAAGAAGAAGGAAAGAAGGAAGGAAGCCCTAAAAAAAATCACATGACCAAGCCTTGGAAAGGTTCCAAGTTAGTGATGTTCCCCTCGGCCAGGGATTACCTCGTCTCTCTCGCTCTCCCTCCCTCGTACAGCAGAGCAGACGTCCAGCGCCGAGACTCCGAGCCGTGAGAGCTCCCCTGCTGCACACCCACCTGGGTGCACACACAACTCCCACTCTCTCACGCGAACACACACTCACACACACACGCACGGACACACACTTTTGCATCCCGCTCATGGTCGTTGGCCTGTCCTCCTCAGCTGCTGCCACTGCTCTAGTCGTAGACCATGAAGAGGCCCAAGCAGCAGACGGGGCCGCTGAGCTTCCTGAACTTCTTCACCAGGAAGCCCAAGTCGGAGCCAAAGGTCGAGAGGCCGTTGGAGGCGTGGCCCAGGGAGGAGGTGGCCATCACCCTGACCCCGAGCGAGCAACCACGGCAGGTGAGACAGAGCAAGTGATCCTTGTTTTTTTTTTCCTTTAGCTTCTTCCTAGCTACGGAAGCTTTCGGTCTTCCGTAAAACGTTTGATGCTGGTTGTCATTACAATCCTGTCTGTGCTGGTTTCATTTGTAATGCAGTATTTGCAGTCACACAGACAGAAGTCTGCATTTGGATAGAAATGCACTAATGTGTAAGTTATCCTCAAGGAGGATTTATACATGACCACACCGATTATTTATTCGTTTATATTAAACAATATATATGTTCTTCACTTCTCTCTGACTGTTATGACCCAAATCCATTAGAGTGTTTTTTTTCCACCAACATCATTTTCACTGGAACTGTGAGGACTTTCCATTTGTTTTCTGAAGCAGCGGAGGAGCCTCGTATGAGGACACTTTGTACATGTTGAACGTAAGGCAGCAGCTCTGTAATGGTCCACAGGACCTCAGCCTCACAGCAGAAGAGGCTGGAGGCGAAAGAGAAGAAGGAGGAGGTCCGCCACCTGCAGCGGCGGCGGCGGCGGCGGCAGTCGAGGACAATGCCGCCGCAGCTGAGTGCACCGGCGGGGTCCTCAGCGGTTCCACCGGCGTCCTGTCCGTCTCCTCCTCCAGCCAGGAGCAGCTGTTGGACGAGCACCTGGAGGAGTGCCCACTGTGCCTGCTCAGTCAACCACGTTGCCACTTCCCGCGACTCACCTCCTGCTCCCACCGAACGTGCTCCGACTGCCTCCGCCAGTACCTGCGCATCGAGATATCGGAGAGCCGGGTGGGCATCGCGTGCCCGCAGTGCCCCGAGACGCTGGCGCCGCTGGACGTCCGCGCCATCCTGGACGACCAGGCGCTGCTGGAGCGCTATGAGGAGTACCAGTTGAGGCGTTACCTGGCTGCTGATCCAGATACGCGCTGGTGCCCCGCGCCCGACTGCAGGTGAGAATCCAAAGAACCACGGTTGGTTGCACAAAATGTTCCCCTTCACCGTTGAATATAGTTAGAAGATAGTTACCTAGCAACATTGAGGGATGGGATTTCAATAATGAAAACATTGGCTTCTCTAAATTGTCTAAACTTTAAAAAATGTCTGAAATCTTTTTTTATTGACATATTCTGTCACCCAGTAGCAATTTGCTGTACTGTAATTACCTTGAGACAAAAGAGAGAAGCCTATTTCAGTGTTTGAAAATTGCAGCTCTTGTCATCCCACCACCGGCTTTATGATGTAAAATGTAAGACTTGGAGCAGTTTTTCACTGTTGGAATGATTGATGGAGCTTTGAAAAGAAGTGTCAGACACAGAAGCTTAGTTTGAGCTGTATTATGCGTCCAAAAGCTGTGAAAAGTTTGATGCAACCCAAAAAATCCTGGATCCCGGATCCTGAAAGGAGAGCCGACTGGTCTGGAATGATGAAGCAAACTTCTCTCCATTTTGTTTCTACAACAACCAATATGAGCTACATAAAGTAACGCCGAATAAATGTTGCATATATTTAGGAAGAACTTGCCTTCAATTCACAACGACACTTTCCTTGATATATGGTCAAAAATTCAAAAATACAGATACAGTGAAATTCTACTGCAATACACTGAATCAATATATATATAAAAAAAATTAATATACGTACATACATACACATATACTTCTTCCATTCCCACAACAGACCACAATGCAACGCAACCGCAAGACGTGTTGTGAGGGTAACTCATCTTCTCTGCTGTTGTTAGCTAAATGTGCAGACATTGATCCATTGAGCTCCTTTATGTCCATGGAAGGGTAACAGGATAGGGCTGCTGATGGGAAATTATAATGTGTGTGTGAATATGCTCAGTGAATATTTGTGGTCAAAAGCATGTATGCTCCAGGGTTCAGGACTCGGTGGTAGACTCTCTGACGGCCAGAGCACACCGCCTGAAAGATCAATACTCCTGAAATATAAAATAAAATATAACGAAGAGAAACGGGATCGGATTTCTAGAGGCTTTTTCTTCAAAGTAAGAGCTCCACGTATGAAAAACATTTGGATGTCAGTGTAGTTTTATCTTTGAAATGACAAATACTTCCCATAGAGGAGCATTTGAAGATGTGGCCCATTAGGTAAACTGGTCACAGTTATGGTTTGTGTATTCCCATTCCTCCCAACATACACACATTCCTAAAGATCTTAGTGACAGAAGCTTAGCTGGAGATTATTTCCGCACTGAGGAAGTGTGGAAAAAAAGTGTTTTCTACAGAAACCGCAGTAGAACATAATGTTCTAGAAATGCCCTAAAATGAAAAACTGTTAATACAGCGCAGTCAGAATAGTTAATAGGGGTGGAGTTTTAATGACTAATTTGAGGACGTGTTTTCCAAAAGGTTTTCATCCATCTAAAAGAGATTATGGGCAATATGATTTATAATATGATAATACGTTTGGTCAGAACCTCATATTAAGACGTCTAACAAACCCACGGCAGTAATATGATGCATTATTTGATAAAGATGTTCACAGATACCTGGAAGTGTTTTAATACATGAGCTGGTCCACCCAAGCTTTTTAACTCAGCCTTAAGGATTGTACCTGAAAATCCAGTATAAAACCAGTCCGACTCTGAAGTGGCGCGCAGGCAGCGGCGTAATTATCCCGTATTATATGTGTTTGTGCCCCTCAGCTTGTCTGACTCATCGTCCTTCGCATGCCAGAGAGGCCAAAGTGAAGAGCCTAAAGGAGCTTCTCAACTCCTTCACTCACGGCTGCTTTTACGCGGATCTGATCGTTTAATCGCGTGATCTTTTGAACATTAAAATGTATGTTCATTCCCCTTCTGAGGAGTGAGATTCGGTCCACGGGCATCGAGCTCCTTGTTTTAGCGTCGCGATGACTTCTAGAGATCTAGGGATGGAATTATCGCCGGTTCAGGAGCTGAGCGGTGAAAAGCAAGTCCCTCAGACACGTGTATCTCTCACAGCCGGTGAGAAGTCAGGACAGCAGGCTGGGACAGTGAGGTGTCCTCTTTTTTTTTTTTTTTTTACTAACAATCCCTCACAAACAAAGAGTTCCCCTCTTGGGCCGTATCATCAATGCCCCCTCCCCCCCCCCCCCGCTTTCTCCTCAGCTACGCAGTGATCGCTTACGGCTGCGCAGAGTGTCCCAAGCTGAGCTGTGGCCGCGAGGGATGCGACACGGAGTTCTGCTACCACTGTCGCCAGCTCTGGCACCCCAACCAGACGTGCGACCAGGCCCGGCGCCAGCGAGCCCGCCACACCTCCGGCGGCACCGACGCCTCCACGCTCTACGTCTTCAATGAAGAACCTGGAGGAGGTGAGAACTGGCAGCTGGTGTAACCTTTTTCGCGGGATGGATAACGTAATACCGTCGACACCCCCCCCCCCCCCCCCCCATCCCCCACCTCACGTATTCCCTCTGCTGCTGAAGATGCAGAGGAGATCAAAGCGTGCCCTCGCTGCGGCGCCTACATCATGAAGACCAACGACGGCAGCTGTAACCGCATGAACTGCACTGTGTGTGCCTGCCAGTTCTGCTGGCTGTGTATGCAGGAGATCACCGACGTGCACTACCTCAGGTACTAGTGAGCACATTAAGCTGCGGCGTGTGGTTGGTCAAAAGATATTATTTGAAGATATTGGGCATTTTTTCCACTTTTTTTTACCAAACAAAAGCGCGAGGAGAGAAAATCCTCTGCGGCGAAAGTGACTTCAGCGTGTGCAAGTTAAGGAAGAGCTTCACTACAACGAGAACACCTGAGTTTATAAAACACCACATCTGTATCATTATAAGCAATATCCAGTCTGAGATTTTTTTAAAATAAATAAATAAACTGGCCCTGTCAGCTCGGCCTGTCCATTTATGTCATTGTCTCTGCACCGCTTTAAGCTCATCGTCTGAGCTTCCATTGATTTTTCCACTCCTGGAAGAGAGTCACTGCTGACTGGTCATCAATAAATCAGCTCTATCTGCCTCCATATTTCCATGCGGCAGAATATCGCAATTTAGGCTTTGAGGCCAGCTAGAAGCTGATTAGCTAAATCTGAAGAAGAGTGTGGTTTTTTGATGCATCCATCATTTTCATGGTGTTACACGTACATGTTTTGATGTCACATGAGAAGGAGACTTTATTGTGTTTGTCTGCATGAGCCTCATCGTGTCTCAACACCTTTCTTCTTTTGTCTCTCCTCATCCGTTTCTGTCCGTCGCACTTTACATAGCACACACCCTAAAGAAGGCCAAAGCTTTTATCATCTGACCCGAACAGACCTGTTAAGAGCAACACAGCGCGACTTTAATACCTTCTCATAATTTCCCCCCACTCAGGCTTTCAGAACCCAAAGTGACATTTACTGCGGTAAAGCACAAGCAGGCTTTTAGAAATAATGTAGTCCTACGGTGCTATTTCTCATATTGCCACTGCTGCCGCGGCACTTGATTAAGACCAAACCACGTTATTTAGTGCTGTACTGCTTTCACTGGCAGTCAGAATTATGGACGCAGTTTGGGTAATGATGTAACGACAACACCGATAAAGACATTTCACGTTGTCGGTACTCTTTTATTGCCCCTGCTTCTTGAGCAAATAATATTTTAAAAGCGTTGTGTTTGTGTGTGAGTTGCGAGGGCACGAATGAACGATGGCACTATGTAAAAGGTCAGGGACGTCATTCGAATTGGGAGCTTGAATATCACAATAATATGCACAATAATCAATCCCATAGTAATCACTCAGAACCAACGAGGTCAAACTATTGGTGGCGCCATCGATCAATACGGTTCCTCCCCAGCGTCTGTTAAAAATGTCACGGCCATCCATCCCATAGTTATCATGATATTTCAGTCCGGACCAAAGCGGAGGACGGAAACAAGTACGTTGCCCCCCAGTAATCCATATCGCTTATGTGGCTAAGATGACTATTGTTTTGAATATTTACCATTTCATTTTCTGAAATGTATGCATCATAATAGTTTACACTCCTGCCTGAGTTCCCCTGTTGTCTCTCCTGTGTGTCTCAGCCCCTCAGGATGTACATTTTGGGGTAAGAAGCCGTGGTCTCAGACCCGAAAGGTCCTCTGGCAGGTGGGCATGCTGCTGGGAGCCCCGGTGGTCATCTCCCTCATAGCGGGCATCGCCATCCCGGTCATCATCGTGGGCATACCAATCTACATGGGCCGCAAGGTACAACACAGCCAGTAAACCCTGTTTAATCCTGGATGTTCTTCCCGCAAGGACCGCAAACGTGTGGCGGGCCAGTGTGTTTAAAGTGAATTGTTCTGAATCCACCTACGTCTCACGTCAGACACGGCCGTATTTAAATATCATGTTAATTCAGCATCTAACCAACTAATTTATGGAGATTATGGAGTCAGCGGAATTGGAAACTACTAGCACACCTACATGCAACTTAAGCGTGCTCTTAGTAGTCATTCATTGTGTCTTTCTTTGTGTTGGAGCTCTGCAATAGCGCGTGCAAGCCCATGCCGCTGGTTTCCTTTACCCTCATGCATGCTGGGCTGCACGTATTAATGGACATGAATAAGTGACGTGAATATGCGGTTGCAGAGAATGAGAACAGCAAGAATCAGATTAGACTTCCATCATCTAATTTGTGTTCTACTTATTGCCTTCTAGGTCCATGGTCGCTGCAAGAAAAACAATATCTCAGGAAGTAAGCACTACTTGACTGTGGCAAGTGGGGTTATGATGTCAGTGTTTGTGTCACCGGTCATAGCGGCTATCACTGTGGGTAAGGAACAAAACAACAACATGGCCACCTTGCATACTGCACACAGCGAAGGGGGATTAAAGTGTAAAAGTGTGAGAGGTCAAATTACCACCATATGCTAAAACTGAGCAGTTTAGGTCAGACACCAATGAGGAAGCAAGTGTTAACCATTTATTTTATTTGAATGATAAAGCTGGAGTTCAAACTCAAAAAAAATACCCACAAGTTTTTGTATGCAAACATACCTCTTTATTTTATTAACGCACTCCTACAGTGCAAAGTAGGATTTTTTTCCTGGTGACAAAATGTCCTGGTGTAATTGTGCGCGTGCACACACACACTTAAACATTCAGGTTCCTTTCGTTTGTACCCACAGGTAGACTTGTTTTGCAGTAGAGGTCGAGGCATTAATCTTCACGCGCAAGATCAACACAGACAGCAAGACAAACACAATAAAAGTACACAAGACCGCATATCAGTAAATTAAAAAACAAACCTGTATCTCTCCTTGTTTTGGCATCCGTGCCCTTACGCCTCAGTCGCATTTTGTTTTCTCTCTCACATCACTGCAATTGTTGTTTTTTGTTTCTCTTATTTTACTCGGACAGACAGACAGCTCCCTGTCTCGTTGTTTCGGTCTTTTGGCTCAAGCATAGAAACGCAGCCCCTCTGTGTGTGGGCTTTCTGGTTGGCAGGCTCATTGCTCATTGCCCTGGTTTCACCCCGTTGCTGAGTCACTCGCTACCCGGTGTTCCCTCTGCGCCAGTGATGTCCCTTTGTTTGGTCGGCGCCGCTTTGTGTTATGAAATTCCTCATCTCAATCACCGGTTGCATAATCACACGGCGGAGGGAGGCTGCTGCTCATTGATTCGTGTGGCTTGTTGAAAGTTCTTTTGTGGCGGTCATCGGGTCGGGAGAAATCGAACTCGGGATTTTCCTACAACCAAACAAATATCCTGTTTTTATGTATAAAATGGACTTCATTTAAATCAAGATTTAAATGAAATTTTAAATTTAGATTTAAATCAAATCACATAGGAGGAAAAAACTGATATGAGATTGATAATCGCACAAATCAAACAAAAACAGAGAGGATATATACAGCAAATAAAAATCTAAATTGCATGCCTGGCTTGAACCCAATTGAAAGATAATTAATTCATAAGCATGAGAGGAAATGGATTCCTGAGAGAAGACATAACTTCCTGCTGCATAAGCAATGGCTCACGTTATTTGAAACAACAGCGGAGCCTCTATACGGAGGCCATGATGCCAAGAAACGATTTATAGATCAGCGTGTTCTGGACACTTTATCTTGCGCTGTGAAAAGAGAAGCAGGGATCCCTCTTGTGTGCATTTGGGGTATTTCAGAAATTGTATCAATTTGAAATGCTGGATTATTTAAGATTGATTATCATGAAAATGCATTTATCAGTCACTATACTATAAAATTAGACTTGGACATTTTTACATCTGCTGCTTTGGTTTTGACCATTTTCTATATTGTGCTTGTAAGGCCCAGTTACATTAACAGCCCTGAAGTGCAATACTATGTTTGCATCATATTCAAATGATAAAAGGTGTTTCTCAATGGTTTTCTTCTACTTTTCTATTTCCCTGCAGGTGTGGGTGTGCCACTAATGCTGACTTATGTGTATGGGGTCGTCCCCATGTCGCTCTGTAGGAACGGTTGGTGTCGACCGCAGAGTGAGCCCCCCGAAACACACAAAATCCAACTGGAGGACTTAGCCAGCTGTGAGTACAGAAATGAAAGCAGTTGTTTGTTCATTTGGGGTCATTGGCTTTTGTGCCGATCGATATTTGAGAAAATGGCTACCGCTAAAACCAGGTCACGGCAGTAAACAGTGCTTAGCATGAGGACTGGAACCAGGTTAAAGAAAGTAGCTCCTAGCGTTTGTTGTGTGTGTTGTGGCTCAAACAAACGAGACACAATGTGTCTCATTATGCTTCAAACGTGCTGGTAGACAGTTTATTTTTTTTACTTTTGGCGGGAAGCAAACCAGCGGTTTCCAGTATTGATGCTTAGCTGAACGAGTCATCTCCTAGATAGAGTTGTTCCTTTTTAAGGATATAATAAGTGAATTGTCATTTTTTTTTCTTCTCCAAAACGCGATCTGATGAAGTTTCAACTTCTCTTATAGATCTTCTATTCTCCCATGTAGTCAGCGACCACTGGACGGGTCAGAACAAATCCACGCCCAGCGACACCAGTGTCCAGGAAGTCCGAGTCAGCGTGCAGGAAGTGGGCGTCCTGCCCAGTACGAGCGCCACGCCCCCTGAGCTGGATAGCTACGAGGAATTGGATGAAGCCACGAAACCCCATGGATACAGCCAATCGGACTGCCAGGTGGTTATTGTGCCTGACCCACAAGCGACACCTTTGAGGTAAAGTTCTTCTCTCTTTTACCCAATAGCTAAGATGGTGAACTCGGTAAACAGTCCAGCTGCTTAGCATGTTAGCATTTAACAAATAAAGTACAGATAGATAGATACTTTATTGATTCCTCAAGAGGGAAATGTTGTTATCACAGCAGCATGTACAGGGAAGAATAGAATAAAAAGATACACATTATATACATTATAATAAGATAAAATATATTAAATTATTAAATTAAATGAACTAAACTGAAACAAAAGAATAACCTTCAAAAAAAGACAATAATAATAATTTGTAAAAGGAGAAGAGGAAGAGCAGCAACATCACAGCAGTACAGGGTTGTTATTGTCATTATTTAGCCTGGGATGATTTATTGTAAAGTGTTATTGCACTGGGCAGGAATGATCTCCTGTATCGGTCCTTGTGACAGCGGAGCCGAAGGAGTCCGTTGGAGAACGTGCTCCGCTGTTCCTGTAGCAGGTGGTGGAGGGGGTGGTCAGGATTATCCAATATGGATAACAGTTTCTTCAGTGACCTCCCCTCCACCACCAAGCTGTCCTGTTTGCCGCCAATGATGGAGCCGGGAGAATTCTTAACAAGTTTGTTAAGTCTGTTGGTGTCACCGGCTCCAATGCTGCTTGAAGACGTTTATGTAATCAGTTGTTGATTTGACTGTTGATGATTATTTGTCTTTCTACTTTCAGGGAAGGGACAAACATTGAGGTCCGTGTGGAAATTGAGACCCATCCCAGAGGCGCCCGGCAGTCCAGCCTCAGTAGCATCCTGTCTAGCCGAAGCTTGTCGGTGGAGTCCCTGGGACACTCGCGGTCCCTGTCCCAAGACTACCTGTGTGCCTCAGAACTGGAGGGAAGACGAGAGGGCGGAGAAGGAGAGGAGCAGGAGGGCAGAGAGAAACCAGGAGGGGACGAAGGGACCGTCCTGCCTGTCTTTGAAATAGAAGGTGTATGAGGTCTTCCAATGCAGGTTTTGTACTTTATGGAAATAAAGAAATCTGTGAGCAGAAATGTCGGTGGATTGAGCTGAAAACCGCTGGCCAAGGTCACCTCCTGCTTCCGAGACAGGCCCTCCCACCAGTTGCCTTCTAGCTCCAGCCTCTGGGGAAGACGCGAGAGAGCAAATTAAAAACCTGTGTTAGTGTGTGTAAGAGACAAACAGCATGAGACTACGAGTTGAGGATTAGAGGGGGACAGACTGGATAGCATCCATCATTTGATCGAAAATGGAAGCGACTGAGAGCATGTTTGTTTTTTTGTTACTATGCTGTCTTTTCTGAAAGAGACTTACAGTACACCCCATCCTTCATAAATCTATTTCATGAGACTCTCTCTTCTGCTAGCTGTACTTCTACACTTCTTTTACTTACCTCACTTCTCCCCTCTCCACATACAAATAAAGAGACACCCACGGGCATGAGTTTCTTTCTCATTGATGTCGGCAAGTAGCTGAATATCACATGCTTCCTGGGCCACGTTGCAGTATTTTTTCCTCTAACGTAAGGAATTTAATTGAAATTCAAAGAATTACCTCCAGCATTTTAAGAAGCATTGGTCGCACCTAAAACGGACAACTTTAAACAGACAATGCATGCCGCACTGTTACTCTTTGGAGATGGCAACTGATCTGAGAACTGTCTCTCTGTAAGTGTAATGGAAGTAAAGTGCTCCTTGGCATTATGGCAGATATTGACTGGATGGCTTTTAAATACCATTCATTTTAACTATTGATCTCAAATCCACAGTCTACCTTGGTAGAAGACAGAAGGGCAATGTCTCGTTTACATTTTAGTGCAGCTTTTAGCCTGCGAGAGGCTATTTCCTCTTGAATGTTCTTAAATTTAAATAGTAGCTGCATGATTCTATTAGTCGCGCCGCATCCAGGATCCCACACACATGTTCACATGCGAAGCAGTCAATGTAGTTTCTGAAATGTGCGCTGTTGAGAGCATTAAATATAAACTAAAGACCCTCTCGAATGATCACAGAGCACCAACATTTTGACAGCAGCATGCTACCTCAGGCTAAACTCTGCAAACCCCCACTAGATGATTCATGAGGAACACACAGCTATACAGGCTCTGCTTAGCTTCCTGAGTGTAAAAATACTTGCGAGGGATGAACTCGGACGTGAAATGATAAACTGTGCTGGGTTGTGGAGAGAAACTCAATAAAAGATTTCACCATGAAAAACAGAAACACAATGCATGTTTTGTGTCCGTCACAAATAGGTTTTTCTTCAGTAGAAGTTCTGGTGGGGAGTTCCCTCGACAATTCATGGGCCGACCATCCAGTTAATTCCCGGAAATGCCACGGATACGGAATGCCAGGAGGGAATTTCTTTCAAATTTGGCACAAAAAGTACATGTGGACTTTGAATTTGTTGTTTTAAGTTATTTTAACTTGTAGGTCAAAGGTCAAGGCCGCTGTGACCTCACTCCTTCCCAATGGCATTTCTCCAAATTTAGCAAACGTTTGTCAAATTTGTCAATTTTGCATAAATATTTAATGGGATAACATGATGAATTTTGGATAAACATGAATGTAAAGTGCAAAGACACTGGTTATACTCTATTGTACATGGTCCTTTTTCAATATTTTTCTGAAGTAAAATGAAAAAAGCAAAGGCTTCAGATATAAAAAATAAAAAAAAATCTTGTGCAAAGTTCTGCTTCACTCGACTGATAATAATGTTGTGACTCCTGGAATCCACCTTGTGACCCCTTGCAGGGGTCCCGGTCCTTTCAAATGGTTTTTGAACCATTATCTTAAGTTACCGGGGTTCCCATAATATATCTTTTTATCGTTTAAAAAAAGAGAAAAGTGTGAATTTGTCAATAACCTACACCTAGTGGTAATGACATCCCCCAATACTGTCACGCGGGTAACAACCACGCTGTAATAACGGTTTGTAATCCAAAGAGGGCGACAACACACCAAAGAAAACTCAAGCATTTCCTGAAACGTTTGCGTTCCAACATCAACAATTCACACATTCACATAGTTTTAAGCATTTAACATGCGGCCGCGCCTGCAAAATGTTCATAAACCAATGAAATCCTTTTCAGACTACATTATATATATATATATATATATATATATATATATATATATATATATATATATATATATATATATATATATATATATATATATATATATATATATTTACTACTACAATGTATCCCATTGTAGTAGTAAACAGCAACAGTACACAGATCATTTCGAGCTCCGCGGGACACGCCCTTAACTTTAGACACGGTGCCGGAGGTGCACGTGCTCGCCCATCAGCTGGCTCTCAGCATCTGTAAGGGCGAAGACAGAGGAGAGGAACTTGCATCACTTAGGCTCCTTCCTCCTTCCTTCTTTTTGCGCATCCTTTCCTACTTTTTGCGCATCCTTTCCTACTTTTGGCGCATCCTCTCCTCCTTACCCTACCCCCTCGGATCCGGATTCGGAGACTGAGGGGAACCCACCTGCCGGAGATCGGACGCACCTCGGGATGGATGCCCTGAAATCCGCCGGCAGAGCGATCATCAAGAGCCCCGGAGTCCCGCGGCACACATGGGGAACTTCCAAGCACGAAAGTGAGTGAGGCGCCGTGTGCGCATCGTAATGTTTGGCTTCTGGTTCCATGTTGTGCACAAAGATCTTGGCGACGCAGCAAAGGCGGTTGGATGGACCAAGAGAGGGTGGAAGAAGGACAACGCGAACCGTTGTGTGTCCGTGCGCGCAGAGCTTTTGTGGGTCTTGTTGTCCTCCGCTGCAGAGCTGCAGGCACCGGGTGGAGGGAGCGGTTCAATTACAGGCTGCAGATCTGTCTGTTTCATTTATTTTATTTGATATTTGTTGGGATCTGGCATTGTGGATGGTCAAGAAATTTGAAAGCAAAGTGACCATTTTTCTCTAAGAAAACAGTAAATGATCAATTCAATAAATCACCGATCAGTTGATAATTAGTTTGATCCTTTGTTGCACTGAAGTTCTAATAATAATAACATTCTGTCTTTAATCCCACAACTCTAATTGCTGAGTTTTAGACTCACTGCATGTTGTTTATTTGTGTGGTTTTAATCACCCAAATAATCAGGCTTTTCACAGAGTCACAATTGTCAAATGTCACAGCTATTCCAAAGAATCCAGAAAGCGTTGCTGTGCAAGGTGGCAGTGTGAAGTGCGTTGAGTGTTGAGTGAATGGTTACACCAACAAAGCTTCTCTCACCATTGACGGGCCGTCTGCAGCTCTGCTGTCTCCCCGATGTGTGAAGTGATGTCTTGAATGATTCCCCCCCTCCCTGCAGCTACAACACGCGTGAGCTTCTCGCTTCCTTAAATGCGAGCATGCTGTTGATTCCTTTTTCTTTTTTCTTCTTGCCTTATTGTGCAGCTTTAATTAGATCCAACGTACAGGGAGATGTGCTTGGTATCTTTATTCTCTATGTTCTACATGCATTATCCAGTGCTGGGTCTCATTGGATTAGGGCTTTAATGAGGCTTTCTCGGTTAAGATGTTAGGCAGCTGATGGACTAAAACTTCTGATGTTGGTTTTGTGCAAACGTTGATGGATGGGAGTTATTAATATTATTTCCCTCGACACCACCATATTCTTCATCATTACCATGGGGATGCAATAATGAATAAGGTTGCAAAGAAACCTTCGACACCTGACACTAGAAGACAATGTCAGCGTCACATTATTAGGAGGAGCCTGTGCATTGTGCCCCCCCCCCCCCCCCCCCCCCCCCCTCTTCTTATTGTTTTCGTCAGACGGAGTGACGGGAGAAAAATACCAAATGATCTGGTTGGCTCCACAATACAGTTTGCAATTCAGCGCCTGATGACACAAACAGTTTCCACCAGAGGAATCAGGCCTGAGAAATAAAACACAGCACTCACGAACGTCACAGGCGGACAGACAGGCTGACAGGGAGCCGCTTAGCGGGTCATTTGGAGAGAGAGCACGGATGTCTGTGTACCAGCGTGTGGAAGATGCGTCAAATCTGCCTGTCGGAATGCCAATGAGGCGACATTGCAGCTGCCTGGCACGTTCACGCAAATTAGGTGTGATTAAAGTTGTGGGGGGGGGGGGGGGGGGGGGGGGGGCGGAGAGATTCATTATTTGCATCCTGTCTATGGTTGAGAGGACCGGTCACCTTTGTTTAAATAACCAGGTAATGAGAATATGCAGCTCATCTGTGGATTGCCAAGTTGTTTGACCGGAAAAGGGTGTGGAGACACAATGTACTCGCTAAGACATGTGATTGAATATAAATATCACAATGCATTTGAACTTCCATCAGTTTCTGTTGAAAGTTCACGTGGCAAAGCATCAATGCATGTGCTTCATTTTAAATGACCCCCGTCAAAGTGAGTGCACTTGGTTGAATGATGATGACTTGGGTATTGTATTTCTAGTGGGGCAGAGGCACTCTAAAGTCATGCAGGAGGCTTTTACTAAATATAGTGCCATGAATAATTCTGTTGCCACATGACCTTTCTGCCAGACGCCACTGGGAGGTCAGACTCCGGCGTAACGGATGTGCCTCGAAATCCCCATTTCAGATTTGCATCCCATTAGGTTAATGGACATTTTACATGTCGGTTTAATGTCTGAACGAGCACAGTGTTTTAATGTTAAAGCCACGACAACAATCTGACTCGGTGGGACCATGTGATGCATCCGAAACAGCACAGGACTGAATTAAATGCAGTAAGGTTAACTCAAAGGCTGCAACAGCGGGGTAAAAACTAATATTCAGATCAGCAGCCCCACCCTACAGACTTTCATTCTGCGACTGGATTTAAGGAAATATGAGTATCCAGCAAATGCCTCACAGACATTGTGGTAGCGAATGGATATTAAAGCCTGGGATTAAATAGTCTCACAGCTTTCTCTCTTTTTGTCAGGGTCCTGCAAGTGTCTATAAGGATCATTTATGTAACAGCCACATATATCTGAATGACCAAAACTCATCAGTATAACATCTAGGTTTGAAGCCAGCAATAGTATATTGTGTCTGGAGAGGGACGGTTGAAATGTCGCTCTGAAGCACTTTACTGTCACCAGGGACGTGGCATTTCTAAGTGTGCCTTTTAAACCCCCGCGTTCTGCTGTCAGTGTGGAATTCGGACAAACCATCGGCACCTTTTGAGAACTATTGCCTCTGTATGTGCGTGTCATGAGAAAAAAGAAGAGCACACAATGGCATAATGGTTACGCTGGCCCAAAAGTTAAACCAGCCACGTGAACAACAAGTGAAAAAACAAATTATATTGTCCCTCCACCTCACTCACATTAAGAGATCATGGACATGCATGAAGCCTTCGGTTCTTCAGCCAACAGGAAACCGACGCGTGCCGCACTTCCCCTTCGCCCCTCGTGGCCTTCTGTTGTCATCTGCTGAGGTCAAAGCCACTGGCAGGAAGGGACGGGGGGAGGGAGGGAGGGGGGGGGGGTCACGGCATGTGCCCGAAGTACAAGCCTTCCCTTCTGATCACATCATGTAACAGAAGAGCGGACCTTTCTGTATCTCAGGGTACACACACACACACACACACACACACACACACACACACACACATTTGCCCTTGGCACCAAGGAGGTCTGTGCTGTACAGTCAGTTTTAAAATCTTGTAGTTTTGACAGACAGAGTGGGAGTAAGGCGGTTTCCTCGGGTCTACGGTTGGTTCTGTCAGTGTTGTAAATATCAAAGCTTCCTCCTGCGTTACAGCTTTATTTCTACTTGGAAAACAAGTAGGTTTCTTCAAGTCCTTGAATACATATTTCAAGTTTTATTGCTGAGAAGAAATTGTCAGAATATGCATTTTCGGTCCAAAGAAAAGAGCTTCATCTGAAATGAGTGGACTCGACTTTGACCGTCTGGAAACCAGCGGCCTTCGGTTGCGTTGCAGCTCGGCAGGGGCCCGACTGAGGGACGTCAGCGGTGTCAGTTAGCGCGGCCCCTCGAGGGGCAATTATCTCTCGGAGGCTCGTTAGGACTCAGTGACTGGTGAGTCAGGAGGCAGAGCAGAAGCGATGGGGAATGGTGGGAACATACACGGCCGTGATGGAGGGAATGTCAGCAGCGCATTAGGAGCGGGAGGGATGAATGTCGGGGGTTTGTGTTGGAGCAAATTACAGCGGATGCCTTTTCTTTTAATGTGATTTTAAAAAGCCAAGGGGAGAGCTCAGTTATTATCTGTTTGTCTCTGGGAGACACACATTTCTCAGGGGGATGCAACCAACAATTACTCGTATTATTCGTTGACCTTGGTTTTGTCCGACCAATGTTCCAAAGCACATTATTCCAGAGACATTTGAGAATCTGTCCACTGTTATTTTCCCAGATAGAAGATTATCTTTAATTCTTTGTCAACTAATCAATCACTCAACTAATTATTCCAGCTATACTTGCATTAACCACTAAGGATGAAAAATAAGGCTCTGTGTGAGTTTTCACCAAAAGAGAAAAAAAACATTGCTATATAAAAGTTTACAGTGGGATTCATTTGCATGTCTTTGCATTTCCTGAATGCTATGCTTTTAGTGGCTATGTCCTGGATTTATTCGGCATCAGGTCTACAGGAAAGGATTTGCATACAGCACATGACCCTTTACAGCAACGTTCTATTTACTGTACAAGCAGAAAATAAACCAACAGCAGAAAAACAAAAGAATAAGAAACGTCCATCAGAGCTTTTACAGTGTTTCCAGTTCAACGGATTCAATCTGTGCTTCAGTGCATCTGTTGATGATTTGAGGGAGCGGACTTCCCACCTATACGCTGCATAATTCATGCCTGCTGCACACTCATCAGTCTCAGACTGAGGATGGATCAGACGGCCGAGGCCTGCTAATGGCTTTCCATGCAGCCGCCTTTGAAATAAAAAATCAATTTAGCAGGTTATCGTTGAGGATTTAAGTTATTTAAACTCATTCTGTATTCGTCACGGTCTTCGGGAGTCATGACTCTGATCGCTCACCATTATCATTAGATAAAGAAGTACTTCTCTCTCTTTCACATGTAAGGCAAAAAGACTCCATTTTATTTAGTTATATGACTAATAGCGGCAATTATTTGGTGTGAGTGCATGACCTTTTTGACTGTCTTTTCTTGGCTTGGAAGAGAACTGCGGGAGCTAAATCCCCCCTCCCTCCCCCTCCTCACCCCACCAGTGTGATTAGTTGGATTATTGTCAAAAGCACAGCTACCTCAGTGACAGTTGAGCCCAGAATTTCTGCTTCCCAGGGGACTATTTTTCCCCCCACTTGGTTTTCACATTTCTGTGAATCTTTGTAGTCTTTCTTCATTAATACCTCTTATGTGTCTGTGACGTTATCGAAAAACATTACGCTCTTCTGCTACCGGAGCAATGTGGGAGTGTCTGCCTTCCCACAGCTATCACATCCATTCTTTAAACATTCCGTCTGAACATTCCCGTCCCCCTTAAGGATGAACGTAATAACGCTACTGAGACCCTGACGTCTTATTCCACCATTTTGCTTTTAAATGGAAAATATAGTAATACTCTAAACTAATAAGCATTTCTGCTTAAACTCAACATTAGCATTGCCATTTGGGGTCATAACAGCACACAGATGTTGGCATTGTTGTGCTCAGAATGCTGTTTAACGTGACACTGGGTTGACACGTTCCTCTACCACACGTGCCTCCTCCTGTTTAAATCCTGCAGCCGCTTAGGGTATTTAAAAAAAATGTAATAATGTCTCATTCTTTTTCTGTCCCGTCTGCGTTTAATCAAAGCTTAGTGGGAGTCCTTCTGAGCTTTATTCCGCAAGTATCACATCTGTATTAATGCCTTAAATCCCCAACGTGCCAAGGGGAGTCACCTTAATTCTTCCTCGTGGTTTAAGGATGACAGGACGGATCCAACGAGATCATGGATGGATGGATCGTGTGTACTTTGTTTTTTTTCAAAATGTGTATTTTTGTCCTCCACGCTTGTGCCTCTTACATTTGAGGCTGCGAGTAAATTTCCTTCACTGTTGCACTCCACAAATATTGATTTTTAAAAGCCTCGGCCTCATGTTATTAAAAACTGCTCAACATCATATTCGTTATTGATTTTCTGCATGAGACCCTTGAAAGTAGACTTATGGCAAATGTATAAGATGTTGTCAAGGCCCCGAGTGCATATATACATAATATGCTGTTAAAGGTTACGTTTGCTAACTCATCTGTTTTTCTTTTGTAGGGAAGAAAATGTTTCTTTCACGTAACCGGTTTAACATTGACAGCGGTGCGCAACTTTCACTGCTGCAGTCCAAACAGATTAGGAAGCAGCAAGCAACAAGCTCCTTGTTTCAACTCCATCAACACAAACCTGTAAAAATCCGGTGCTTTTTGCTTTATGCAGCTCGTTGTTATTCTGCTCTCTGCAGTCCCTCCAGAGTATTTTCGGCACCAACAAGGTTCACCGGCTTGGAGTAAAGTGAATTATGCAACACACAGAAACTGAGACCCTATCTCAGGAGAGCTGCTGCAACCGCACACACACACACACACACACACACACACACACACACACACACACACACACACACACACACACACACACACACACACACACAGCTTCCTGTTCAGTATGTCGAGCCAAGTCCGGACACCTGAGTCCTCTTCCTGTTCGACTTCTGTCGCCCTTAAAGTGGGTTATGCTGTCACTCTATTGGAGTCTTTCCGTGCATGTTTTCTGTTGTCATTCTGTGTGTGTGTGTGTGTGTGTGTTTGTGTTGCAAAGAGAGAGCGAGAGAGATGAAGTACTGCACCTGTGTGTGTGTGTGTGTGTGTGTGTGTGTGCGTTTGGGCCTTTCAGCTGAAACTGCTTCTCCACTGGAGAGCTAAATCCCATCTCCGTGTTCTGTTCCTCTGAAAAATTCAAACTCCCTTCAACAATTTTGAGATATTATGCCCCCATCCGAGAGCCGAGGTTCCCACTCCTAAATATAACTCTGTACCACCAAGTGAAAATGGAAGACTTCTGTAGTGCTGTATTGACACACGATGTATTAAAAACACTTTTACCTTTTTGTGCATGTTCTTTTTTGCTATGCTTTCATGTACTAATTTACATTTTCTAGCCATGAAGGCGACGTCAGTCTTTTGGGTCTGTCCGTCCACCAAGTTGGTCCAGACAGAATATCTCATTAACTAGTAAATTGCAATGTTTAGAGACGACCTAACCGATTCTAATGGACCTTTTTAAGCAAAGCCAAAAATACACAAAGAAAATGTCTATATGTGTTCGTTTGAATGGGCAATATCCAAACCCTACTGCACAGCTCAAACACTCCCATCAATTACCCCCCTACGCCCCCCTTGGTACCCCGGGAGGTATCTGTCTGTGTCGGACCAGCATCCATCACTCAGGACGGGTCTAAAGCGATCTACCGCATTCGAGAGGCCGCATGTGCAGAGTCCTCTCCTCCTCGTCTGGGAAAGAGGAGAGGAAGTGAGATTAGCAGCTCTCCAAGGTGACTTGTTTGCCGTCGCTGTGATAATGGATTGGAAAGCTAATGATTGCAAAGGCTAAGTGGTGTTTTCTAGCGCTCGGCTTGAGATCAACACTGGGAAAATCTTGGAGTTTAGTTTTTTTAATTTAAAACAAAATATTGAATACAAACCTGTTTTTCCATGAAAGGAGGTCGGTCACGGGAGCTTTTTACAGTTGATGAAGAAGTCAAAATGGGAGCCGGCATCCTCCAGGGGGGAAAAAGATCTGTATCAGCAAAGAAAGAATCGTTCCTTGTTTGAATTGCTAATGAAAACAATCCTCCAACGGTTCTGAGCAATTATGCTTTATGAATAAATGGCCGTGAGGAAAGATTTCCTTTAGTAACTGTGTTGTTAATGTGGTTATGTTATTTTTGCATAATGTCTGCTCTTTCTCTTGTGATCTTGCACTGTACTGAACAATAGCTCATAATTTAGATATGACCCATTTTTCTTGCCATACAGGACATGAGAATTGATATATTTTCTCAGTGGTTCAGGGTGTAAAAATTCCATTTCTACTTTTGGAGACTTCTTTGGAAATGTGGAATGTGCATTAATTCCTTTGGGAGAAAATTGATCCCGGTTGTTCGTTTTTAAACAATGGGCCCCTTTTGTATTCCTGTTGCAGTGTTTTTTTTGTAGCCGCTGCTGCCAGGAAGTAAACCTGGACCAAAGCTGTTGCCTTAGCAACGAAATGGCATTAGGAAAGATCCACATGGACATCTCAGAAGGATTGATTTAACAGAGAGCAGCACAGTAAAAGCTTTGTCACACAATACAAAATGGTTCAAGGTGCTTTCAATGGACATTTCCTCTGATGTCATCTCCCCTAAAATACCTTTTAGTCAATAATAAACTATAACTGTCAGGCGATTGTCTGTGTGACAAACTATCTCTCCTCTGGCAATGTTGTTTGATTAATTGGCTGCACACAAATACACTTTTAAATGACGCCACACAGGGTTTTCTGAATAAAGCCATTATTTATTATGGGGCTGCTTGATTGGGAATAGGTTTGGGAGGGTGGAGGAGGGACTGGGATCCAAGGAGCCCCTCGGGAGAAGCCCCTCGGGTCCCGGAGACGCAGGTCATCAGGTGCAGAAGAATAAGAGAGTCGCTCGCCAGGGAATCATAACCCGGTTTCATATTCAGACTAACCTTGTTAGTCCACACGGGGCAATTTGTTTGGACCCGTACTCAGCATATGAGGAAATGGCCACGGTTGAAATAAGAAAAGAAACAATACCAGAATTTATGTAATATTTAAAAAATAACACCATTTTACCATGATGAGAATGAGACATAATAGTGAAGTCAAAGAAAATAAAAAATGAAGTCAGTTTCTCTGGACCAGGGGGCTACAACTTCTGAAATTGGAGTGAAGGAAACGAGTGTTCTCTCCTTCTGAGGACCAAACTCGATTGTTTGAGTAAATAAGATAAGCCTCTCAGCGCTGTTTGAGATCCTCGGTTTGATCCGGTCTAATTAAAAGATACAACGATCCTGAGGAGGACAGTTCCTGATCTCTTGGTGGAAGCCAGGAAGACATTAAAGACATTAGGGAAACGTCTTTCATCAAGTTGTGCTTTGTGTTTTTAACTATACTTAATAACTCAATATCATATCGTGTCACAGCATCCAAGCTGAAGTAAACACTCATTAAGGAACAAGGCATCAAAATATTTGTGGTTCCTCCTCCTCCCCTGAAGAGCAACGATCAAATGATTTCCAACTGTTTAATACTAATGATGTAGAAAAATAGACCATGTAATAAAATAATCAATTTTTTGATCGTATTTGACTTCCACTGATTTCATTTGACTTTTCTGAGTTGCTGTAGAAGAAGGAGGTCGAAGGATATGGAGTTAGAAGACAGCACCTCATCTGTTAGTCACACCGTAAGTGTAGCTGAACCCTTTATCACACTGGATTCATAATTATTATAATATTTATAATATCTAATTTCCTATTCGGGAGTTTGATGTAGTGCTCCAGTTTGAAGCGGGCGGTAACTCCACCCTTTTCAGATGTCGTTCGTGCACCTCCTTTGATGCTTTGCCAATGGCTTTAGTAATGTAATGTGCAGGTACCACCTCCACCTGCTGCTGGGCTGTTAGTGGTACGATCAGTGGTTGCCTAGCAACATAAGCTGTTCGATCCATCTCCATTCCCAAGCCCCCCCCCCCCCCCCCCCCCTTTAAAGATGGTCTCTTATATGTGAACAGGGGGACTTTTTTTATGTGTGGGTTCCATTGGAGGAAGTGGATAATGAGATGCAGTAGGTCAAATAGGTGTTGAGGGATAGAATTAAGAAAATGGTGAGAAGAAGAGTCTGAAAGCTTTACTCGGTTCCCCCTCAAGACAGTATGAGGAACCAGTTAAACACACACACACACACACACACACACCCTCTCAGCCCACCATCTTCCCTGAATGTTCGGCCTATTTTCCTGTCAAGGTGGTGTCCTAGATTCAAAGTTCTATCGGATGAGTAAAACAGGAAGGCAAAGAAATGATATTCTAATGATGTGGAGGATGGAGGTGTCACTTGGGTCTCAAAAGTTTCCCTTCTCACACACTTGTGTTGTACTTATTCCATTGGATTTGAACCAGGATGCTGTGACGGGAATGGCCTACTTCCTGAAAACAGAGAATGCTTGTTTTTATTTTATCAATCAGCACAATCTTATTCCAACAGCTTTCGCTTTACAGCAAATGGCCGTGGTCGGATTGGACTGATTGTTCGGCCCCCGGAAAAGTGCTGCTTGCAGCGCTATCGAGAACCGCTCGTTGCTTCGTCCGGCCAAAGTAAAAGAGAGTTAGACTCAGGTGCCGCGGTGACCTGAACAGAACGCTGTTGTTGAAGTGGATCGGATGGACGGCCATTGAGTTATGCAAAGGATGTACTCTCACACAGACGGATTCCTTGCATTAAAGTCAAATAACGGTATCTGTTGCAGTCTGTGTGCCCCCCCCGGCCTGCAAGCACGTTCGCCCCTCTCATGCCGTGTCGTGCCTGTGTGCGTATCTGTGCGCTTCTGTTTTTAATTAACCGCCAGTGTGTTCAACCAGAGCAGAATTCACACATTCAATTACGAAGTGTTCAAGCTAGAAACAGCTGGGGGGGGGGGGGGGTGTCACAGGATGCTGCTGAGGCCGCGCAGGGCGCGTGGCGCCTATCACACCGCGGCAGTCACATCACTCGCTACGAAACTGTTCATTCTGAATGTTTTCTCACAGCGTTCAGTATCTCCCGGCGATGCAATTCCAAATGCTGTGTCTTCGAATGCGCCTTCATTGTGGTGCACTGATTCCTGTAGCGCGTGTCCCTACTGTGAGGCTTTTTGAGCGAACATAATGGATTCAGCGCACTTGCTGCAACAGCCTGTGTGTGAAAGTGCTGCTGCTTCTCCCTCCCCAATCTCGTTTCGTGATCTTTTAATCTAGAGCATCTAGACACACTCTTAGCACGGTAGCACACAGATGACAAATGTACCATAGAGAACAATAAAAGTTGAAATTGCACATATTCAGCCCCTCCCCTCCCCCAGTATTTTCCTAAACATGTTAAAATCCAATTAGCCTCCCTCTGCCTGCGCCTGTCACTCTTATCGGCGGTCCCTCTGTATACGCAGGATTTATTAAAAATTGAACGCTTCTCTTTTAGGGGGATGATATATTGGAAACCCTGCAGCACCAACATGAAGTTCCTTAATATTTAATGCTTGTAGCTTTGCCGAAGACACAACATGGACTCTGGCACTTGAGCATTGTGTTGATGTGACAACACAAGCATGCAATACATCTCGCTGTATCCAATCTTTGGCCGACCCCAAAATATATACTGAAAGAAAGATCAAGTTGAGGCATCTTTTAATCTTTTACGTTTTTGGAAGTGATACTTGGTATTTAAGCCTGCAAGGTGATGCTTCTGATGCACGCTTCTTCTGATTGAATCTTAATCACCATCTGTTTGTGTTTTCCGCATTGCGGATATCAGAGGGCCGTAACTGAACCCCCCCAACTGACCGTGACCTCTGAGCTCCTGTGCGGAGGGGAAAGCGACAGGATGAATTCCTCCCTCACGGATCCTTAGCGCGTTGAAGAGCATCGTGAATCCACAGCGAGTGTGAACATTCAGGCTCACAACCATAAATTGCTTTTTAAATGTCCCAGTGCCAATTAGACGAAATACGATCTTTTCAATCACTACAGACCCTCTCACCCAGAAACGCTCGAAAAGCAGCCAACCAGCCATGCTGCCCGCCATCAAAGCCATGCTGTTTAATACATGTTAATGAAATGTGCTCTCTGGTTTTGAAGCAGCCCCCCCATTGTACGATTGAAGATTAGTTAATAATTCATCGCTTTTCGGACGCGTTGTAAAGGGATGGTGTTCTCCGCCGTTCGCCTTCACAGCTGCATGGGGCCTGCCAGTGACAGATGGCTCGGCCCATTTGGAGAATTTGGTGCCAGAAAAGCCCAGTGGAGCGTTAGACAGCCATTGTGTGTGCGTCGCTTTTATCTTTCCTGCTCTCTGTTTTTAAATCTTACAATAATTTCACCGTGCGTTTGAGCAGAAATACCTCCGGAGAGGGGAGACATCACGTTTCGCTCATTGCCCCCCATTAAGTCTGTTGCATGGTTTTGTAAGTTGTCTGTCTCCACTGATGCTCCAGTGTGAGGTGTCGCTGCCGGTTGGGAATCACAGCATAAGCAGGACAGGAGCCCAGCTGACGCCGCGTTTGTCGGGCCTGTGCAGCATTTCTCCCCTGAGGAGAGAATAATAGCAGACGTCAGCTGAAATAGGATGTAATCAAATTCAGAAAATGTAAGCACAGTGTCAAATTCCACGACCACTTCGTAGACACATTAAACCATCAGCCATGAGTTTGTACTCCCAGTAGAATTGCACAGGTGACTTTCTGCTTGCAATGGTGTAATTAGAAAACATATTGCAGAGCTCCGGATCAAAGCATTGTGGTGATCTCTCATTTCTTTTGTGTTTTTGTCCAAGCAGAGCTGCCGGAAAACTGGACAGACACCAAGGAGACGCTGCTGGAGGGGATGGTATTCAACGTGAAATACCTGGGAATGACTCTGGTGGGTCAGCCCAAAGGAGAGGAGATGGCCTCCGCTGCCATCCGCAGAATCGTTTCCACGGTGAGTCACCGGCGTCCTTCTGACTCGTGCGGTCATGCACATTATACTTTGTTTGCATAGGAAGTGCAGAATGCCGTATTCTTATACACATAATAGGGCTGATTCGATCAATCCTTAGGTCGGGATCTTCAACAGCAACGGGAAATTTCAAGAGTGACATTGTGACAGATTTCAATTATGTCGAAGCTTTTAATAGGAACCCTCGAGGGGGTTTTGTGAAATTATAGCCTCAAACTGCATGTGCGTGTTATTTGAACGAATACTTAAATTATTACGGGATAATAGAACTCGCAGCACCGCTGCAGCTGTAGTTACTCCCACCTCTATAAATGCATTCTCGTGGAAATATAATCCTTGTGTACACTCGTTGTCGTCCATTCTCAGTGCAAACTGTCGCCTTTCAAGTTAGCAAATTGGGAAAAGTCCATTCAAACGAAAGTTCTGTGCCAAAAAACTTTTGAAGTGGACCACCTGTGTCATCACTTTCTGTTTTGCAGTTGTAGTTGAGTCATGTTTATGCCAAGGTCAGCGACGTAGCTGCTAATCCAGGATTATCAGTTGTTGCACATGTGCAGCAGTCGAATCAGTGTTATGATGTTTACTGAACAACACTGAGCCTCGTGGGGGATTTTTGGGGCACGACTTTCTTCATCGGTTCAGAATCCCGTCCGTTTTCACAAAACTGGGAAACTACTGCTGCGATTCGACTGGTGAACCTGTAGACAAACGCAAAACTGCTTTGCGTGTTTTTCTGCACACAAATTTGCATACATTTAATTTCCTCTTCCCATTTTTCTCCCGCTCACTGAGCGCTGCCAACAATGAAGAATGTCTACACAAAGAAAAGCCCGGCAAAGGCATCCTAATCATACCCCCCCCCCCCCCCCCACACTTCTCAATTAGAGTCTCAACCGAACCTAATGGCGGGATTAAGATTCAATTGAGTTACACCGGGACAGGAAAAGCAACTCCGTTGTCTCTGTCTGTTCCCTTGGAAACCATTCAAACCTGAATGAGATTACTGAATACATTTGTGACTTTTCCCCCTTTGCTATATGCTCCTTTCGGGGCATGATAAGACAACACAGAGGGATCAAACGCTGGGAGAAGGCCTGAACTCGCCGTATCGCGAGCTGACAGATTGGTTTCCGCCTCGTGGCACCGCGCGAGTAACGGCGGGAAAGTGGCGGTTAGCACTTCCTGCGTGAAGGAGCTGCCACAGTCAGCAAACGGTCCTTGTTCTCCCTCTATTATGAGTTTAAGCAGCATGTGCTGTTCCTTGTCACCATCTCCAGGGCATTGAGGCTCCCACAGCAAACCACCCCCACCCCCACACCCGCCCCCTCGGCGCCGCTCCTTCTGTCCTTCAGAAGTCCTTGTTCCCGTTTAAGCAAAGATCCCACTTCCTTTCATCCTCGGCTCCTCTCCCCTGTCGGCCTTCGTTTCACCTTCCGCGGAAACAAAGTCGCTTCCATGCAGAGTGAATGTGTAAAATGTGCAGTGTGACAATGGAACCCTTTTCTTTTCTTTCAGTGTATTTCTGTCACTCTGCTGATTCTGAGCCCGATACCGGTTCGGATGTGAAAGTAAACTGCTCTCATTCGCTTGCTAATTGGATGTTAAGGAGGTCATTGGATGTCATTGTCGTTGTCGTCGAAAGGCGCCGCCGCAGAACGCAAGCTCAGCACTTTGGCCGTATTTTCTGAAGCTCCAGATGGAGCAGAGCGGCGGGGGGGGGTTGTTGCAATGTGTAGCCTTCATTCCGGGCAGCACATTGCAGCTTTCCTCCCCCGAGCTCTGTCACCTTTCCATGAATTCCCCTCATTTCTGGGACAACTCAAGCCTGCTGCCTAATTTTGCACGACAGCAACAGTGGCATTTTTCAGGGTCTTTGGTGTTGTGATGGTGTTGCATTCATGTCAAGCAGCAGCTCTTTGGCCAGATGTTCTGCATTCGATCTAAATGTGTTTTCCATACTCACAGGCCAGGGCCGGTGCCAAGAAGTTTCGTAAAGTAACATTGACGGTCTCTCCGAAGGGCATCATCATGACGGACACGGAGACCACAGACCTCATAGAAAATGTCTCCATATACAGGTAAATATAAAATGCTGTATTCAAAGGCAGAGAAGAGAAAGCACAGTGGCTGTGCACAGTTGACCTTTCACTACTCTGAGCCATACACTGTTCTATAGAACGCTTATGTCATGTAATAAGTGTGTGCGTTTACATGTCACAAGTGGCAATGACCTCATTTAGGACCATTACTGCAAAGCATGAAGAATTCAAAGCACCTCCATGCAGAAGTGTCACGTCGCATTTTCATAGTCACCGGAAAGAGAAAATGACGGACTTGACACGGCTACGTAAACAATGGTTTACTATAGGGGGGGGTCATCAACTTAAGCTTTTTTAATTTTGGGTCAAGGCAAAACAATGCTGATAATTCCTCAGGTTGAGTCCTAAAAACAAAGAGGAAGCTTCATCGGATACACGATGAACAAGAAACTGACGCCCTCTATCTAGGTCGCTTTGCTCTCGGTTCATTTCTTGGACTCCTTTCTTTGGATTAAACCAAGCAGAGTCTCATGTTTGATCAATTACCTGGGAAACCAATAAAGGGAGGGCATGTGGGGGTCGCCTGGGGGGGGGTGTCTGATACTGTCTCTCTGTGTCAATGAAAGTTAACCACTTTCAATCTACCAAATCAGAGAATTGTCTGTGTTTGCGATTTGCCGTCTGTGTTACAGGATGTGATAGAATCCTGTAACACAGACGGCTCCTTGTGTGGCTGGATTGTGATTAAAGAACCGGCTTTGATACACTGTGTGTGTGGATACATAGTGTGTGTGTGTGTGTGTGTGTGTGTGTGTTGGTCTGCTGATCCACCTTATCAGTGGTAACAGACCACAGGCCAGGGGAATCAGCCTCCACTCTGATCCCCCCTTCCCTCCTTATCTGCCCCTCCTCTCCCACCCCCTCTCATTCATGTTATGTCTCAAAAGAAATCTTTCTTTTCAGCGCGCATTAACACGAACAAAGTTCTGAACGTGGGAATACCCCACGACTAATTGCCCACTTTGAAACTCAAGTAGTGATACAGGAGAGAAGGGCCACATGCAGAGCTTTGGTTGACTGAGGATTTTTTTTTACCACCCCCCCCCCCTCACCCCGCTTTACCTCCTTTCAGCCCTCTTTCCCCTCCGTTCTTATGTCTTATTTTAGTTGCACATAATCTACTTATTGGCCAATACAGCAAGTCAAGGGTGAAGGAAAGTGTAGATGACACACACACACACACAACACGTACAAAACCAATGAACATCATCCCGTATCGGCGGCCTTTTCAGTTTTTACAAACTGAACATTGAATTCAGCAGCCTCGACAGTCGCTTTTGCAAATGCATGGACTGAAAATAGTTATGGCGCTACTGAAACGTAAACGGTCTTGTTATCTTCCGGTCTTGGCCTCCATCCGCACCGCTGTTACTGATTCATATTCTGACGGAAGGTCTCAGAGAGCGACCGGAATACGAATCAGCAAAACCACACGATAACTTCCCCTCCACCTGTTGATGCTGCACGACGCTCTGACATTGTATCTGTTGAATCCCCTGAACAGCGTCAATCTTTTCTCCAACACTCATGAATGCATTTTGCCGTTTTTGCTTGAATATTTTCCACATTCTGCTCAAAAAGAGGAGCAAGTCGTTTCATTAATGCACGCCATCGTTGTAGTTAAATGGCGTGCGTGCTTTATTCGGTGCACGCAGAGAATTCACAGCGTTGGATGTTTGGAAGTTTCATTCATGCAAATATTTAAATTCTTCCGTTGATATTCCCTCTCTGCCTCCCTGAACACCGGCGCGCTTCACAGAGAGGAGATCAAAGGCTGGCGGTCCGCGGAGCCCCTCTGGAGATATGATGCAGACTGACAGCCCGGCTCCTGTTGTTCCAGCACAGCGGGAATGTTGATGCCGTCAATTATTCTCTTTCCCTGTTGTTTCAAGCTGGAGGCTTGTTCTGTGAACGCCAGCCGCTGTGCGGTGGCAGTGAGTGAAACGTGTACGCACTCGGATTTTTAGGAGACCTTTGTTTCCTCACACTCAGTAGAAAAGGACTCTTAATGAAAAGGGCCGATGTGTCTTCACCAAAAGATGAAATCACTCCGATGAGATAGTTACGTTACTTGCACGTGGATGGTATATTACAACAACTGTTTCTTCTTTGTTTGATGAATGTACAGTTGCTTATGATGAGAGGAGGCGTTCAACATCATTTTTCATTCTGCACCCGGCTCGATTCTCACACCACAGTTATTGATCCTTGCTGCTACTTATTTTGAGGTCTCGGCTCGTAAGTGCACTGACCTATTTGTCTCATTTTGCGTGTGATTGCTGCTGGAGGACTGTTAAGAGAGGAGTTGTGAGTTCCAGGCATTTTCTTTGTAGGCCGAATTTTTATTTTCATGCTTCAGGCAAAATCCGACTGTCCACGATGTTAGAACCTTTGTTTAAACATCAGGGCCTTTTAAGTAACACTTGGATGTACTATATCGATATGTTTTAAAATAAATTCTATATTATTAATAAATAGTTGCTTAAATGACCAGAACACCTCTTTGCTGTTACAGTTACTGGTTTCATAGCATTGATTTTGATTGATTTGATTTGGTTGCTGCTGGCAAAGCGTCAGAGTGCACCAGTGTGCAGCGTATATAATGCATCGCTTCATCAATAATATATACAAATTGAAATGCAGAGAAAGCAAATGCGGCGGGATTCACATTCGAAGTGAAATCAGCTATGCGTCAAATATCCTGAGCAGAAAGTCGAAGATGATTGTAGTGTTATATTTGTTGTTTGGTAAAACTTAAATAGGACAACCTTTCCAACCCCCCTCTCTTCCTTCCTCACCAAACCCCCCCAACACCCTCCCCCACTCCCTTTTTTTTTTAGCAATTAAGGCCCAAATAAATGTCAAAGGACGGAGGAAATCCTGAGCCGGGTGTCATGGGCATTGCAATGTGGGTCACGCATCAGTGGAGCAAGCCGGCAAACAATCTCCGAACGCCGGTGATTTCACGCTTGTTGTTTTAGCAGAATAAATTACTTTATTTTTAGTGCTCTGCTTGAAGCGGTCCAGCAAAAGAGCGGCTGATAGCTGCAGATCCCTTTTGAGCACAGTCTAGAAGTCAGGACCGACTGCGGGTTTGGATGGTGTCCCCCGTCGGTGATGACATGCGTAGTAGAGTGACCCCGAGTAGCACCATTTATTTCCCCCCCGCGTTACACGGGTGAAAAGCAACAAGATGCGGGTGGTGTATATTTAACTATAGCGACAAAGATGGAGCGCCAACATGACACACTCTGCTGGTTCAGATAACAACCCCAGATAGACGAAGGGCGTCACTCGAGATCGATGCGGCTTCCAACAGCGTGCACAAAATCCCACTAAAAACAAATCCATTGTTTTTTCCGTTTGCGCCGCTTCAGTAAACTCGTACGAGCTGTCGCTGGGAAGCCGAATGGCTCGGTGGTCTTTGTCTAGATTGGTTTTAGATTACGGTTGAAAATAACTGGCCGTGGCCGTCACTGGATTTGCAGGCAATTGGATTTCTTGAAAAACAGATATTAGATCCAGAAGAGATGCATGTAGGAGCGAGGTCTCATAGCGCAATATAGTCGGAGAAGGAAATTCAAAAAGACTTTGGTTACAGCAGAAATTCAGAAATTTCTGCAGAAGTAATATGAAGCGGTTATTATTTCAGAAAATAACGTTTGGCTTTTGGTAGATTCACAAGGTTTCTATATTGGTTGATTTTGTCAAGAGACAAATATGACCAAGTAATAGCATATAGAGGTAACCTGAATATATATATATATATATATATATATATATATATATATATATATATATATATATATATGAATAGAACTTTCACGTTGGATCTAGCCGGAAGGAATGATAGATAGAAAAAAGAAGTTCAGAAAACCTCAAATGATGAAAGCAGTTGAAAGACGGCCCTGCGCTCTTTAAACCACACTTTGATGTGTTGTTCTTTCTCCTCGTTGAGCTTAGTATTATATTAAAACAGAGTAACCTTTCCCTCTCACACTGACATTCAGCTCCTGAGTGTGTGAGGACGAAAGGTTCAAACCTGCTCATACACATATTACACACACACACATGTATTTGGTGCAATTGCTCATTCATCACCATGAAGGCATCTTTTTAGGGATGATTGAAAGTGTGTTTTTGTCCTCTCTGTACTCCTGCAGAATCTCGTACTGCACAGCAGATAAGACTCAGGACAAGGTCTTCGCTTACGTCTCTCAGAGTCCGTTCAACGAGACCCTGGAGTGCCATGCTTTTCTCTGCCAGAAGAAGAAGATCGTGAGTGTGATTTCGTTGTGTATATCTGTGTTTGTGTGGATCTATTTAGATGCACGGTGGGGCGTACGGGGTCTTATGGTCAGTTTGTTTGAGGACTGAGTCGTTTCGAATTCACCTGTTCGAGCCAGTGGCTTAAAGTAAAGTTTGTGTGTGGCTCCACCTTGTGGCCGGAGACCTCACAGCTCATCCGCCTGTGTTTAGAAATGTTTGTACGGGTAGAAATGGAAATAATTTATAGAAAAATGGGTTGACATTAGAAAAGCGCATCATCTCAGTAGATGGTTCACTCATCGGACTAAAGATATCAAAGACAAGGCATTTTAATTGAGCACCAAAATGAATCAATATGTTTCATACTTTCACCGTGAATTTTCATCTCTTTCATTTCTTTCTACAGGCTCAAGCTGTGACACTAACAGTAGCTCAGGCCTTTAAAGTAGCCCTCGATATGTGGGAGATTGCTCAGGAAGGTAAGTTCACACGAACATCCAATCAGCGACTAAGAATCCTTTTGGGTTCCATGTTTTTTTTTTTCGGACCAAAACATTTTACTTTCATTTATCTGCAGACAAAAACAAAAAAGCCCGGAGCTGCTGTTCCTGTGCAGCAAGCAAAGGGCAGACCCAGACATCAGACACTCCGTGTGTCCCTGCAGGTTTGTCCACATCCGCAACACATTCCTGCACCTTCCATTAAGCTCAACGGCAAATATTACATTTCTTATTTCTAACAGGATGAACACTTTTGCTCATATACGACTGGAGGAATCTTTATCCTTTCTTGTTACTTACTACGTGTTTGGTCCTATAAAAGTTCATCGGTGTTTTAAATAACCTGCCTGTTGCAGAGAAAGCTGAGAGTTGATGTTTTACTTCTGTGCTGCCGAACGGGAAATTCTTCTTTTTCACGTGTCCTGTCCTTTCCGTTTCCTCCTGTGTCCCTTCCAACCTCCCCGTCCACACCTGCCACCTCCCTCAGATCCAGAGGCCCTCAGGCCCGTCGGGTCGGAGGAGAAGCTCCGGAGGCCCTTCTTCTCCGCTTCGCTCAGCTCGCCCTCGCCTCGCAGTAACCCCACTCGAAGGCGACCAATCAAACACGACTCTTGGGTAGGTCCAAGTTATTCTCTTCAACTCAGGGCGCCGGTCCGATACTTAAGTCTTCAATCTGTTCACCTCCCTCCATAGTAGACGGAATATAATCATCTAGCTAAAAGTAGGTCATCAGTGTTTTTACATAAGCTTAATCACGTCAATATTTTGTTATTTAACAGTCCAGTGTGTCAAATATATAATATGTATATAATATATAATAATTTCCTTCCTCCTTTCATTAAAACTCCCCGAATGCTGAAAACCTTCTCATCTGCAATTAAATCAATAAAAGACTAAAGAATAGAAGAAGAAGTATCAAAAACTGTTTACTACGTTTTTCGTAAAATTTCAGATATTTAAAACAGTCCACGTGTTGTTCGATAGTATGAATTCCAAAGTGAAGGGTTACGGTGAGCGCTGTTTGCATTGGCAAATAGACATCGCCATTTCATGATGGTCAGGCATTTCACTTTACTTTCTGAAGACAAAATGCAGGCGCACACTGTTGTGTAGCAGTTTGAAAAGGCAGTAAAGGCAGTAAAGAAACATACAAACTAAAAACAAACCTTTTAAATGTTTATGTTGCAGCATTGGGGTTCACTTACGGATTCTTAACACTAGGTGGCCCCATATTAATGAGAATGTCACACATACAGGCTAACATCGCAAATCCATCTGTGTTCAATGTTACTTATTTTCCTGTTAGTAGTAATTATTATTTTATTGATTGATTTCATCAGGTAGTCCACTTTAATATTTTTCATTCCGCTCTAAGTGATGTGTTGTTTTATAGTTCCTCTACATGTAGAGGAACTATAAACAACACATCACTTGTGCCTTGCCTCGGGTTCATTGCTTCATTACTGTCAGTGTAAATGTAGAGAATATTGATTACATGACATTTATTAGTGTCTCTTAAATAAAAAAAAGGCTATTTAGTATGAATTGAAAGTGTTGTGCAGATAATGTTCCCAGACTTATATTGCATTTTTAATAAAATATATCCATCAGTCAGTGATTGGAAGTGATGTTATTTGAGTTTACGTGTGTATTGATTGATATTGTTTGTGTCCCTACAGGACGTGGACGATGGCCTCGATGATGCATTCTCAAGGTAACCTTTGCACATAAATACTGCTGAAGTAGCCAATTTATTCTTTATTTTTTTAGGGAAGGGGACGGACTTGTTCTGGTGCACAAAATACTTAAATGGTTCCACCTCGAGGACCACATGCATTAAATACATTTTATGTAGATTCCAGTTCAAAAGAGAAATAGTTCTCACCATTTTAATGCTGTCAAGCACATTTGACATTTGCACTGAGAGTGATGGTCAGCTGTCAGTAACCCTTCCGGAAAGAAACTTAATTTGACACCTTGATTGACACAATAGTCTCCTTTTCCCAGGTAACTAAACGGTGTTAAAAGATGAAGATTCATCCAGGGCCGTGATGTAGAGTGGATGCAAATTATACCTGTATGAGGTATAGGTGACTTAAGATGGGTAAATGAGAGGCAGAGATTATACACAGCAGGGTGGCCGCGCGTGTGTGCAGGGAGATCAGAAGAGCGAGGCAGGTCATCCGTGAGACCTATCTGAGTGGGGGGGACGGATTACCGACCTGCCCTTCAGAGGTCACCAAGGATGTCAAGCTCATGCTTCTGCTAGATTCAGTTGTCTGCTTAGTTATTCCACTTCATTTGCATGTAGCAGCACACCCTCTAGGGGTCACTGGCGATGCTGCATCGTCCTCTGGCTTTTAATTAACGGTATCGGCGAAGGTCAGGGTTGAGGCCTCTGTGGGAAAAAATTCTAATTGTAAGAATAGTAGATGGTTATTCATCAACTGCCTTCCAAAGAGATTTATTCATTTCAATTTCAGAATTCTTCATTCATTGGTGACGTTGGAGTTAACCCTCACACAATTTAATTATTTAACCGTGTCCAAATGAAATTCATTATTACGAAATAAATGTAATTATTGTATTATTTATTATATAAGAAAACATTCTTGGTGCTTTCACATATTTAAACCTCCTGCTACTTTCTTCTCTCTGGCATTCAGCAACATGGAAGCAGAGGAGATGGACACCGGTGAGTGACGGGACCGACATGGCGTTTGCACGTTTGACGTTGCATGTTGCATGAAGCCTTGCGTTTAGAATAATGCTAAATTTCAGGCGTTTCAGAAATATGCAAATCCTCCAAATAAGTGGTTGCCATATTTTATGGACCTTCTGTGATGCGCTGTCATGCTTGAAAGACCCCTTCCATGAGGGGAACTGAACATTTATAGGCATATTTATTCCCTGCCTTTCACCTCTCTGAATATGTATTACTTTTCTCACCTCGTCTCTTTCCGTCTCCGTCAGACTGGCCGAGTCCCGCTCCGAACCCGTCTCTGAGGATGCAGCTCTGAGTCCCCGCGAGGCCTCCTACAAGAAGCGGATTCAGTGAGCTTGAATGACACGTTCTAAAAAAAAACCTGCCCAACCTGGAGCAGCACAGAGAACACGTCGAGCTTCCCGGGTTCACGACCTGAATCAGCGACGCTCTGCTTAATCTTCTGTGGAATGGACGCCTCGATGTTATAAACCGCCAATCAACACGCTGCTGCCGTCTTCTCACTAAAGGCCGGATGAGGGAAGGACACAATGTTCAGCGCAGCACTGCAGATTACACAGAAGATGAGAGACTCCGTCTTTTATATTGAACTCGCTTCACAAAAACGGTTCACTTCACGTGGAATTTGGTTAAAGATATTCTGAGCAACGAGTGTTTTAGAGATGTGTGTACATTAAAAGGTTGTCGTCTCTTTCTGAGAGTGTGAAAACTCTGATGGAGATCGTCAGCAGAGCCGGTTCAAATCACCCGTCATGATATTTTATGTATTATTAGTTCATCTTTCAGCTTGACATCACTAAGACGCGATGCCTGTGTTTTGGTGTGGTACCGATCACGACTAACCCATTGAATCTGGTGTGTAATATTCCCGTATATTCCCATGTGCTTTGTGTTAGCAATGTCAATAGATCATGTTTGCAACGTGAAGGAAACACGGCACGACAGCAGACTTTTCTCCCCCAGAAACAGGCTGTCATTCATGTAAAAATGAATTTCATCCCTGTCTACATCAACATGGCTTTTGAAACCAAATTACAATGACTGCTTTACATTCTTCCGTCTCCTCAATGCTGCCACTGTACATAAGGATGATGGTGCTGTTACGGAATAGCAATGATGTAAGGTTAAGAGGACACGTGCACGGCAATGCCGAATTATCAGAGTGAAGAAGAAACCTATTTCCTTATTCTGTATTTTTTCAATATCAAAGCTGTATAATTTATGTGTGCATATGACTAAAAGAAGTAGGATGAATAGAACCAGGGCTTCACAACGGTTGTTTTTATTAATTATCCTTGTTGAGATGTGAATGTGTACTTGGCTGTGTGTGTTAGGTTAGACAATTTGTACAAAATATAATCGCATGTGGGTTTTTTCTTTAAATCACTGCAGGAATTGCTTTATTTTTTCAATTTAACCCTCAGTAACCAAGTACAGTATTTAATTACTAAGTCATAATCCTGCCCTAAATTGAGTAATCACGTTACATTGATCGACACGGTGCACACTTTCTTCTCTTAACGGCAGCCTGTGCCACAAAAAAAGGGCCTTTGTTCCAAATCTTCTTGTATATAAAATATTGCTCTGCTTAGACTAGACGTATTATTTTTAGATCACTCTCGGATGACGTCGGCTGCCAGGGGGATATTACATGTTACCCCGGTCTGTCTGAAGTGGTCCTCTATCTGTATTCACGGCATCGTGTCTCAGCTGGAGGTAGTGTTGTTGTCATGACACCCGCTGCAGAACGATTGGGTGGCTGTCGGGTTACGCCGTGTGGCTTGATTGCATTGTTTTGTTCACGAGTGGCCGACACTCTGCGACACTCAGTCGCATCTCTGAAAGTGATCTCCGCCGTTTTGTTGGTGACAAATAGCCTCCAGTTCGTCTCTGGGGGCCCACGTTTGCATTTCGGCCAAAACGCACCGTCGTCAGTTTTGCCTTACCTGCAACCTCACGTCTGCAGGTTTCCCATTCCTGTGTGGATGCTTCAGAATTGGCTGATTCATGTTTGGAGCTCTCACGCTCAATGATGGCTTTCAATAAACACAACCAACAAACAGGGTTTTGAAGCACATTTATTCGAAGGATAAATGCCGGAGTTGCTTCTTCACAGTTTAAACACAAGCTACATTATTTTCGGGTCTCTGTTAGATATTCCCCCTTTGATACAGTCCTCAGCCAGACTTTGCCCTTTTGAATTGATTTTCATGGAAAAAGGTAGTGTGATTTTATTACTCTGGGTCATAAGTGTAGAATTGATCAATCCCTGGACACACTTTGTCATGGCGTGAATTGATTGGAGTTTTCTTTCATGTAAGCCGGTATTCTGAGTTTTCTGGCCGACCTTCCCTTGGAGGTACAACATGTCGATTTGAGCATCGAGTGCACTGAATACAAATCAGACTGCGAAGGTTTGAGGGCAGAAAACATTTGAGGCTTTCAGAAATTTCCAATATCGTCGCCCAAATTAACTACTGATGTTTACAGAATTGCTTTACTTTTCAAAGAAGGTGCTTATTTTCTATCTATGCAATTAGTGGGTTTTCAACCGCATTGTGTTATCATGATAACATCAATGTGTCTATAAACCACATGCAGTTGTCCTGAACTGTGAAAAAAGAAAGATGGTCAGTACAGAATTTGGAAACTGTTGGTTAGTTCTATAGTTATGCATAATAAAATACTTTGTACAAATATTTCATTGCACTCAACCGTTTTTTTTCCCCTCTCTAGTCTAGAATAGAATTGTTGAAGCCAATTTTGAGTTACAAGGTTTATTTCATGCTGGCTGTATACGTAGTTGTCGTCATGACGTCACCCATTGATCTGCTGTTTTGATTGGCTGTCACCACCTTGACTTTTTGCAACCATTGAATTTATCATATTTTGACCACGGCAGATTGATGTAGAGACATCTTACATGGCTCTAGTAGTGGAAGCAACCTGTCAATCACGGTAAGACATCCTTATACCGTAACCTGGTTTATTATCTTTTTTACTTTAGAGGGTATCAACATTTAATAAATAGATATCCCGAATTGAACCAGCGATTCTGACCATAAACTCATACTTAAATTACTTTATTTCTCACTCTAACTTGTTACCTCGGCAAACAAGGTAACAAGTTAGAGTGAGAAATATGGTAATTTTGTCATTTCCTTCTGTTATTGAACCAGAAGCGTCACCTCCTGCTGCCAGAGGAAAGACTAATTGGAGACACCTGCATTGGCTTCGTTTTTCAGAATAAGAGTTTGCCACCTGGCTCAGATGAGGGTTTTTTTCCTTTCATATTTTCATATCAAATTTTGCGTGCTCTGTGAGACGGTAGCGCTCGTTCAGTCTGATTAATGTTGGGAGAGGAATGCAGATATAAGTTGATGTAGAGCCCATCTGCCTCCTGCTTGTTTTGCTGATGGATTTTGCAGATCTGAGCTCACTGCAAACAGGATAGTGTATGTCACGTAGACTCTAAAGGGACCAGTCAAATGTTGTTTTTATTTACTGAATATTGATGTGATGGGCTCTTTTATTGATGACCGCTTAATCCAATATCAAACATTAACAGTCCCAACTCTTGTCCTAATATTCTGGTTGGGTGGTAACATGAAACAAACGCAGAACTTTTATGTTTGAAATCTTGCTCCGGTCAGGATTTTATTCGCCACTTCTCTGCACTGCATGCAATGAATTATTATTAACTACTATATTATTACCAAATGTGTTTGCATCACTTTGTATGGCCGGTGTTAAGCCACTTTATGTGACTCTTCTTTGCTGTAAGCCAACACTTGATGCACTAAATACATGTGTGTGACAGATGAGGAGCAGTTTGTGTGTGAAAGTGCTTTTCCACAGTGGAAATGTACACAAAAACTCCTTAACATTAGCTGCGACTTTGTGAAGAAGGTTTATTTTAGAACTGATGTGAGAAATAAATACAATTGTCAGGTAATGAGCACGATGTGATATTAAACACTGGATGAACGGTGTGTTCTAAAAGCAGATTGAATAGAAGAAAACATGAACAGCTTCACAGGACTGCAATCGGGTATATTTCTCAATTTTTAGGCATCTAAGTTAGAATACACATCAAATGCTATTCTACAAGGACCTGCATGCAACTTTGGTAACTTAATACATTATGTACAGTTTCTTATGAAATGTGAAAAAATACAACGCTATCCAGAAAATGTTACTTTAATATTATTATCAACAAAAAAGTGTTTGTTTATGCAGAGCTTCCTATAACAGGCGAACGTGGTGGCTAATTGCACATGCCAATATCAAAAATACACTGTGAATTTAAAGGCATGAAGACCGGCCTCCCAGAGATGATTGAGTGTTCAGTATTGCAATAACTTGGCATCAAAGTCATCGTAACGTCACGTATACGTGCATGCATGTGTTTTGGAAAGACGGCCTCAGACAACCTCACTGGCTGATGACGAGCCAATGAAACACCACCTTCCTTCCAGCTGGTTTCTTCATCAGTGAGGAAAGTGGTGAATGTATTGATTGTAGCGGCGAGAGAGAGAGAGAGAGAGAGAGAGAGAGAGAGAGAGAGAGAGAGAGAGAGAGAGAGAGAGAGAGAAATGTGTCCTTCCTTCTTCTCAAACTTCAATGATGTTGATAGACGGCACAGAAGGATGAAACTGCAACAGACAAGTTAAATATTATTTAGAATTAGTGTATTACTTTCCCCACAAGATTTGGGCATAACAAAAGAAAGAAATATATTTATTTCTTGTTGCATTTTAGCCATGTACTCTCACTACTCGTGAGAACGTCTGTGACATTTAAATCCAAACACCTATTGAGGACTGGTAGATAAGAGAGAAGCCAACAGGAAGAATCAGCTCCCCTCAGCTGCTTTCAATCTAAGCTCAATAAGTTGCTTTATGATTAAATCCCAGCCAGGTGTCAACACTCCCAATGGAAATAACCTTGATTATAGATCAGCTACAACCGTATTGGAGCTTTGATCTGTTTCTCACTCACCCTATGACCTACATTTCTCAAGGCATCAACTTGCCTTTTCCTTAATTTAACACCAAGCATCTCACGGTAAAACTCTCAAACCTAATTTACACAACATACTGATGCTTGGAGAGGTTTTTACATCTGTTGGAAATATTAACATGTATTTCCACCCTGATGGAAAATGATTTGACGAACTGCTATAAAGCTAAAAGCTGAAAACACTGAAACACACCCCATACAGTAAGTTGTTTTTCTTTAAAGGAAACCCTCTTTCTATTATTAATGCACACACACATAGAAATTATATTTGCAAATCAAATCAGTTCATGTCTTGCATTGCTGTTAACCTATTTTATGTGCGCTTAAGCTGCACTTAAGCATCTTCTGGATCTCTCACCTTGCTCCTCAGCAGCCCTTCGCTGTGGTGCTCCGGCGTGCTCCGCTCTGACGACGGCTTGGCCTTCTCCTTGCTGTTGCTCGAGTCGTTATCCTTGATGATGTCATACTGCCGGCAGAACAGGGCGATGACGGCTGGGGGCGGGAACATGTGCGACACAACATGCAAACGAGGACAGGAAGTCAGTGGTCGGGGCGGCAAACGGTCCCTTACTGAGCACGTGCAGAGGCCGCGTGGATGATGGAATTCTGCTCCCGAGGGAGCGCGACGGACGGGCCTCCGCCTGGAAGCTTTGGAGCTCAGCATTTCTCCGCGTGGCGCGTGTGCCTCACAATTAACGTCCTGGCTTCACAGAGGTCATGCATTTCCACGAGAAGCCATCATTAAATATTCAAAAACTAAGACGGGATTCTGGTAATGAAAACTAGGGAGCTGTGAGACATGAAAAGCTAATTATTTAATTAACAAATGATCTTTCACGCATCATTGTAGAGGTGTCTAATGACACACTTTCCTCAAAATTTAAAAATGCAGTGTAGCTGTAGGAGCTGTGATGACAAAGTCGTAGGCGAGGCAACTTGCCCCGATGGATGCGCCACATGAGGTGCTTTTATTCCTCCGCTCCCACTCTGCGCAGCCTCCACGTTACTCTGGTTACCCTCATTAGTATTATTCAACATCTCGGGGGCGGGGGAACACAGTCGCTGGCAGGCTGTCAGATCCGCCACTTTTCATTGCACCTCAGCACTTCATTAATCAGCGCACTTCCTCAAAGGAGTAGAAACTCATACGCGGATGGAGAGCTCGGTCTCAGAGAATGCCTCGGAAAAAGCCCGATGTTGTCCTGACGTCAGGCTTTTGGCAGATTTATTCTTTCAGATTTTTGACTTCAACTCCCACTTAGGGATCCTATTTGTCTTGACTCCATTATTTTGGTTTGTGAATGTATTTATGTGACTTTAATACAGTGCAAAAACTCCATCAGGTGAGCACCATTAGTCTACATCACTGAGGCTGACAGCAAATATAAATAGAATATGTATCTCTAATCAAGCCATAAATAGAACAGTGACAAAGAGTTTATTATGGAGACATTACCTATTATTCATGACGCATGTCCATGTCCGCATGACAGCTCATCCTATTTAAAACTTACCTGCCCACATGACCAAGACCACCACGATGATGATCATCTCTCCAGTTTGCAGGTGGCGGGACTTGTCCAGGCCCTGCACAGTGGGGTCATCTACGAGAGAGAGAGACCGAGCACATACGGGACAGGTTCAGTCACCACAGGCTCCTAAACTACTGACAACCTTTTCATCTTAAACGTCTTCTACATGAAAAGGGGATTTGTTAATAATGTGAGATCTTAAACCCTCATTTTAGGGGTAATAACCGGCGAAAGTGGACACATCCGTTATCTCTAACGACTGTTATGGCACTGATAATGTTAGAAAATGTGGTGGGCATTACCGCAGATGAGTCCCGTATCATTAATCCTTCTTTGAGTGGATTGACTTTGGTTCTGTTTCCACTTCCCAAAGCTATCTCTTAATATATCTTCTTTATGGAACTCTTCCAGGGCGCCACTCATCCCAATTGCCTCTTTTAGTGAATCCTAGTTGGCAAGAAACTGGCCCTGAAAGCCTGAAACTCCGCTCGCTTCACACGACAGCTATTACGGATTGGGCTTAATACCGTCTGGGTTTTTTTGTAATCTTGGAGGCTGTGTTGATGGAAAGAGAGACAAACTATATCCAAATCAAAACAAATGTGTTATTTTTCTTAGATTCAAAATTGCCTTGACTGTGTGCAGAACGCTAAATGCAAATGTGACATCAGTTCGATGCAATATGTTTCCTACCACAGCGTCAGTGAACAACATTTCCCAATGACACATCTATGTGTATTTCACGTTGTTGCCGATGCCGCGTGGTTCTGTGCTGCAGCAGAGGATGAGCAGATCGTGGTGCCGTCGCTGCACCCGACAGTTTGTTGTGAGATAATTAGTTGACCCTGTTTCTCCACGAATCCCACAGTGTTGTTTGGAGCTGTGAACCGTGTCGGGGGGAAACTGCTCTCGCGAACATACACGTTATTTTCCTCTTGCTTTATGTAGTACGTGAGTTTTTTTGTATGCACTGTGACTGTTGGTTGGTTTTCCTGGCTAATCACAGAAGGAAAGAGAATCCCTCTTAAATTGATTCTATTTTACTAAATATGTGGAGTTTGCAAATCTGATACAAAGTGATTCAATTAGTGGAATATATAACAAAAACCTGCTTCCCTGACCACAGCACAGCACACAAAGGACACAAATAAATAAACTGATTAAAAGCTTTCTGTGGAATAACGCAATTGAAGTAGACATTGGAAAGACATATTGATCCTTGGAAAAGAAAATCACAGTATCATACTTAAATTAAAGCTCTTGCCAGGAAATACCTCGGATGAAAAAGATTGGTTCTGAATCCAGCTCAGGTGTACATTCAAAGGCGGAGTATGTAATCACATTATCAAAGGGAATTGTATTGAAGAACACATAGAAAGCCCGATTGATTCATGGGTCTCGCGGCTCTCGCCTTTAGGAAAGTCTGGAATATGCCGCAGATCAATTCACTTTCAATCGAGGCACTTGGATCTCTGAGAGGCCACCGGGATGCAACAGCCAACTCCATTAAAAGGGCCTTTTAAGCAACAAAACCAGCAACATCCTACACAAGAAAATCCATATTGCACTGAGGCACATTAAGTGCTATGACGAATACATATGTGGACGTTGCCTCCAAACATTGGGAACATCCTTTTTAGAAAATGTCAAGAAACACATTTCATTTTCATAAAACAACGTAATTGATATTATGGCTAAAAGAGGTGTCTCCAACTAGTATGTTGGATTATTTCATTTGTGCAATTGAACTGGTGTTTTTAAAAGCATATCTTTTAGGACGTAGGATATTCTCTATTGTTTGTCACATTTCCTCGAGCTGAGGAGCACAGACACTGAATCCACAGTGCTTGAGACTGTGTCCAAATCCGCATTAAGTACCCGGAGGGACGCAGAGTTGCATAAATTGAGCAACTCAACATTGTGTTTTTAACGAAAAATATAAACGTTCAGTGCAGGAGCCCCTACTCTCAACGGTCATTTTAATTACCCGTGTCCCCGAGCAGCTCACCCTGATTGGAGCTGTTGGAGGGGAAGCGGTCGGTCTTCTTCAGGGTGCGAAAATGGACCTTCTTGGTGGCCTGGCTCTCCCCGTAGAGGCCGATCGACTGCACCTGTATGACGTAGTCCGTCTCCTCCTCCAGGTCCCAAAGGACACAAGAGCGGCTCGTGGTGTTCACTTCTCTGATGAACCGCTGCGTGTGTCCTTCCTGCCTCTGGGGTTGCAAGGGGGACACAATAACCGGTCCATGAGGGTGATTGCCATGCGATGCGTCCCTCAGGAAGAGACGACGCTCTTCTCCAAGAAGCATCGTGGTGTAGATCTTCATAGCATCGTGCAAAAAGCTAAAAGAAATCATTTAAACTCCCTGTAGGGCGTGATAATGTGAGTTGGAGGTGACCAGACGGCGTTCAAGGTGTTTGAGAGCAACATGCTGGGTAGTTTATCATAATAACAGTTGGCAATTCTGTCTCACCGTGTGGAATCTTGACTGCGGGGTCGATACTTTGATTAATTTAGACTGCAAGTGCCCTGAATCACAAGCTCTCTGTGTCTCAGACTTCCTCTTTGACCTTTCAGAATTTTATTCCAGCAATAAATATTTTATTTAAAGAAACGGCCTTTCTGCATGCCAAGCAAAGCTTTACTAGGCTCCTTAGAATATATGCACCTGGACGAAAACACATCTTTATTCACTCGTGGAACTTTACTCCCTGTGTTTTGTACAAACTAATGATACGTGATTATAAGTGTTTGCTGAGCGCACTCCAAATGCCGTTTGTCTTCAACCATCCACAATCTCCCTGATGCTCATTAGAAGTTCCGCACAATACCTGTTGCGAGATTGAGAAACCAATCACAATGTCCCCCTCTGGAACCTCCCAGGAAACGGTGGCCGAGTCGGCTCGCAGGTGCGTGACGGACACGTTGACGGGAGCCGGTGGTCGGTCTGAGGGTAACAGAAACAGAAAGGGGAGGGAGGGGTCTGTTAATCCACCCGTTCTAAATTATCCAAACCGCGTGTGTGTGCAACCTGCACCCTGCACACTTAAGCATTGAGCTGAGCTCATCACATTTGTCTCTTTTTAATTAAAAGTGTCGTCCAGATGCGTATGTGGTCGTGTTGGTAGATGAACGTAAGCGGAGGGAAATAAAGCGGCACTCTGAGGGAAACTGGGCCGGTCAATCTCGTCCCAGTGAAACTGTGGGACGTCATGAATTCACGGCGACGCCGAGATTTATTGCACTCAATTACATTGCCGTTGTTCCTCTCACCTCCGGGAACCACTCTCAATGTTTTCGTATCCACGGGCTTTAGACCAATAAACCACCAGCTCTCAGCTGCTCTGTGCTGAGGCCTCACTGCTTTTACCATCTTAACCTTTGCTACTGGAGGATTTAAGCATCTAAGCAAACAAACAAAAACTCATATCGTCGTAAACATCAACTGTTTTACTAAGGCAGCATTTGTGACATGTGACAAATCCATGTGTGTAAAAATAGATACAGTGTACATCATGTTTGCCCTCTTAACGGCCTCGTCTGTCAACCCGTCAACACAGCAGTCGCCGTGTCTATTTAACGTCCGACCCCCTCCACCCCGTCGAACCGGGTCACCTTACTCCGCCGCGTCGCCTTACAGCCATCCGTCATGATTTGTGAGTTGAGAGTTGATTGAAAAGTGGGACAAAAAGGCAGAGAGGCAATCGGGGAGGAGAGGCAGAGTGTGGCGGATCTAACAGAGGGGGCACAGTACGGCTTCGCCCCCCCCTAGCGATTGCTCGGGTAATATGGGATTGGCTGGTGTAAATGGGGAATTTAGAGCCCATCCCGGGCGGTTTGTCGTCCATGTAGGCTGCAACAGACTTCAGCTGAAGCAATGTTGAGACCGCCGAGTGTGTTTCGGGCTGACAAAAAGAACCGGTTCCTATGGGGACGGCATCAGAGGACATAATAACCTCCTACGTGCGTCTCCCAATGAGCTACAGCGTCACGGCTGCTCGTCAGTGGTAAGTCACAGCCCTCCACTGCGGTTCACCACAACGAGAGGGGTAATCGACAGTTGTCCAGTAACAACCTCTTCCACCAACCCGCATGGCACGAGTGTAATGACCCATAACAGGGTTATCTTGAGATGGACAGCCCGTGCCTAGAGGCACAGGCATGATGAAATTTGAGAAAGAAAGGGACACAAAATGATGAAATCAGGAGGCATTTTAATGCGTCGGCAGCTTTCTAGCTGTGGGTCCCTCTCCCATCGCTCTCCTCTTATCTCCCAATGTCTCCCCTTTCAACCCTCCCTTTTTTGGTCTCTTAAGCTTCCTGCTCGTGTGTCTGTTTTTATCTCGCAGACAATCTATGATGGCCTCTGTGTCGGGTTTTAATAAGGTGACATTGAGGCGGGCCGTAAGTCCCTCTGGTCAGTCGGGGCGTATCGATCTCCCCGTCTCTGCCCTTGTGACCTCATGACCTACGGCGGGAAGGGGTCACGGTCAAACGCAGGCATGAGGCTCGGTTCCCGCCCCTCACAACGCGCTCCCAGATTGGTTTGTGGAGCGGATTGAATGAATGGTGAATAAAAAGCCGGCGAGTAGCTTAGACGGTGGTGGGGAGGGAATTAATGTTAATGTTTTAATTAAGACAAGAGGGAATTAATGTTCTAACTGTACAGTTAGAACATTAATTCCCTCTTGTCTACACATGTAGAGAGAGCGACGAGAGAGGAGGGTTTGGAGGCAACGCCGGTATCGAGAGGTTAACAGGTCATTTTTGTTTCATTTTGGCCATTTAATGAGAAGATTATTTATGGAAGCGAGTACTAATGTGCTGGGATAGATGTGTATATTGTCCTCAATCTTTGGAGACCATCGGGAATGAGTCATACATATATTTACAATAATGGCTGCTGATTCATAAACAACAATTCATCTATTTTGTGTCATGAATATGTGAATATTATGCTAATGATCTTATAATAGAGTCTATTAACAGCACAATTACATAAAACATGTCAGGATATTAACGCGGAATGGACAGCGTCATATTTCTGAAAAGCCACATAGAGGCTTTTTATTTTTTGCGACTACACAACGGCCAATACACACTTACGAGGTGATTTATTGGATGGGGTCTGACCGCTCGACAGCTAAACAATATGAAGCTTCAATGTGCGTCGGACTGTAGACACACTTCAGGTGTAATGTTTATCCAACACAGGACACATTAGTTTTTTTGCATTGATCCTCTTCCCCGTGCTCCCGTCTACCTCGCTTGATGTTCCCCTCAACGGTGATAAGTGTCATTGGCGATACTTCGGCGCCTGTTATCGGCCACGTGCTCCGAGTAGCCCCGACTCCACCAACCTCAGATCAAACAGCAACATGTCACAGCATCCGAGGCGTCTGTGTATGTACACAAATGGTAAAGACAGGCCAATCACAGCGTGCAGCCAACCCACAACGCCCCAGCTGATCCGCCTCAAACCGAAACACGCGGCGAGATGCTGGAAGTGGGGGTGAATCTCTACACGTCTGGCGAGCCACGTGGAAGGGAGCCCAGTTTGATCCATTAGAGCGAGGTATCATATTTGGCCCTCTATGTTTGCTTGCGAAGCCAAATAGCTCAATGCATCCTGAATTATAATACACACAATTAGTTTATTGTTTGCTTATATTATATATCGACAGGATAAGAGAAGAGGTTGTTTTCTTTTTATGGTCAAACAATACCATTTTTTGATTTATTCTATTAAAACGACCTGTTTTCGATCACACGCGCCCATGTGTTGTGAGTATAAACATGAAAAGAATCTTCTGCTTGATTTACAACCAACAAACTCATCCTCCCTCTTACGCCCGAGGAAAAGCATTCAGTTGGAAATCCATGGCCAGTGCAAAAAGCAATACATCTGCCTTTTTGTGTTTGGGTTTTGAAGCTGATGTGGGTTATTAAATGAGAGCACTCGTGGACAAATACACATTTGCACCTGCAGGGAGGGGCAGTTCATCTCCGTGTTCCAATCATCTTCACTATTCGTGAAGAAATGCGGTATCTGGATGCTAAGAACCCGTCGTAATTCAACGCATTTCAGTTTGCATCGGAAGTCTTCTGCAGATTGAATCCAGTTGATTCTTTTGAATGATTTTTCAAGTGTACCACGTTGTTTTGTGACTGGGTATATTTCAGATTAACAGAAGAAGCTGCCACTTCTTCATTTTACAAACAGTGTCGATGCCATTAATTAGTGCTCAGCTCATTATTCTGCAATAAATGTTAAATGTTCCAAACGATTGATTGCACAATAAACTTCAAAAGATGCATAATTCATATTGCTTCAAATACTTTTAAAACGGGAAACGCTCAGTCTCAATTACCTTTAAACTAGTGACAGTTTGAAGAGCTAATTATAAGGTAATAATGCAATCCCTTGAAAGAGGACATCTTAACTGACATTTTATAAATGATGGCAATTAATTCAGAACGGGTGCCTGGATTTTTGATATTCAGCCCAGGAAATCTTCAAACGGTGGATGTGTTTCAAACCCAGTCGTGGGAAGTCCAAATGTTATCTGTTGCACAACAGGAGTTGGTCCCACGGCAATGTTGAGCAATGTTGCGCTGGTTTTATCGCAGCCTGAGTCCTCTCTTTTCTTTTTTTTACAGTTTAATCTGCAAACCCCTTTTCCTTCTGCAATCTTGCCTCACCCTGTGGGAGCAGTGGCGTCATGTGATTAAACATCTTTCTCTACTATCCGTCTAGTGCAGCGCCGAGAGTATGAAGCAGCCATGTAGATGGATGAAGATGGAAGGGTTCGCCCTGCCAGGTGTGGCTCAGTCACATGCGTCTTCTTACATCTCAGGGGCCCCGTCTGGGGTTAATGTAATCACTGGCCAAATCCCCTTGCCTTTTAGCAGCAAGCTAACGTTATTGCATAGCGAAATCTAAAGGCTGGCCTGCAGTGGTTGATTGCAGAGTTTGTACCATTCATTATTTTGGCTTCATTGGTATGTTGACTGGTTCCAAGCGTGAGTTACTATATTATACAAAAACATATACAATATAGGATTAAACTAAATAGTTATGTGCAAAGTGTCTGCAACGTGCCACATGAACAAACATTGGCCCCCAATGATGGATTGAGCTCTAATGCAGAACGTCGAGATGTTGAGTGTGTGTCACGAGCTTTATGAAGAGCAGATTGCCAATTTTAAGATTGATATGAGCTTGGCTATCCAAGTAAATCCAATAAATTCTATTTCCATATGTGCCATTCGCCCGACGGTGTGGGTGTTTGTTTTCAATGCTGATTTTCAGATAGTATGAGTGTAAATATTATTGCCGACATTCATTTCCGGTTTGGAAAAAAACACATTTTCTAGGGAAGATCGCACTAGAACTTTTCTCAACGCAATTCACATATTGGAAACAAATTTCTGATTTAAATACATGATCATGCAGAGAAAATGTCATGTGAATAAGTATTGCTGGATGAATGAAAGGCTTTGAGAACAAATCCTCCACCAATATGCAGTTTTAGTACCAGTCTCAAGTTATTTAAGCAAATTCCACTTATTAAATTAGAAGATGCAAATGTTTCCGTTTCCTGCTTTGTTGACATTTTTATGGACCACCACACAAACCAAAGAAGCTTACAATTCATTTTGAGAGGCCTCTGAATGCCGATTTGAATCCCACTGTCTCATAGCGCACAGGATGCTTGCAGTAACGAATACGACAAGTGTGTCATCCCGCTCTTGACAGCCCCCATGCAGAACTCCGCTGAAATCAGAGATGCTTTTGTGTTTCACAAATCAGCGTAGGACGCGACAAAAGCTCTGTGTATTTGTATCAGCGGCACACCCACAGATATGCAGTGAAGTGCCAATCTGATTTTCACAAAGCGCTATCACATGCCTCGCTCTAGTTCCCCCGAGAGGCGAGGAATAATAGAGAAAGAGATCCTGTAGATGAACACATGCAGAATATGTCTGCTGCGGAAATAGGAAAGATCCATTCACATTAAGTCTGAAGCTGAATAGGAAATAGAAAGAATGCAAGTTATTATAGGGGTATATCCCTTTTATGATCTGGAACAGTTTTTTCATTGGTGCATTACTGAAAAAAAAGAAATTGCATTTATTCTGTTCACCCGTGATAGCTTTTAAATATTTTCACAGGTGCCATCATTTAATAATTAAATGTTCCTCTTTTACCCAAATAAGATAGAAAGTGTCGACACAATGATAAAAGGCTTGATGTGACTGTAGTGCAGATTATCTTTTTGGAAAAAATGAAAAGCAGCGTTCTTGCTCTAAATGTGCTTATATGTGTTTGTTATTAGATGCATGAATGGGGCAAACTACCAAGGTTATTCTAGCTGTTATTATATTGATGTGAACCTAAATCCATTGTTTCCAAGCCGCCCGTCTTAAACCTTAATCTGATGGTAATCAATTTTATTTACTAGATGAGGAATATTAGGTTAGTAGACCCGAGCAAAAGAGAAAATATATCTTGTTTTATGTTTATGAATGAAAGGTGTAATTAAGTGCATTACCAAGTCAGATCAAAATCCAACAAAGGCCGGGTTAGACTACCAAACGGGACAGCTTTGTGCTACTTTGATGGCCAATGGCGCCTTTCAAAAGGCTTCAAAGTGAACAATAATTGTTGTGACTCCTCGCTCCAGACGCTCATACTCACTTGCTGCTACCAAGAACACGTCGCTGCCAAAAAGCAACAGGACCACGGAGTTAACCAGGACCAGCAGGCGAGCCATGTCCCCGCCGTCGCTCTCCTCAGGTTATAAAGCAGATCTCTAATGCTTGAAGGGCAACTCAATCACAGCAGCTCAATCTCAACATATTGATGAAATAACGCCGGCGGCTGGTCAGTAAATAGATAACCAGTGAAAGCAGGTGATAAACGATGTCTTCCCAAACATTTTCTCCAAGGCTACCGGCGAATTCTTCATTTAGGTGTGTTAAATCCACCCAGTCCTCCAACCCGCGGGTTCTGAGTTAAATGCGCTGTCCTGAACCGCGGATGTCCATCCTCCTCCCGGTGTGCACGGAGAGCTCAGGTGCGCACAGGTCGGCGGACAGAAAGGACGCGCACGGGCTCGTTCAGCACCCTGGAGAGCTCCGCGGTGCTGCAGACTGCCCCCGCGGTCTGCCACGCGGCGCGCAGTTCAATTCCTGCAGACCCTTTCCCCGGTGGTGAAGAAAAGAAAAAGCACCTTCCACGCACGAGCAGCACCTCGGACCATCGGGTTTCTCACACTTTGCGCGTCTCCTCGAGTACGCGCGCAGCTCCCGCGATGAACGTCCCGCCCACTAGGAACACAGATGCGTTGGTGCGTGCCAATAGCCAAGCAGCAGCTGGTGTGCAATGCAACAAGGTGATGTAGTGATATTGGGAGGGGGGGGGGGGGGGGTTGAGGGACATTGCACGAGTCGGAATGACTTATCTGCTTACCATAAACATAAAATAGTGGTATTGTAGTGTTGGTCCAGTTCTTTTAACTTGCGATGAGAAATGCGGTGAGCATGAAGTGTTTTATAAGCAGCTGTTTTCGCGCATGCGTTGCGTGTACAAAACCCCAACAGCTGCAGCAGGTCGCAATGATTCTCACCCGCCATACGTTGCGCAATCCCACCCCCCTCTCCCCTTCTCTCCCCTCGCTCCCCGAGACACCACAATGTTATCAAGAAGATGAACCATGTTGATAAGCTGAGCGCATTGCCTCGTGGGAACGTAATAGTGCTTGTCTACAGGAAATCTGACAAGCCACGCACGCTACTGCGGTCCGATGATACAAGGTCATTAAAGTCAGCAACTGTGTTGTAGACTTATGATTCTGAATCCCATCATGCAAATGGGATTTTATGACTGCATTGAAAACATAAGCAAAAGTAACAGATGGAGGCAGCATCATGTCGCCTACCTGTGTCCGTTAACAGCCTTTTAGTTGATGTTTTCCCCCCTTCTTTGTGGGGTTGCCATGGTTTCCATGTGCTCACCAGTCCTCTGTCAGCTTGAGCAGACACATTTTTTGCTTTCTATTTGTATTGGACGTGAAGAAGCCTCCTAATCTAAATAAATGCTTCAGTCATTCGACAACTTCCTCTGCAGTTGCATCGGAGTCTGCCATAATCGAAGGCAATCAGAAGAAAGAGCTTATTTTTTAAGTCAGAATGCTTCATAATTGATCAAAGTGGTTGATTTCGGAATGATTACTAGCAGCAATTAAAGAAATTAGAGAAGGTCTAACGATAACAACAGCTTCAATCACGCTGAAAAGGTGCCTCAGGACATTTAATGAACGGAGCCGGACCGATCCATACAAGCAGTACTCAGGCTTTTTAGCTTTCTAGCTTTTTACTTTTGCACAACAGCACTCAACACATCCGGCACTTTAGTGCTGCGTCATTATAATGTCGTTGGGGTGTTTGTTTGCACATAATTGCGGGACTGCACTATAGTAACCCCTGCTGCATCTTTATGTTGTGAGTCATTTTGGTAAAACACTAAGTTCTGCTAAGTGAATTTACATATCGCCGTGCAGGTTTTGGAATACTGAGACGGAGATTTTCTATTTAATAATTGATCACAGCTTTCCATTAAGTCAGAGTCTGACATTCCTTTGCAGCACATTTTGTGTTTTACAGATTGCAAATATTTACAGCGAGTTTTGCCATGAGGATTTAAAGCATTTATTGTACTCAACATGTCTTATTTACCACTGTTGATAGTAGAATAATTTGACTATTATATATGTAGTGATTATATGTTCTTGATGTTAACACCTCACATTAAGGAATGCATCACCTTCCCATTACCTGAGTGACAGATTTATCTCTTACACTGCAACATGGTAATGATTTCATCCAGGTGGTGTTCAACAAGCTTGTCTTTAATGAATAAATTATGCATTAAGTGCAGAGGATATTTTAAAAGAGAGAGGGGTCACCTTCAAACCCCTTCTAGGGGTCTGAACCTCTGCTCCCTTTCTTTGTGTCCCATTTTTCTCAGAAAATACCTAAATTAACTTCAGCTGGCAGGAGGAGAGACCCAAAATACAAATTGCTTTGTGTTCGGTGCCCAGAAAAGTAACTTTATAAGTAGTGAGAACTCAAAATGATAGGCAGCGATCCAATAAGCGACTCTCCACTCTCCTGACGACTCTCAAGTACTTGCAGAATTTGATTTGTGTCGTTATGCTGGATGGCAAATGGACTCTTCTTTATTCTTCCCATAACTCAAAGCGCTTTAACACTGCATGTTACCATCCGCAGTCATTCATACACTATGACAACTCCACTCTCGGATTCTTCTCAATTGCTTTTCTTTTCATGACTAGAATGTCAAATATTCCTAGACACATATGTCCGTGACACGAGCGTTCCAGATGTTACGTAAGTCTGCCACTAGATTTAGCTGAGAGATGGATCCTCGCACCAATACCAGAAATCGTTTATTAGTCCGATACTTCATATTGTTATAAAACGTATTACCTAATTTCATCCTCTAATGCTAAACAGAGGAGACAGTAAGTCTAAGATACTATTAAATGCATACGTTTCAGGCTACAGACGTATCCTTTAGTACCTTTTACTGCACCAGCGCACATATAATTCATTTGCTTGTAATTACCGGTGCCCTTGGTTCATCATTGAGCAAAACCATGGTGGCCAATTAGCTGGTACATTTGAGTGTGGGGGGCCGGGGGAGGGGGAGCGGTTCCTGCTGCCTCGTGGCTTTAAGGCTTCCCGGTAAATGAATTGACACACACTCATATATCAGAGAAAATATCAAACTAGCAGATGGTTTCCTAAATCTTTGCCAATCATCCTGACAAAAAAGGGGATGCAGGGGTCCATAAATCACGGCCTCGCCACAGTAAATATCATCAGCATGAATGGCCTCCAGCAGACTTCATTTTGGTGCGAAAAGGGGTGAATAAAGTCAACCTGATGTACCGCACATCTCTGCACAACGTAAGAATGGCCTCTTCATCTTTTTATTTCGCTTAGAGAAAGTGTTGTGGCCTTTTTTTGTGTTTGTCGCTTGACAAATGAGGTGTGGAAATAATATTTGTTTTAGTTGTTTGCCAATTTTAAAGGTTAAGGGAATATTTGGTTATGAATGATGTATACACAAGACATCTTTTGTTTACAAGCCCTGAACCTCTTTGTGTGTTAATAACGCTCATTTTGCTAATCGCTTCTAATACATCTTTGCTCATCATCATCATCATCATCACAAGGCCTTGCATCCATCAGACACTCTTGATGGATGGACTCCATTAACATGATGACATCAAAGCCCAGAAGACAAAACATGTTTATAAGGAGCGTGATCCCAATTCAACGCCTGTGAAAAAAAGGCAACATTATCGGAAGATGAAAGCGCATCTCTTGATGTGCTCGTCTTCGCCGCGTTACCTTGGGACGATGCTAATGAAGTGTTGCCTTCTGCAGGGATCACTCATCAATCTGTGTGTGAGCCGTCATTATTCTCCTCAAGCAGCGCGGCAGTGATGAAGAGGAGGAGGGAAAAGAGTGATTAGGCCTCCCAACCTCCCCCCACACGCCTTGTCATACTGTCTCAACATCGCGGCTCCTGTCGAGGTGACGCTGCTTATTAAAACAGCGTGGGGATTAATTTGTAGTCACCTCAGGTCATCATCATGTAATGATCTGCGCTTGCATTGTTTTTTTGTTTTTTTTAACTGTAATCAAGGAGCTGCGTCCCGTAACATCCCCATTATTTTACACAAATATTTCAATTTATGCTCAACTGATGGATTCTTAGTATTTTTGTTGGATAATCCACCATCGTTGCACGTGGTTAAACAGCAGAATTGGCAAAGAAAAATGTCATGGTTTGCTGTGAGACACTGACCTCTGCAGGATGAGTATTATAATACGTACGTTTGATATTAAACAGACAGTTAGAAAACCTCCAAAGTTATTATTGAATTTTGAATAGCCTTTATTTGTTTATAATAAAAAGATAATTTGCCATCGCTGTTTCAGAAAGTTTTGAGGATCAACAGGAAAGCTGTCTTTAACCAATGGGGTATGGGGGGGCGGGGGTTCTAACTGTGTGGTATTTGAGGAATGCTTACTCACACTTCCTGTTTCCCTTCCACTCAGGAAGTGGCGGCGTTTAGCTCTTGGCTGCTGCGGCCATTCCACTTATGTCTTATCATATCGAGATGCCATCTCGGGCCCCGGCGGATGGGTTAGCTCGATGAACCACTCTGACCTTTGAAGACTTCTTTGTGACGGCACTCATCTCTCACACAAGCTAGCTGCAGAGTCAGTGTTACAACTTTGAGTTTCTATCTCACGTCGCCTGCATTTTCCTCCAATCACAGATTTAAGTTAAAAATTCCAGACTCATTCAGTGTGGTCATTGTGTTTGTGTACGTGGGGCATCCTGTGCATGCAAAGCCTCCCTCAGAGGGCCGTCATCTTTATTATGAGACGCAAAAAGAAGCTGTTGTGTTTAGCGTACTGCATGAGTAGAATGTAAAACCATGTGATGTAATGTAAATATTTTTATTCACAAAGAACATAGATGCAAGTATAAATTGTCGTTAAAAGGCCTTTATCTTTTTCTGTAGCCGCTGGCGGACTGAAGGAATTTAAAAAGTGCAAAGTATTGTACATTTAATCTCAGGCTGCTTGTTTTCTCCACCAAGCACATTATTTATCTGTAACATTACCTGAGCGGACTTGACTTCCTCGCGTCCAGACGCCATCCTACTTCATGTGCTGAAATGATGTTTCCACGCTCCAAACCGCCGTACATCGTCCCGATCAGGGAGGATGTTAAAACGCTTCCGGTGTTATGAGCTGCTGCGCATCAACGGCTTTGACATCCACTCAAAGGGAATGCACAACCTATGCGTCCATTTCATGCGTAAAAAACAACTATGTACAAACAAAACCGTGATTTTAAAAGAATTGTGTTTAGTTGGTCCTCATCCGCTGTTCATTCAGGTCCCGCATCTCTGCTTAGAACATGTTGCTGTCTCCTGATCATCAACAGGAAACCGTTTATTTAATCAGGGCTGCATCTCATACTGTCCCTCCGTGGCGATGAAGTAGTCGTTGAGAGTGTTCTGCAGAAAGTCAAAAGTCGGCCGTTCCTCCGGCTTCTGCCTCCAGCACATGTTCATTATGTCAAAGAGCTCCTTGGGGCAGGCGTCCGGACAAGGCATCCTGTACAACTTGTCCAGGCTGCTGATCACCTCTGGGTTTGTCATTCCTGATTAACAAAAAACAATATTTAGAATACCATTACTACTACTATGAGAATTTTGTGCAATTTCTGGTTCTTCTCCTTACCCGGGTAGGGTATCCTCCCATAGGTGACTATCTCCGTGAGCAGGATTCCAAAGGACCACACATCCGATTTGATGCTGAATGTGCCAAAATTGATGGCCTCCGGAGCCGTCCATTTGATGGGAAATTTGGCACCTGGCGACCCAAAGAGGGGGGCGGGGGGAAGTAGAAGAAACTGTGTCACTGTGTGTGTCCGAATGTGTGTTTACTCCTCTTAATTCATAGAACATTCACAGCGGGGAAACACTGCACCTTCCTGAGCTGTGTATTCTGTCTCGATGATCCTGGCCAGGCCAAAGTCTGCTATCTTGCACGTCAGGGTGTCGCTGACCAGGATGTTGGCTGCACGCACGTCTCGGTGGATGTAGTTCTTCCTCTCGATGTACGCCATGCCTTCAGCTATCTGTGGCACGCAGAGGAAGAAGCTCACTGAAGGAATTATACGATCAAAGTCGGCAAGGTTTAACACAATTTGAACCCATACAGTAAATGGACAGCAACAGCTTGTGTGTCCCTGCGTGTGTGTTAATGGCAGCAAACAGGGTCTAACAGGATGCGCCGGCTCTCAGGAAGCCAAAAGGAGGGGCGAGAGAGTTCCGAGGGAGCTCACTGTAAATGGAAAAATAGCAAGGTTTCCTGTCCGGATGTTAATAATTGACGTAGCGTGAGGTTTTCAAGCCTGACAAGCAAAAGCTTCACCGCGGAAGCCACGCGGCTGCTTGCTGCTGTCAGTTTCCACGTGTATTTACACCATAGCCGGTGTCAGGGGCGCCATACCGCAACAGATATTCAAAAGAGAAGCGCGTGGGTATAAATAGCCCTCAAGGTTAAAATACTTGTTTGTTCAACAACAGAAGCGAAAAACATTTCTCTATTTCTACAATTAAAAACCAAATTAGAAACGGTGCGTGTTGTGAAAAGTCGACATGCTGGATGTTTCCGAGCATTCACATTCTTGGTAAAGGTGTGCCGTTATGTTTCCCACCTGAGCGGACATGTCCATGAGCTTATTGAGCTTCAGCTTCTTCCCTTCGTTTGATTTCAGAAAGTCCAGAAGACATCCTGCAAATGAAAGAAGGATAATTGGAACGCCAAGAATAAAGGATACGTTTTCATGTGGGCTGTTAAACTGGAAGCAACCATTTATCTGTGATGCTGCTGCAATTTGGGTGATACACAAGTAACTTTAGAGTAGCTGCTCTTACATGCAATGGTGTAAACACCAGCCGTTTACAATTAAATACCACAACCGTGCAATAAATGTTATACCCGTGAAGCGTTTTGATGTTAAACATTCTTCAATAAGGTTTTTAGGTCATCTTTTATCCCTACCGTATTAAAATTTTGCTCTCTCCACAACAAACTATATACTATTCAGTATAATCAAATGTAGTCAAAAAGGACCATATAATAACAATTAGTCTCATCCTCAGTCTCATTTATTGTTAAATATAATTGAGCTCAAGATGCAATAATTAATCACATTGCCTGTACTGACAAATGGTATTTGTCTTACCATTGACCATGAACTCGGTGACAATGAGGATGGGCTCCTTGGTGACCACGGCGTGGAGCCGCACCAGTCGTTCATGCTGCAGCTGCTTCATCAGGTTGGCCTCCTGCAGGAAGGCCTCGGGCTCCATCGTTCCCTCCTTCAACGTCTTGACAGCGACCTTCTGCGTGTTCTTATAATAACCTGCGGCAGAGATGAAAACGGGGAACTCAGCTGGCTGGCCTCTATAAACAGCCGTGGCTTATAAAATGCGGTAAATGACCGGAAACAGGCTCCCCTCTCCGCCGTCTCTCACCCATCCACACTTCTCCAAACTGCCCGGCCCCCAGTTTTTTCACCAACTTCAAGGTTTCTCTGGGAATCTCCCACTCGTCCTGCGCCCACGGCGGCTCAGGCGCCTTAACCTTACAAGGGGCCTGCAGCCGCTGGCACAAACCGTCGGCTGTACCTGCACCCAAGCAAGGAACACGCGGATGTAATGAGCAACATCTATGTCTTCTTTTTTTTTCCATGCCAGATTTAGCTTCTGATAGGGTGTCGTTCCCCTAAATAACCCAGAAAGCGTGTGTTCCCCTTTTTTAATGCGTTGCTGGGCGTTGAAAGCCGACCTAAAGTTCGACCTTATTATCTTGTGGTTCAGTCAGAGGAGTGGAAATATGTTCACTCCTCTCAAACCGGAACTGCATGAAGATAACTTCCCCTTTTAATTCAAAGTCAACGTCTCAACAGTTCTCAACGGTATCATCAGTGTTAACAGTATTATTGCAGACCCACACATGACGTGTGTTTCATCATTGATTATAAATTAATAGTTTAAAGGCTTTAAGGTACGCAGATCTGCTTCGTTTTGCGTGACGAAGGCATCAATCAAAGTGTTTTACTCACCCGTGTAGTAATTGACGAGTTCCTGCAGGGATGGGAACGTGTTGGTGGGAGCGATGTAGTATCCACCTTTATCCAAACAGCGGATCTTGTAGTGTTTTACCACATCTCCTTGTTCTTTCACATAGTCTCTGACTGACAGCGAGAAGGAATCTAGTGGGAAAAAACGAGAAGTTGTGGCATTAAGATTTTTTAATTTAATTTTGCCTCTAAGGTCAAATTTGTGGTCACAGTAAAAGCGGCGGATGGAAGTCACCTTTACAGGTCTCACTTGCTCGAACTATAAAGGCTCCCGGTTTATTTCCAGGAGCTAAAAGCAGTTGTTCGGTCTGTCTTCTACTCACGTCCTTTAAAAACCATCTGCAGAAGACATAATAACAAACTTTTTGTAACTAACGGCAAACCCATACAAACGTTTTTTAAATTTCATAGAAAAATCTGATAAATTGCATGAAATTGACTCTTACTTTTCCACTTCCAGAGTGTCTGCTCTGGCTACATAATTACAGGGTATCATGCCCTCCTCTCCAGTCGTTAACGATTTAGCCAACCACCATTCTCCGTTCCTATAAAACATTGCACGTCCATTTCTTTAGGTTAGAGGCGCAAAGAGGTTCGACCCACCACACACGCTCTGCATGGTGGGGAATACGGACGACGCCACTTACTCTTGCAAAACCTTGAATTTGTCTCCCTTTTTGAACGGTAGATCGCTGTTGTTGGTCGCTTTGAAGTCGTGTTGTGCCACGAACACGTCTAAAGATGAAAAAAAGGCAAAATTTTAGATGAGGAAAGTGTTGCTCTGCAGGTATGCAGGACGTTATATATGGTTATACATGGTTAACTATCCAGAAGAATGCAGAATAACAACCAATAACGTTTTGGATGATAGATTGGCTTCTTATATTACCATTAAATGTATTTCTTCTGTATATTCTATACTGTATTAGTATCTCCTCATAAGAACTACATCTATTCTTTACATTGGGAATTTGAGCAACTCGTTGCTTTCTTTTTGGGGGCTACATTTGAAAGATAAGTAAGCGGAAGAAGCATAGAGTGTCGGTGCAGCATAGATTTGACTTTGCATAGATTCTCATCTTTCCCCTCAGATGATAACAGAGGAAACACAACTTAAGATTTCCATCGCTAAATGTAGCCTCTCTGCTCAGTTGACCACATAAAGGAATGCTTAATATCTTTCGGTAGAAAGGTTGTTGAATGTTTTCTGGTGAGTGATTACCGGTATCCGAGCAGTTCTGTCCGCTTTGTGCCTAGAGAAGAGAAAAATGTGTATATAATGTGTAAATAATTTAAAACTGTCCAGTACGTCACTTAAAACATTGGCAAATAAATGAGGTAATTAACATGGATTAATATCAAATAAATTACATTACTTTCATCTTTAATTTTCCAAGTAGCAAAACTTATTTTCCTTTACAACTGGTCCACTTACGATGTGATTCGACGGGTTGGAGGCCTCATGGTTTTGTTTTCCTTTGTAGAAGTTGTCACCTTTTACTCTTTTCTGGCCACTCCAACTGCAGCCCATCCTGCATTTATGATGGCCATATTTTTTTAGTCTGACCACCCTGCAAACCTGCAGGTAGTTACTGTGTGTTGATTTGTGTGCTCGTACCTGATGAAGCAGATGAGCTCTACTGGAACTGGTTTCCTTCGCCTCTTCTCCCACTGCCGGCCGCGCTGTGTGAGTTCATTCCCAGTGCTGAAAAACGTATTTAGTTTCACACAAATTAGCTCAAAAGAAATGCCCCTCACAAGGGGAAGCGGAAAATATGTTTTCAGCTGAGATAATTTGTATTTTTAGATTCATACACGTTATTTATACTTGTGAACATACTATAAATAATAAATAACTGACAAACTAGATGTGAAAGCATCTAGTTTCTCATTTACGGTGCAGCTGTAACGGCTGTTTCTGAATCTATTTGAAGAACTTTTAGTTGGATGGTGAATTAAAAACAAATAGACGCTTTAATTTGAACAAAACCGTTTGTAGTTATTATCTAAGAAAACTATCTTTACATTTCCCTACTTTTCACACACACTATATATCTCTATTTTTGAGTGTTAATTTAATTTCATTGATGATGTCACAATATAGTTTAAAACTGCTTGTGTGATGAATGATATTTTATAGTCTTATATATATATATAAAAATAAATTATAGCTGTTCTGTTACGATTATCTTTAACTTCACAGCTTCTCAGCAATTACTATGTCAGTCAACTACCTAACGTTCTTTAATTCTTTCTCTATTACATAGTTATTTATTGCCTGCACTATTTATTGTGTGGTGTGAGATGAACAGCAGATAAATACCTTGAACTTGTCCCCCGTCCGTCGTCTTTACATGTGCTCCAGATATACAATGTCGCAAATTTCCTTATTGAAACCAACTGTCAGTCAGTGTGTCACTCTCACATGTGTCTGTACAGACGTCTCTCTCTCGCTCTCTCTTTTGCTCTCTTTCTCTGCTTTCTTCTCTTTCTCACTCACTCTCTTTCTCTCGGTGAAGACCAGGGCGTCCCCCCGGGGGAATACATTGAGTTTACTGTAAATAGAGAGCATTTTGTTTATTTTATTTATTTAATTCCTTGATTACAAAGATTCCCTCACCTTCTGACTGAACGTCAATTTGTTTTTGTTGATCAAACCTTCAATTGCTGGACTTTCTGGAAGAAATTCTTTGTCTTGTCTTGTTTTGTCAAATTTCAAAGAGAAGGCGGTGTATAGTTGTACATTAAAATGTGTAATATGTAACAGTGGCATTTTTCAAATTACATAATGACATATTTTTTGAGTGGTTTATTCCACTGTATTGTTTGTATGTACATGTTTATGACTGTTTATGACATGTTTATTACTTTTGTAAAGCAGTACACATTCTTGCCACAAGATGGACAGGTCGACTGTTATTATAAACCCACATATTCACTATTGATATTGGAATATCTGCACACATCTGTAATGGAAGTCCTTATCTCTCATTTTAACATCAGTGCCTAATGTCAAGTAGTAGAGGATACACATGCTAAGGTCTAAGACATCATTAACAGGAAACTTCTGAATGCATTTTTATTTCCATTTCACTTAATTGTTATTACACAAAGAAGAGTGTGCATGTAACCAGAGAGCGATCTAAGACAGGTTCAACACATGAGCAATAAACAAAGTCCATGCACTGCTGAGGGGCTCCGTATCCGGTGGATTATCCCTAAAGTGGGCACTAGGGGGCGCAGACAGTCTTGTCTTCAACCCTCACTCTGCTGAAGCAGGTCCACTTCAAGACCCTTTCAAGTTTTTCCCAACAGCCATGCCATTTCTATTAATAGATAACCCTCACATTGACCTCCTGGGTAAAAATGATTGAATAGAGTGTTGGACTTTGGGGATTTCTGTTGCGTAATGTTTGTATATCTGTATCTGGGCCGGAGGAAGGGGGTGCGGATGTGAATGCAGATGCAAAGTCAGTGGCATTGGAAGAAAAAAAGAATTGCAAGCTGATGTGCGGTCAATCTATCAAAGTATAACAATGCTTTGGCTTTTCACACCACACAGCGCCGTTAACCAGGTCTTTCCTATTCTCACCACACAATGCGCTGAGGGGGGATTACACCCCTCTTCCACGGCAATGGAAACTGTAAACACACAACAATATGTCCTTGAGATATCTGGCAGTAATTATGACCCTTGTATTTCTGGTTTGCTGCCTAAATGACTTTTAAATGCTATTAAGGAGGAATCAAAGAGCCTTGTGAGGAAGATATCATTCAGAGTACGCTGTGACCTATAAGTGCGGGGAACAATAAATCTTACAGCACCGGAAGTGTTTGTTTCCTATGGGGGGCTTTATACAACACGCAACGTGGGGATATTACTCTCTGGGCAACACTTCACAGGTTTTTGTTTGGACCACCTGTGCTGTGTGTGGGGACGGTGCAGCGCTGTAGTTCTCTGAAGAAACAACCTCACTCCACCGCACACGCACACACACACACACACACACACACACACACACACACACAGGCTGCAGGTGCATGGCGAGTGTTATTGAGTGCGTCCTGGTTGCTAACTTCTCCTGGTTTTCCATCAGCCCTTGTTTTCTTCCCAGGGCTTGGCGGATGCTTGTGTACGGTCCTGCTGGGGTCCCCAGACATTGCATCCTGCCTGCAGAAGGGTCATAAGTGGCCCCACAGGATAACCTGAACAACGGTGGGAAAGAAAGGGAGCGTGGGTCTACTTTACCCGCGCAGTTGTGGCCAAAAGAACAAAACGCTGCCAGTGAACTGCTGTTATTAATGTGAGTGTGCACTGCATGTGTCCGAAAACCGCTCTGCGTGCAGATGTGTGTGATAGTTTGTGGTCAGAATGGACATTCCTGATGTAAAATATCAATTGTAAATTGAATGTTTAATATTGGGTAAACAGGAAGTTTGTCAAGCTTTAATTTATTCACGCGTGCATAGACACACACACACACGCCCGCACGCATGCACGCGCACACACCTCAACACACACTTCTTTTGATTTTGATTCCCCTCCACATTACAAGAGGCCCCTCTTTGACTTCCTGTGTGTGTGGGAACCGTTTGTGTCGTCTGTCACACTCCAAAAGACAAAGTGATTGTCAATAAACAACAATTGAACTCATTCAGCAGACACACCTGCTGCTCCTCGGGGATATTCACCCCTTCATACAGCCACCAACCACACTGCGTGTTTAAAGGAATTTTAGTACAGTGAGTCCAATTTGTTACGTTTTTTGTTCTCATATTTTGTCACAGTGAAATGACTCATTGCTCATGAACTCGTTGTCCCTCAGTGTGCAGCGTGGGTTTGCAGTCCTGCAGTCGGCAGCAGGTCTGTGCAGCTGGTCCAGAGGCAAGTCGCTCTGAGGGTAAACACGGCCGAGGGAAAGCCCCCTTTTTTTTTTTATTGTGCTCCGGATGACGTTCCGCACTCTTCCAGTGTGTGACGTGGAAATCGCTCTGTGCCCGCAAAGCAGGTGCTTCCTAAAAAATAAAAAATAAAACTCTGCTTTTTTTTCCAGAAGATTCCAAGATTGGATTCATGTAATCAGGAATGCGGCATTGACACAGAGCAGATGGTGATGATACGTATTGAAAGAGAGGAATAGAGGAATAGTATTATTATCTTGTGTGACCGTCACGCCTCCTCATTGAGGAATAACTTAATTCTACATTGTTGACGTGTTGGTGGCTTTACATACCCGACGCTGTGTGGTTATGCAGTCAATCAGAGTGACACCAATTATGTATGTCACATGACCACGGGAGACTGCAAATGGAAACGCTGTAAGAGTCTCATCCATCAGTTTGTCTAATGGCGCTGGCACAGCGGAGGGAGTGTCAAAAGACCGGCTCGCGCACTCATTCACCACCGTCCCTCAGAATCTGATTGTACTTGTGTTGAATATATGGGATGTGTTCAAGTATCTTATAGTACCGAAAAGATCCCGTACCAACAAGAAAATGTCTTAATTGATTGATGGTGACATAAAGTCCCGAAAGTCCCTGTGGTTGATGATATTGGATCAGCAATAGTTTCAATTCTTTTTTTCTTTAGATATTGATCATTTTAATTTAATGGAGTTTTACACTCAGCTTCACTCTGTGTGGAAACATTTGTTATTGGAGTCCATTTCAAATCGCATGGCACATGTTCTGTTGTAGCTGCTTATGACCATTTTGCATTCAATATACTGTCTTTCAAAATAGTACTCACACGGTGAACTAGTAGTAGTAGTGTCATGTTTTCATGTTCCAAGTGATTGGTAATGTGTAAATGTGTGAAGTGAGGAAGTAATGCAGTGCAATTTGCCATGTCTGTTTTGTCTGAAATTGTTTCATACAAACAAATGACAAAAAAAAGACTTTCAAATCATTTTTATGTCAGAGACAATAAATACGTTACATTCAGGAAAGATAAGAATCTCTTTACCACAGAGATAGCATATTGATTTTACTGGTAAACACCGTTTTGAATGGTCTAAAATACAGAACAATAGCAGAGCCGGTGATGATGCATAAGACACCGCTTTGACTTTTGCTACTTACAGATTGTTCCAGAAGTCAGGCTAAAACTATCACACAGTTATATGATATTACTCTGCTGTTGTGTACAGTACTGTATTTGAGTAATAGTTATACATAATAAGTTATACATTCAAAATAAATATTATCAGCATATCCTGGCTTTCCAGAAATATCACCTAGAAAAATATATAACTTCAAATCTTAATTTTAGAACTAAAAATCTTCAAAGAACACTTTTGGTTAGATGAACCACATACAGAGACTTACTCAATCCTGCAAATAAATGTTTAGCAGCAACAGTTGAACTGCAGTACTTTGAAGAGACACTACAGTTTACAGTATGTGCGTAAGACCCATTTAGTTTTGCATTAAACTATACAAACTTCGTAGAGTGTAATATGTACATTCAAGTTTTAATGATTCCTTTACAACTGCGTGAACCGTACTTGTTGTGCATGTGTTCAGTCGCAGCATTATACATTCTGGATAAAAAGTGCTTTATTCTTTAGTGCTTGTTAAAAGATAAAATTAGAACAATCCAAGACAATCTTTCTGCTTCCTTCCCTTTACAGTTTTTGTTGGACTCGATGACCTAAAATAAAAACGATGGCCTCAGACTACTCAGTACGTGTGTACTATTTGCTTTCTACTTGTTGTGAACCCCCTTCCCTCCCTCTCCCTCCCCCAGCTCCCCCCCCCCCCCCCCCCCCCCGAGCCTCTGCAGAGTCACAGTCGAGCTACGATGAAACACTCTTCTGAGCGTCAGAATCGGGCCTCCCCGCCTCTTCTTGGCTGTTTGCGTCGGTCTCGGAGTCTTCGACGTCTGCGTAGGCGCCATCCTCAGACTCTGCGTCCCCTCCGATCGAGGCGCCGAGTGGGACGAGCGTCGCCTTCTCCGCCGCCGTCGTGTCCTCGCCTCGATCGCTCGGAGCAAAATCTTGATCCCCGCGATCGGCGGCGTCCTCCGGGTCGTCTGAGTCTTCCTCGGCTTCATCTTCTCCATCGGCTGAGTCTCCCTGGTTCCCCATCCAGTGCTTTAGGGTCGCCTCATGTTTTCCCTCCTCTTTTTCGGGGGCGCCGAGGTCGCCGCCATTGCCATTGGCGTTAATGCACTCGCATTGCGTGACCTCTGTCCCCGATTCCTCGTTGTCGTCGTCTACATCTTCCACTGCGATGTCTTCGCCATTGTTTTCCGATGATTTCTCAGCATCCTCATCCGGCCTCAGCTCCACCACGTCATCGGGCCCTACCGTTCCATCGTTTGTCTCATCGATGGCATCTTCTCGATGGTCTTCACTCACGCTGCTGTCTTCTTCTCCGTTAACTTCTCCCGCTAATACACCCTCTGCTCCACATTCTTCTCCACCGTCACTCTCAGTGATCTCACCCGCCGCCCTTTCGGCCTCTCCCGAATCTTCTTCTGCCGTTTCACGTTTTTCAAACTCATCTGCTGAAGATGCAGCCGGCGTGAGACCTTCACGCGTAGCCGCGGACTCCGTAGCGCTTTCAGAAGCAGCGAGCTCCTCCTCGTCACTTCCACCCTCTTCAGATCCTTCGCTTGTTGTTTCACCTTCGTCACCTTCATCATTGCCCTCCTCCCCTTTTTCATCTTCTTGAACTAAAGCTTGAACCTTAGTGTCTTCTTCCTCTTCCTCGTTTTGATCTTCTCCTGCACTTTCATCTGGAGTCTCATTCCCAGGCTTTGTTTCTGAATGTTCGGCTCCTGATTCGTCATTTGAATGATCCTCTTCTCCTGCAGTCTCGTTGGCATCTGATTTATTTCCAGCTGGGGCTGATTCATCACTCTCTTCCCCCGATTCACTTTCACTCACAGCTTTGGATCTTTCTTCTATTGCGGATTCAGCTTCTACGTTGTCATCCTTTTCGTCCAACTCTTCATTTGGTTCATTATCAGTTTCACAGATTTCCTCTTCACCCAAACACATTTCTGTGGCTGTGACTACATCAGAAGTCTCCTCCTTGGGGTCATCCTCATCTGTGGCATCGCTCTCTTTTTCCAAAGCAGCTTCATCTTTGATTTCATGTTCATGCTCCTCTGCGGTTTCATCAGCCTCCGTGGAGGCATTTATGCCTCCTGAAGAATCTTCTTCAGCAAATCTATCTTGCACTCCTCCAGTTGTCGATGCTTCCACGTTCTCTTCTTTGTCAGATTCGTGTTCACTTGTGGCGGACAAATCTTCTGCTGCATTTTCCTCCTCAGCTCCTTCCTTCCTGTCATCCTCTCCAGCAATCTTATCTTCAACTGCTGCTCCGTCAACTTTTTCTTCCTCATCCGACCCGGACTCGTCCACACGGGTGCCTTCCGCAGCTCCATCTTCAGAGTCATGTTCAGTGGTGGCTTCAACATCTGCGTGTTCTGCTTCACTGTTATCGTTGTCGCCACTTGAGGCAGCGGCGTCTTCTTCTGCAGCACTATCACCTCCGGTTTCATCAGCACTTTCATCTTCATCGCATGGGGCAGGTTCGTCCTCGTCGGGCTCATCCTCAGTTGTGACTGCCACATGAGAGTCTTCTTCAGTATTCTCGTCTTCTGCCAGCTCCGTACTTGACTCTCTGACATCTTCACCGTCGTCAGATTCCTTCTCAGTGGTGGCCGCGGCCATCTCATCATTGATCTCATCTTCAGACTCATCTCCACTCGTTGGAGCAAAATCCTCATCCTCTTCACGTTCATCATCATCGCCATTAACTGCCCCTGCTTCCACGGCCTCATCGTTGTGATCTTCAGCTGTTGTTTCTCCAGCAGGTTCTTCTGATAGCTCATCACCTGTTACATCGTTGCCCTCTGCGGTATCATCTTCATCTTCAGAATAATCATCACCGGTGTCAGGAGCCTCGTGGACGTCTTTCGTTGCCCCCGCTGCCTCCTTGTGTTCAGATTCCCCCACATCACCTGCAGCACTGGGCACATCCTGGGCCGCGGTGGCTTCAGCCGCCTGTTCGTTCCCTTCGTCTTCACTTGAGCCTACAAGCTCCTTTTCATCAGAAATCTCACCTGCACTTTCTGCTTGCTCAGTTTCCTCTGGCGAGTCATCATCAACTGTGACCGTGGCATTGTTGTCATCTGCGGACTCATCGGCAGTGGTGACCAGAACTTCTTCTGCCCCCTCTTCTTCGCTGTCGGACTCATTTTCAGTTGCCGCCACAGAAGCCATCACGTCTTCAGTTTCTGCTCCCTCAGCCGATTCCCTTGAGGATGCATCGACTGTGGCATCGTCCTCGTCAACGTTCTCATCCTCAGCCATTTCCTCGCCATCCTCTTCATCTTGGTCAGATTCTAGTTCGCTCATGGCCGCCATCGTTTCCTCTTCTGCGTTTTCATCTTCAGCCGCGGCGTCTTCGCCGGCCTCTTCCTTCAGATCGTCCTCACTTGTTACAGCGATCTCCTTTTCTAGAGCGAGCTCATCTTCAGCCGTTGCTTTTTCAGCTGGGCCTGTCGATGACTCGTCAGTTCTGTCATCGTTCTCCTCTTCAGACTCATCTCCACTTGTGGCGGGAATCTCTTCATCGTGATCGACCCTCCCCGCTTCCTCAGCCTCGTCTTCGTCGGATTCATTTTCAGCTGTGGCTGCCGCATCGTCCTCTTCCTCATTTTCATCTCCAGCAGTGGTGGCTTCCTTTGACTCGTCCACGTCAACCTCTCGTTCCGTGCCAGTGTCATTCTCAGTTTCCGCCTCCTCTTTTGACAGTTCCTCAGCGGAGCGTGTAGCATCGCCCTCGTGCGCCTTCGTGAGCCGCTGTGTCCTCGTTCTCGCTTGCAGTACGATCTGCATCGTTGGCAGCAATTTCCTCTTCATCGACAACCATCCCTTATTTGCTTCTTCTTCGTGTGGTTTGGCTGCGGCAGACGCAACAGACCTTTCTATTTCTTCTTCGGCTCCGCCCACGTTCTCTACTGTGGATTCGGCCTCATCTGTGACAATGTTGGCGCCTTCCTTTTCTGCCCCTTCATCTCCTGCTTTGCTTATTTCCTCGGTGTCATCTGAAGGTAACATTTTTACTAGATGAGCAACAGTCAATTCCTCGACTGCCCCTCCTACTTTGTTGTTTTCAGACTCGTCTTCTTCCCACGAGTCAACGTTTGCATCACAGTGTCTCTCGTTTCCTTCTACTTCTCTCACAGCTTCGGCAATAATGCCTTCCACGAACGTCTCTGCTGCTTCTGTCGCTGCGTCATTTTCACAGTGAGATCCACAGGTGCTCGCAGGTGGATTGCCGGGAACCCCGTTCTTCGTCATCAGAATCCTCCTCAGGTCAAAGTCCAGAATGCGAGGTGCAGCATTCGGGACTTGCGGAGGCACGGACGCAACTTCTTTCTTGAAGCATGTCGCACACGGGCAACATTCATCTTCGTTCTCGCTGCGCTGGTCACTGTAAGATGTGCCTGTTGCTGACTCGTCACTTTTCTCTGCTTGGGGCTCAACTGATTGATTGAGCGCAATCTTCAGCCTCCGTCTACCCCCTCCCGTTGAAGCGCGGGATGTCCCTTCTTTAGGGGGTCTCGGTGTGGCTGCCTGTCCTTGAATTTTCCCCAGTTCCTTGTTTATACTTGTTTGGATTCTTTTCTGGACCTCGGTTTTCAGCTCACCAATCATTAAGTCGAGCTGCTCGCTGTCACCCAAGTTCCATCTGACTTTGAACTCGCGCATGGCGTCAACGTAGTGTGCCATGAACTGCTTTTCTATTGTGGTTAATAGCGTTAAGACCCAAACAGGATCAGGATTTTGAGTCATTCTTTTGCAGTCATTTCCCGAACTCTTGCTTGAGGAGGGGGGTGTTTCAGATAGTTCTCTGGGGCTGTCATTGCTTCTAATTGTGTCGTCGGACGCCGGATCCTCTTCCTTTTGTTCGCCCAAATGTACTTCTACCTCCCGAGCTTCTGCTTCTGCTTCGTCTTCGCAGATTTTTTGCACGTTCCCTATCAAACCTGTTCCTGTAAGTGGTTGACACACATTAGCATTCACACCGTCGCTACTGTTCCCGGAGCCCGTGGAGCCGCTGTTGACGTCCACGCCAGAAGACGAGGTGTGATTGAAATCATCGTCCAAAGAATGGCGGTCGCACTTCTTTAGCGTTTTCTCTTCATTTTCCTGAGCGTCACAAAGCCAAAGAGATTTAAGAATATTCATCAGCTCTTGGTACCTTTCGTTCTTTTCGTTGGCATTTTCAGGGGTGTGATCTATTAACTGCAGCTTCACGAGGCAATCCAGAAGACCTCTGGCCGAAGTGCTCAGTTTGCGTCCGCACACGGGGGAGATTTCCGGCAAACTGTTGCATCTGTCGAGCTTGGGATTTAAAAGTACTTTCATCACCTGCACGGAGGAGTTGAATATTTTTGAGACATCATCTACTTCTGCATTCGGTGCGTCCGAGCGCGTTTGGCCGTCGCCATTCGGGACAACTTCCATCGCGACGCCTTCATTCGTGTCCGCCGGATCCGCGGAGTCTTTGTTTTCATTGTCGTGCATTTGGTCTCCTTCCTCTGTTGTATGACCTTTTATTTGTCCATCACAGTCTTCATTGAATTCGTCCCCGTCATACATGCACGTATCACCGCCTGCTGGAATTGAATTGAGCCATTCGTTCACTACCTCGGTCGGGGACGCATTTGGGAGGCTGGATGGGACCATCTCAAGGTCATTGGTTTTCTTGTGTTTGCCTTTGCTGCTTCTGCCACTTCTGTTGTCCTTGACTTCCAGCGGACCGTTTGTCACCTTCTTAGACGTACGTGGTTTTGATTCCCCGGTTGCGGGAGTTTCACACATCTCCTTGACGACGTCTGAGCTGGACAGAGTTTGTGAGAGATCGCTTTCTTTTGACTCTGCGTGACACATCACTTGACGTCTACTTCCTTTTGTTTGTTGTGAACTTTGACGGGTTTCTGACTCAGCAGATTTGGCAACATGATTTGCTTCGGCGGTAACAGTGTCGTGTTTTGTGTCGAGCCTCCTCGACTTGCTGGTTTTAGAGGTACAACTCATTTTATCAACTGTTTCTTGTTTCTCATCCTCATGCAGACTAGATGGGCGCTTACTCTCGTCTTCGGGATTCACATCTTCACTGGTCTCCCCCTCAGCAGGAACATGAACAGACCCCTCTACTTCCTTTTTCTCAACACGTTTAGCTGTGGAACTCTCAGACGCTTTGGATTTTCGAGATTTCACAGAGAGCCGCGACTTGACAGACAGAGAACTCTTCGGCCGCCCCGCGCTTTGCTTTTCTTGAAGCTCCGATGCTGCTGACTTATTAGAACCGGCTGAAACCTTAGACTTTGAGGACCTGGCGCTGGTTGCTCTGTCTTCACTTTCCTCAACTGTCAGCGTGGGGATTTCAGATGGGCCTAACATTTTGGAATAAGTGGATTTTGCAGACACAGGGCTCCGGGTTCTCTCTTCCTGTTCATGATCATTTTCATCAGCAGGAACGTCAGATGGTTTTGACTTCCTCGACCTCACAGACGTATTTGACCTGGCCGACGTGGCACTCGGAGCTCTGTCAGATTTCACTTGAGTTATTCCTTTGTGAGCAGTTTCAGAGTTTTCTACTGTAGGAACTTCTACAGCTGTCATTGTTTTTGATTTATTGGATTTAGTTGACATTTCACTTTGTGCTCTTACTTCAGTTTCTCCATCATGTATCGTTGTTTCCTTATGAGGGATTTCAGACACGTTGGACTTGGTGGTTCTTGTAGACACATTTGACGAAGCACTTCTGGACCTACCTGTCTGATCGACCTCTTCGGCACGTGATTTCCTTGAAGTCCGAGACAGGTCGGACTTTGATGATTTAACTGACGCTGAACTTGGGGTTTCAGTTTCCTCACAATCACCCAACCTTTCTTCAGCTGAAATGTCAGTTAAAGGAATGGATTTATTTGACGTCAGGCTTTCTGCTCTGTATTCAGCTTCATCTCCAGCACAAGAAGCTTTGGATCTTGTCGATGTTGATGTCACATTTGTCTTCCCTGATTTGGCGGACATTGAGCTCATGGCTCTTGCCTCAGCGTCTCCTTCCATGTTTCCATCGGCGAGGTTGGCGCAGCCTTTGGCTGCTTTAGATTTCGTTGACGTCACTGAAGCGTTCGAATTCCTCGATTTTGCCGACGTGGTGGAGATTCCGCTCGGTGCTCGATCCACAGTCTCCTCTGGATTCTCTTCACCCAGAGTGTTAGAGGCTTCTGTCTTCCCAGGCATTGGAGAAATGTTTGTCAGTGTTGATCTGCCAGATGTAGTTGACAGGATGCTCGGCGGTCTTTGTAAAGCTTCTTCCTGATCTGAAGTGTTTTCTTCTGAAGGAACATCACAGACTTTACATGATTTTACAGACACGCTGGACTGTGAGGTCTTGACTGACATGGCGCTAGAGGCTCTCTCTCTAGTTTTCGTGTGTTTTACCACGTCATCAGTAGTGGCTCCAGAGGCATGTGACTTGATAGACTGAACTGATCGGACTGAAATACAGCTCCCTGCTCTTTCTTCCTTTTGGTTATTATCTTCATGAGAGCCTTCACAATTTTCCCCCGCCGGAACATCTGGACTTATTAACTCTTTTAATCGGGAAGACACACTCGAATTTGACTTAGCTGACATTGAGCTCACTCTACCTTCGATCTCTGTGTCAGTCATTTCTGAAGCGATGGCAGAAGCTTTTGATTTCTTGGATAAGTCAGAAACATTTGACTTTGAGGACCTGGACGATTTGATTGAAGCTCTTTCCAAAGAATCGTGACCGGTTTCCACAACTGGGGCCGCCAAGGCTTTGGATTTTGAAGAAATAGCTGATTCTGCGGATATTTTACTGTCTGCTCTTTCCTCCTCGTCATTGCACCTCTCAGGAGTACCAGGAGGAGCTTTAGAGGCAGTTGATTTCACAGATAGTGTTGACGCATGTGACTTGGGTCTTGCATTGCTTCCTTGAAGTGGAACATCAGCTGAACATTTAGACACACTTGAGTTGACCGAATGGACTGAATTTACTGACTGGCTGTCATCGAGTACCTCCTCTTCACTCAAGTTTTCAGGGGATTCGGGAGTGTGATCAGCGGGGATGTGAGAGGCTTTCGATTTCTTGGATACGGCTGAAACATTTGACTTTGTGGACTTTTCTGATCTGACTGATGTGTTACTTGGAGCTCTCTCTGCATGTTCTCGACCATTCAGTCCTCTCGACTTAGTAGATTTAGCTGAAATGGTTGACTTTGCGGTTTTGGTAGACATGGCACTCAGTGATCTCTCTTGAGCTTCCTCTTCATCATCACCATCATCAGGAGTGCCATTAGTTTTGATGGAACAAACCTCCGAAGCTTTTGACTTTGTAGAAACTTGTGACTTTGCTGATTTAGCTGATAAAGCACTTGGTGCTCTCTTTGCAGACTTTGTTGATATTTCAGACAAATGTGACCTGACTGATGTTTCTGACAAGCTGCTTGCTGCTCTTTCTTCTGTTTGCTCTTTGTCATTTTCCTCATCAGGACCCTCAGAGCTTTCTTCAACTGGAACACGAGCAGAACATTTTGACCTATTAGATCTTGCAGAAATGTTTGATTGAACTGACTGGACAGACATTGAGCTCATTGCTCTTCCTTTACTGTCTCCTTCAACAACTGTTTCATCAGGATGGTCAACACTTTCTTCAAAGGGAACTTCAGAAATGTGTGTTCTTCTAGATGCTGTAGAAACATTTGACTTTGTAGATCTGACTGACATGTTACTTGGAGCTCTCTCTTCACATTCTGGTCCATTCAGTCCTGTCGACTTAGTAGATTTAGCAGAAATGTTTGACTTTGCGGTTTTGGTAGACATGGCACTCAGTGATCTCTCTTGAGCTTCCTCTTCTTCATCTTCTTCATCAGTAATGCCGTCAGTATTGGCAGAGGGAACTTCAGAACATTTTGATTTTGTAGACTTTGTAGAAACTTGTGACTTGGCTGATTTAGCTGATAAAGCACTTGGTGCTCTCTTTGCAGACTTTGTGGATATTTCAGACACATGTGACCTGACTGATGTTTCTGACAAACTGCTTGCTGCTCTTTCTTCTGTTTGCTCTTTGTCATTTTCCTCATCAGAACCCTCAGAGCTTTCTTCAACTGGAACACGAGCAGAAAATTTTGACCTATTAGATCTTGCAGAAATTTTTGATTGAACTGACTGGACAGACATTGAGCTCATTGCTCTTCCTTCACTGTCTCCTTCAACAACTGTTTCCTCAGGATGGTCAACACCTTCTTCCAAGGGAACGTCAGAAATGTGGGTTCTTCTAGATGCTGTAGAAACATTTGACTTTGTAGACTTTGCTGATCTGACTGACATGTTACTTGGAGCTCTCTCTGCATCTTCTTCATTATCAGATATATTTTCTTCATCTGGTCCATTCAGTCCTCTCGACTTAGTAGATTTAGCAGAAATTGTGGACTTTGCAGTTTTGGTTGACATGGCACTCAGTGATCTCTCGGGAGCTTGCTCTTCTTCATCACCATCATCAGGAGTTCCATTAGTCTTAATGGATGGAGCCTCAGAAGCTTTTGAATTTGTAGAAACTTGTGACTTTGCTGATTTAGCTGATAAAGCACTTGAAGCTCTTTTTGCAGACTTTGTTGATATTTCCGACACATATGACCTGACTGATGTTTTCGACAAACTGCTTGTTGCTCTTTCTTCTGTTTGCTCTTTGTCATTTTCCTCATCAGAACCCTGAGAGCTTTCTTCAGCTGGAACACGAGCAGAACATTTTGACCTATTAGATCTTGCAGAAATGTTTGATTGAACGGACTGGACGGACATTGAGCTCATTGCTCTTCCTTCACTGTCTCCTTCAACAACTGTTTCCTCAGGATGGTCAACACCTTCTTCCAAGGGAACGTCAGAAATGTGGGTTCTTCTAGATGCTGTAGAAACATTTGACTTTGTAGATTTGACTGACATGTTACTTGGAGCTCTCTCTTCACGTTCTGGTCCATTCAGTCCTGTCGACTTAGTAGATTTAGCAGAAATGTTGGACTTTGCGGTTTTGGTAGACATGGCACTAAGTGATCTCTCTTGAGCTTCCTCTTCTTCATCTTCTTCATCAGTAATGCCGTCAGTATTGGCAGAGGGATCTTCAGAACATTTTGATTTTGTAGACTTTGTAGAAACATGTGACTTTGCTGATTTAGCTGATAAAGCACTTGGTGCTCTTTTTGCAGACTTTGTGGATATTTCAGACTCATGTGAATTGACTGATGTTTCTGACAAGCTGCTTGCTGCTCTTTCTTCTGTTTGCTCTTTGTCATTTTCCTCATCAGGACCCTCAGAGCTTTCTTCAACTGGAACACGAGCAGAACATTTTGACCTATTAGATCTTGCAGAAATGTTTGATTGAACTGACTGGACAGACATTGAGCTCATTGCTCTTCCTTCACTGGCTCCTTCAACCACTGTTTCCTCCAGATGGTCAACACCTTCTTCCAAGGGAACGTCAGAAATGTGGGTTCTTCTAGATGCTGTAGAAACATTTGACTTTGCTGATCTGACTGACATGTTACTTGGAGCTCTCTGTGCATCTTCATTATCAGATATTTTTTCTTCATCTGGTCCATTCAGTCCTCTCGAATTAGTAGATTTAGCAGAAATTGTTGACTTTGCGGTTTTTGTAGACATGGCACTTAGGGCTCTCTCTGGAGCTTCCTCTTCTTCATCTTCTTCATCAGTAATGCCGTCAGTATTGGCAGAGGGAACTTCAGAACATTTTGATTTTGTAGACTTTGTAGAAACATGTGACTTTGCTGATTTAGCTGATAAAGCACTTGGTGCTCTCTTTGCAGACTTTGTGGATATTTCAGACACATGTGACCTGACCGACGTTTTCGACAAACTGCTTGTTGCTCTTTCTTCTGTTTGCTCTTTGTCATTTTCTTCGTCAGGACCCTCGGAGCTTTCTTCAGCTGGAACGTGAGCAGAACATTTTGACCTATTAGATCTTGCAGAAATGTTTGATTGAACTGACTGGACAGACATTGAGCTCATTGCTCTTCCTTCACTGTCTCCTTCAACAACTGTTTCCTCAGGATGGGCAACACCTTCTTCCAAGGGAACGTCAGAAATGTGGGTTCTTCTAGATGCTGTAGAAACATTTGACTTTGTAGACTTTGCTGATCTGACTGACATGTTACTTGGAGCTCTCTCTGCATCTTCTTCATTATCAGATATATTTTCTTCATCTGGTCCATTCAGTCCTCTCGACTTAGTAGATTTAGCAGAAATTGTGGACTTTGCAGTTTTGGTTGACATGGCACTCAGTGATCTCTCTGGAGCTTCCTCTTCTTCATCATCAGGAGTTCCATTAGTTTTAATGCATGGAGCCTCAGAAGCTTTTGACTTTGCTGATTTAGTGGAAACGTGTGACTTTGCGGATTTAGCCGACAAAGCGCTTGGTGCTCTCTTCGCAGACCTTGTTGATATTTCAGAAAGGTGTGATTGGACTGATTCTACTGACATGCCACGAGCTGCTCTTTCCTCAGTTTGCTCTTTGTCATTTTCCTCCTCAGAGCTTTCATCAACTGGAACATGAGTAGAACATTTCGACCGATTTGATCCTAAAGACATGTTTGATAGAACTGACTCTGACGCTGACGTGGAGCTCATCGACCTGCCTTCCCTCTCCTCTTCGGCCACTCTATCCTCAGAAACTTTTGACCTTCTCGATGTGGCAGAAACATTAGATTTTTCTGATCTGACTGACACAGTGCTTGCTGCTCTCTCTGAGGTCTTTCTAGATACGTCAGAAACATGTGAGAGTACAGACATGCCGGAGGCTGCTCTATCTTGCTCTTGGTGGTCTACACCCTCAGAGGACTCAAGGCTTTCTTCATCTGCCACACGAGCAGAGCATTTGGACTTATTTGATCTTGCAGAAATGGTTGACACAACTGACATTGAGCTCACCGATCTCCCTTCAGTCTCCTCTTCAACAGATCTTTCGTCCGGAGCGTCACTACAGTTTTCGGACGGAGCTGCAGGACCTCTTGACGTCTTAGACTTTGTTGAAGAACTTGAGGGTGCAGATTTACCAGACGTAGCTGACAAATTGCCTTGAAAGCTTTCTCCGTGTTCTGACATGGTAGGTTTAGCAGAAATATTGGACTGTGTTGATTTGGCTGACGTATGTGATTTTGTAGATGGCGCTGAGGAATTGGACTTTGCAGATATTGCTGACATTGCACTCTGTGCTCTTTCTGCAATTTCCTCATCGCTGCTGTTTTGTGGCCCTCTCTCTTGATCTTCTCCAGCTTCTTCAGCTCCCTCCTCTTCCTCATTTGATTTAGCCTTCTTCTTGGTTATCTCCTCACCGGGTTTCGGTGAGGAGACTCTTGATCCTTTTGATTTATTAGAAGCTTTGGATTTTGATGACAAGGAACTAAATGCTCGTTCTTCATGATCATCCGCTTTAAGCTGTTCAGTTTTAGAGGATTTTAGAGACATGCGGCTTGGTGATCTTACTTGGGTTTCTTTGTCATCGCGTGCTTGCGTTTCCTCAACTGTGACTACTGAAACATCGGATTTTGTGGAGGCATTTGAATGAGTCGACATGGCGCTTTTGGATCTCTTCTCCTCTGAGTCTTCAGACTCTGTATTTTGTATTTCTTCAGATTCATTAGCTCTGCCAGAGGTATTTACTTTGAAGGACGTGGCGCGTGGTTGATCTCTTTGTATATCAACTTCCACATCAGATCCGGCACCGACTTTCGGTTTTGAGTCGTCAACAAGATCTTTGGACACTCCACAATTACAAGTGTGTGACTTTCTGGAATTTCTTGACTTTCCCGAGTGCCCTGAAGCGTCGGAGGTCCTATCCGTAGGGCTCAGGGACGAATGTGGTAGTGATGATGCTGTATCTAAATCTGCACCTCCAGTGGTCTTTCCCCTTTCAGCTTTACTATTCTGAGAAGATGCTCTTGAAGCGCTCTCCTCGTGGTCCTCCTCATTATCTGTCAAAACTTCAGAGGAAGCACCAGAAGCAGATTCCATTTGACGTTTTTGTCGTTGTATGTCAGTAGTTTTGACATCGACCTCATCGCACACCTCACGGTCGTCCGGTGTGGTGGACTGCACCTCGCACTTTGCAGAGCAGGTACCACTTCCGACGGTGCAGTACTCGACAAATTCATCCGACTCAGCAGTCTGCACCACACAGGTTTCTCTCTGCACCACCTGTTCTGTATGCTCTTCGCTGCTCTGCCTTTCGACCACTGTCTTCGTGGAGACCATCGTATGCGAGGATGCGCTTGAGCTGGAGGTTCGAACGCGGCGAGTTGCCCCTTGGGTCCCCGGGAAGTTGTTCGGGCCACGACAGAGGGGACAGTGAGGCTCCCCCGTGTGTCCTCGGTAGCGCTTGGTGACGTAAGCCTCATCTCGCTCACCAGCAGAGATGTTCTCACATTCCGAATGACTTACATCACTGACCGGTTCAAAACAGGGGATATCGCGCCTCTGCAGGAACTCACAGGTGCCGCCGGCTGTCTTTCTCACTTCTGTCGACCAATGTATTGTTTCGTCATTTTGAAGGCGGAAGCGCACTTTCATTTCCATGGACACGCTGCCGTCTTTATTAATACGGACCCGTTTCTCTATATCGTCGTCTCTCAATACATCACCAATGGGCGGGAGGGAGTCCGCGTTTTCCGGAGAGTCGGCTCCATCTGGTAACGACTTGTCACATGGCACTGATTGCCTGGCAGATCCGTCCGTTTCCAGTTGTTGATTGGTGGCACTTTTCTTTGTTGGAGGTCCTTGGTTCACAACAACAAAAAAGACACACAGAGAAAAAAGATGACCTCATGGTGTGGAAAACTGTTGTGCTGCAGATCCGTCACCAGTGAAAAACAAGCTTGGAGTGATTTCCTTTAAAAGCATAATTCAGAACTCAATGTATGTGAGAATTAAGTCTTTCTCCTACCGGCGTGCTCGTCTTTGCAGCTGCTGGGGGGAGGCCTCACACTCGAACGTTTGTCATCAGAGGTTTTCCGAAAATTCTCCAAAATGGACTGGTGAGAAGGCTCCCGTCCCACACAGACGAGCACACTGGGGCACTGCATGAGACTCTGAACATTGTCGATCTGAAACAGAAGAACAGTGAGTCAGTTTACTGAATGCAGCTTATAACAAAAAAAATAATAATTGAGAGATTACAAGCACTTTTCAATTGAAACCCTTTTAAGGCGAGTCATGATTTGAAATTGATTTAAACGTGTGGATTTTATTAAGATAAATATGTTTGTTTAAATTCTGGCTATTGGCACATTTATGATACTGTGGCCACTTTAACTTTGGTATTACTCCAATGACATCGAGTAAGGGTTTTGTACTTTTAATATTCTTTAATATCAAAAGTTGTTTCTAACCATGTTTTAAGCATTAATGTGTTAGACTGATGTTAGTTAGCCGTCATGATTTTAGTAAATGCCCATTTTTTTACTAAAATATAGCAAATGGTATTCCTAGGGAAACATTTAAGAAAAAGTGTTGATGATGATACCACTGCAATAGCTCTATGCATCCCCCCATTTGTGCAGCTAAGTGCTCTGAATCCTTGCAGAGAAGCCTGTGAGTCAAAGACAAGATAAGATGCTAATCCAGGATGATCTCGGGGAAACGTCACCATGACGGTGCATTATTGCGATGGTGAGCTTCTGCAGGTGATGCTCTGCAAATGTGCAGAATAAAATGATACAGACGTGAAGAACAGGGTTGTGCGCTTTGCAATTTATGAATGCAACCATTACTTTGCACTTACATCTATTTAAAAAGAGTAAGACTTCTTCATTGTATTCAATATCTTAAAGGACAGTGATTATACTATTTTCAATTCACGTATATCTCATTGGATTTCTATTGGATGTTTGTGGTGAAGTGGCAAATAAATGGCATGAAATACAGTGTTTTTTTGTTACTTGGGCTTTTGCATTTTCATGACACACAATATTAGATACTGCGGATTCTGTCACCAACCGACATGTAATTTAGAGAAAGTAAGAAGCCAGTTTTGATGAAAGTGCATTTTTGAATTTCAAATCCGATGTTGGTGAAGGCAAATGAATGGCTTCATCCGTGGTCACACAGAGCCCAGGTGAAGATAATGAATTGCCGCTGTGGAAGACACATTCCTGAGACACCTCTGGTATTAAAGTATAGGGAGCGCAGTCTCAACGTTGACCTGTTTTTCCTCCCTCTCTCAAAAATAGCTCTGATGTGACCAAGATTAATGAGGTTTGGTAAAATACATACAATCTGATGAATGTGTATGTGTGAGGGAATATCCTCGTTTCATCCTCTCACGCACACGCAAAATATTCCTCCCGGTGGAGTTAGACCAAACTCCTAAATTTGAAGCATCTCAAGCGGATATGGTGGTATATCTGTTGTGTAAATGCCGACAAATTGTCTACCTACACGGGTTTTCCTCCTAAATTACATAATCGTAAAAGAGGCCGTACATTCTCATCTGTATCTGCAGCTGATTCCCAAAGCGCTGACGTTGGGCAGACGCAGGGTCCTCGACTCAATTTTTCCTTTTAAATTCAAAAGGTGTTTCAACAAAGCTCTCAACTGGGATTTAGTGGGGAATCGGTCCGGTCACTAGAGGCCTCTCTTTCGCTCTGGTTTTCAATCGCCGCATGAATAACAGCATTGACCAGCGGCACTTTAGATCAACATAAATGAACTAAATGAACAGTAAAACCCATTAACTTCATCTTGATATAATATAATTATAAACAAATATAATACAAATGATGCACTCCAAAACGCTGCAGGTTATGTGAGATCATTTAAGGTTAAAAATAACTAAATATATGTTTTTGTAACCTTCTAGTTCCAGGTGTCGATGACCTCACCTTGCGGCCCTCCAGGGTGCACAGCTTCCTGATATGGTACTGCATGAGCTCAGAAGCCTCCTCCAAGAAAAGCCCAAAACTTTGTAGACTCCTGCGTTGCAAGACGACAGTCTTCCTGGACGAGGGGTCGCTGTTCTTCACCAGCACCACCCTCTTATTGGACCTGTGCAGATGGCCTGAGTGTGCCACGGGCGGCTCCTCGAGCCCGTTCGCCCCCCTCAGAACGTACTGCTGGTGATATGGGTTACCGGTGTGACACAGAGGTGCGACCTGAGTCTTCATCGCTTCCAGGGCCAAGGTGTGTCTGTACTGACAGCAAAGGCAGCATTCCTCCAGGGGGTCACGGTGGGCCACCATGCCATGGTGGTGGATCCTGGGGAGCCGGCTGGTGTGATGCTTGAAGGGGAGGGAGGACTTGTGAGAGCCTTCAGCGCCTACGGCATTGAAGCACTCAAAGTTGCGTCTGTGGGAGGACATTTTTCGAGGTGGTCTCCCTGGAGGGAGGCCTCAGGTGAGCAGAAGAGGAGGGGTGGTTGTCCGGAAGTAGTCACGTTTCTCCTGTGCAGGCGACGGTGTTGCACCACCCATCTCGGTGGCTTCTACTCATCCCGGGGCTGAAAGAGAAATTAAAACAAAATGTTTTTTTCCAGGTAAGGGATAGGAAAAAAAGAGAATCCTTACACCTGTAAGGCTTAAGGTGTAATCAGCACATGATAATGTATTATTCTTCAAGGTTTATCTTTATCCAGAGGCACCATAAGTCAAAGACAATGTGATTTACTTCTTAAGAAAGCATAGACATTAAACATGTGGACAGTTAATTTGATTGGCATGAAGTTTTAAACTAACATGCTTTTATGCCTTTAAAATATACTTTATTATATACGCCGTGCGATCATGTTTGACCCAAAACAGTACAATGTATCCAGACTAAGCGGCTGTTTGAAGCGCTCACCACTGTAAATATCCACTGCATTTTAAATAGGGATACACATGACAGGGTTGTTACATACCGTATGTACAGACCGCTAAGAAGATCAAAGAGTAAATGAAGATCGGGATAATGATCATAGAACCACAAATAAATCCTCCCAGTGACTTTGAATAACAAGCTTAAGTCCCTGTTAGCAGTGGAAATGGACATTAGCTCTGTGATTGTAACTGTCACTGAAGAAAATACATCCTCAGCCAGCTTTTCCTGCAATCAAATAACACAAGGATTACCTATAAAAAGCAGAAATATCTGCACAGAGCACAATGGATTTTTATTGTGACAATACCAGGAGGGAAAGATAATTCATTGTCGTCTGCTGGAAAGGCATGCAAGCCCACTATGATATGCAAAATAAAAATGATTCAAATTCTGTGGCTATAAAATAGGCTAAGCTTGACTGACACATATAAAGAACAGGTTTGGCCGTTGTTCTTTCGTATTCGCAGTAAAGCAGCAGTTGAACATCTTGGCAGAGAATGGGAGAGTAATTGATTTCTGTGAGTACATGTTGCCAACCTCAGCCTTTAAGTCTTGAGGTTGAACCTACAGGATCCATTTATAGCCTGCAGAAAAAAATGTGTTGGCTATAAATGGATACCGAGGTTGTGTCCTCAGATACTTTAGATACTGTAGATTCTACCGAGCAGAATATTTTGTCTAAATGTTAATATTTGGTTTCAATTTTGAGCTAATGTTCTAAAATCAATCACATTATCTGTGTTCGACAGAAAGCATGAAGCATAACGTCTCATTTTATTTATTTATTTTAAGTGTGGCTGATAAAACACGTTTCTACGTTTATTTGCAGGATGCCGACATTAAAGTTGCCACAGGATAGTTTGGGATTATAATAAAAAAGGTACAGAGAGACATGTTGTGCTTGTGTGTGAAGATAACTAACCATCCAGTAAGTGTCCGGATTGCATTGTAGTCACTAAAATAAAAACACAGAGAGTGATTTTGCTGCTACTCTGCAGATAACTGCATCCTTCCTTTGTGGCAATCACACAAAAATAATTCTCATCCAAACACCTAAATTTGCTTTCAAGAGCTGTGTCGTTCTTTCGCTTGACAGTCCATGTTTCCATTTCCCAGAATAACAAGTAGTTATTGCAGACCAGCCACACTGTACGGAGTTCAGACTAATCACGTATACTCACATCATCCAGAATCAAAAAAGAAACCCAGTGGAAAGATATAGTCCCAAAGCTGCGGCATCTACGATGCTGACTCCCAAAGAAACGCCAGAGGCTGTCGCATGAAGGGAAACAAGTTCAAAAGCCTCCCTGCAGGAGCGGGCCTGCCTGCGAATCACACACACGGGACGCTAAGGATAGAATGAAAAGCCCCGCTAATCACTCTGAGATTGGACTGAGATCTGCTGAGGCTTTGGACACATGACTTTGACTTCACCATTGCATAAAGGGAATTAAACACACTTTTAGAAAAGCTGTCGACGGCTCAGCGACAATCAATGACGAGGCAAACATTGCTCCTCTTTGGGCCCTTCAGTCGCTTTTCACGCAGGTTTCGTTTCTAACACATGACAGCGCGTATTGGTCACAATAACTGTTTGTATGTTATTTAAGAGTAACGTACGTAAAGTAAGAAACAAAATGATCGTTTTATGGATCAAGTGAAGTTGTTATAGTGGAACATATTTGAATTGCAATAACTTGTGTCATTGTTACGCAGCTAAACATAAGTTTGTATGATAATATCCTGATAGGTGATCGTGGGCTGAACAAATGAAAGAGACTTATTAAGTTACAATGGAAGGTTTTGCCATTTGGACGTTTTTAACAGCTTCAGGAAATTCAGGAAATCCACTTATAGCTTTTGGTTTAGGTGTGCCGTCCAAAGATTTTCAGAAAGATTGTTCCAGGGCTACCACTTTTTTTTATTGAGAAATTTACAGATGGAAACTAGTAAGACAAAGAGTTGTCGTAATGTCCTATGAAGCTGAATAGCATAGTGACGTCAGCGTTTCAATTACCTGTGTGTTTTCCATGAAACTGTGACAGTAATGAGGAAGGAACTGCCTCCATCTCACCGTCCTTCCTTATCACAGCTGCCTGTTTGGCAAAGTCTCTTCACGGAGTTTGTTGTGAAATGCACACGAGGCCCAAAGCATGTAAACATGTAAAGGCCGTACGTCCCTCACGTAAAATATCACTCGTGGGGCAGCTCTTTGTTTTTTACAAGGACAAAGGAACGGCCACAGGAAACATGAAGGGTTCCCCTTATCGGAGGCTCACAGGAGGCATGCCGATCCCTCCCTATAATGAGTATAAGAACGCCTCATCACGGGAGCACCCACTCCCACACAGCCTGCGCAAGCACACGTACAGTGGGCCATCTGTGTGCAGTCTTAAGGAGCTTGAGCAGCCATGGTGGGGAGGGCATATTTATTGTGTCCTGACTCACGGGGTTGAGAACAGCAGTAAGACCCCACTGCTGAGTCATGTGGGTGAATGCCGAGGACGAGGTTTTGTTCTCGTTGGTCTTTCCTGTGCGAGGAAGGTCCCCCCCCCCTCACTCCTTCCATGCAAGTGAGTCACCTTTAGTTTGAGTCAGCGGAACGAAATGAAGTCACCACGAAGAGATGCAACTTTTTTTCATTGAACGTTTGACTTTCAATGAAAAGTTTTCACTCAATCAAACTGCTCGATACAAGAAAGAACCTGTAGCCTTGAATGCAATAAAATATACATAAGCAGGCATTTCAGTCTGCAGTCAGCTGTCTAGCCCCACCATGCCAATGCAGTTTGGATCACAGTCACAGCGGGGAACCGTCGAGCTCACACGCCAGCACTGATTCTCAGGCTTAGCGCACCTCCGCCCCTCCCTGGCATCGGCTAAAATATCCGGGATAAATAGTGTGCAACCTGCTGTGCAGCAGAACTGCTGCAATGTTAGTGGCATACCTGCTTAAAGCTCAACGCAGGGAAACTAATAAGTGGCTCCAGTTACGGGCTCAAACCCAAGTTCAAAGTTGGATATAAGATGTGATAAATACCACCTCTCAAAAGTTGCTCGATTCATCTAACACAAAATGTTCTGTAGTGCACCATGCTCAATGCATGCACCTATGCATATAAGTGTGATTTGAATATAATGGAGACAAAAAAAATCCTCTACTAAGCTAATTGCCTCATATAATATCTGTCCATTAATCCGTTCTTTGGTCACACTGTGAATAGATAATCTGCCCCCACATGTTAAATAAGAGAGGATGTATGCACTCAAAGCAAACAAGAGTGACCCATACAGACAAAGGAATTTATTCAGTCATGGTGTTTAATGTATATGATTAAGAGGCTCATTGTGTTTAGAGCCCAGACAGGCGTTGCCCTTTAACCTTTACTCCTTGTCACAGAGCAAGGTTGCAGTGAGGTCACAGTGAGGATTACAGGCAGGGAATCTAAATATAACCAGGAGAAGCAACCTTGACCACACTGTCAAACACAAACTAACATTTATATTATCTTCCAGTAGGAGGCATTAGCTTTGGAGGAATCTTATTATACTTAAATTGAACTTATGGAAAATATTACTAAAATGTGAATTTTTAATTATATAAATATTTGTTTTAGTTTGATGTAAGTATTGCATAAAACGCTGTTCTCCCAGATATGGAAATGCCCTCTTTTGGTTTTATCATGTATATGATTTGGATTTTAGACAGATAGAAAGACATTACCTTGGACTTTGAGTAATATCTGAAATAAACCAATTAACATAAGAAAAATGATTGATTGATAATGTTGTAATGTATAATGTAAAATAAACGTAATTGCAGCACCAAACGTGTGTGTATATTTTCACCGTTTTGATTCATGTAATAACCTTAAAGTTATGTTAAAGGTTAACGGACAATACTGGTATGATACCACCACTATATCTCAACAGTATGTTAACATGTGCTAAAATGCTTAGTGTGCAGTGCAGTACATTTGTGTGTAGCCACGTGATGGATGAATGTGCCCTGACAAACACCAACTTTAATGACCTTTTCAATAAAAACATAATTTCATCAATAATAAACCCACGTTTAGAAAAAAAAATATCTGTCAGAAGTGGGATTCGAACCCACGCCTCCAGGGGAGACTGCGACCTGAACGCAGCGCCTTAGACCGCTCGGCCATCCTGACGATGACATTTTATATGTTGTGTTATTAATATATACCTTATACAGTAGCGGGTATCGTAACATGTGTATTATACATTTTTTTAGACGGATGAAGACGTACGGACCAGATAATGACATTATGACATACGATGTTGCGAAAGATACAAATTTAACGCACTGGTAAAATAACAAGCATGGATGTATCTAGAGGAAACAAACATCCAACGTCAGCCTAAGTCTTAAACCCCATTATTCAGTGCAACGATATAGGGAACCTAAAGTTCTGTAATAAAATATGGGACAGGAAATGTCTGCTGGGGGGGAAAGTCGGCAACGTGCACCTCAGCTTAGTGGTGAGACCGGACGGAAGGGCTGCGGCCTGCAGGGTCTCTCATGGCCACTAGATGCTAACTTGCAGAAAACCACATCAGTCAAATGAAAGAATCTTGTATCAAGGCGAGGTAGTCCGTTGTCAAGTTGAGGTGTTCTTCATAAGTGCATTACGAATGGCATGCCCCGTAGATATTCTGAGTCATCACATAAACACAGAAAACTGCTCATTCGCACATATTTTACTGACCTTTTTATTTTTATACATGATCAACTTCTTCAACAAGTCTTCCCAAACTCTCTCTCTGATTATATTTGTGTATGTTGTACATTTGTTTTGACAGTATTCCTCATTTAGCCATTTAGTTGCACTCATTTTCCGCCCCGTTAGTTAATAGTTTCTACAATTACTTTAATTCTATTGGGACCATTTTCAGAAAGTGACGTACTCTTTCGGGGGGGAACTCAAAGAATTTATTCGGGTGAGCATAAACTGTCTCTTGTGTCTTTGCATGTTTCTTTACTATAATCTCCTGAGATTGACCACTATATATATAACTTTTCAATGTTTGTTAGGATTATACACAACTAGAGTAAATTAAAATAATAATTAAAAGAGGTTATGGTACACATGTTTTATTACTTCACATCTGTTCACATTAATGAATAGTTAATAGAGCTAAAGCTGATGTCTTTTTTGACATTCATTTCTCTGAGAGGCACTCTAGATGTATACTACCAAGCAGAAATTGGTCAATTTATAGATGGCATAATTTAGCCTATAAGGTCATAGCCAAATGTAATGAATGGGGTTTTATGGATTATTAGTTGCAAACACTTGGTGAAAATGCAAGCTTAACCAAAGTAGAGATACAAATTAACTGTTTGAAAAGAGTTTGATTCTGGGAAGGTGTCAGTTATAAATGTACCCACGCTGCTTAGGGAGCATGAAACGGATAAATCAGTCTTGTGTACTATGGAGGAGACGTGGCGACGTGACTGCGGCTCCTCTATTTGCTTATCAGAGCTTTCAGCTGATGCTCTTAAGTAGTCGGCCATCTGTAACAAACACAGACCTACGCTGCTCATATCCTGTTTTGAACCCGTCAACATGGTGCTTTAGTTAAAGTGTCTGAACTCTGGGGATAGCTGTGTGACTCATTTCCATGTATCTCGTTTTTGATGTTGAGTCTTTAAGGAAACAGGGCCCAGCAGCCAGCAGGAAGGGATTCCTCCGAGCTCAGACATCAACAACATCCCGAGTATTAGACCCACGACGCGAAGGTCAGCGGAATGGGAGTGAGCGTGGAAACGATGCCACAGTGACCCGTTGCCAAGGTCATACAGGAGCGCTCCTACCCAGACGTTCTGAGTGTCAACAGAGCACATCAAGGCGGCGGAAACAACGTGTGTCACGACTGACGCAGTTTATCTCAGAATTAGCCGCTGTAATGGGGATTGTTGTTCCTGTAGACATATATGTAGGAACTTGCATCATTACATGACACACAGATTTCAGGCCCCAGGGTGATGAGAATGAATAATCTCCGGGCAGGATGTTGTTGTGCATGTAGAACTTGTTTTTTTCTGTGGTTCTGTTATTTTTAATGTGATGAGCACATGACGATTAACATTTAGGACTGACAGACATAGTGCAGGTAACGAGGATTTTCGTAGGGGATCATATGAATTGTCGTATGATCGTATGTTGTTTAGGGAGTGGAAGCAAACACACACATGTACCGTGTAACCCTAAACCGAGTTGTCACCGTGAAATGTGATGATTGGGATCAATAATCTTGGACAATCCCATTACATGCTGTGTTTATCTTTATTTTACCCGAAAGCAACCTGTATAGGCCTACTGTAGATTTTTGTCTTTGGGGATGTTGTTTCTTACCCTTGATTGTTAAACAAAAGATTGATAAAACAAAAAATAATTAGATGTCAACGGTATAAGCGTATTATATCATGGCCATGAACCACCCATTTAGTAATAATATTATATTATATAATTATTTATATTAGGTTATTGCTAATTTAACATTAATACAGTACAATGATTTTTATCTTGATATTTTTTCAACACACAATACTATACTATACTATACACCATACTATGATTTTTTAACTGCATTTTATTACATATCAGACACAAAATGTTCAACATATTATATTATTCATTTCATCAGGGGTCATTTATAGTCTTATTTTAGAGCTTATTGGCTATAGGAACTATACAATTACATTTTTTGACACTATAATAACATTTTTTAAGTAAAATCCATTCAGATTTAATGAGCAACCTATATGTTAATGTTGACCTAAGAACTTAAGAACGTCTCACAAGCTGTCACTAGTCACCCTACTTTGCTTTGTCTATCTTCCCCAGTAGCTGTTAAAAGGGCCTCCCTCACTGCGCTGAATTCATAACATCACTCGTCTGAATCATTAGTGCGTCTGCTTTTCAGGATGCACGCTGCGTAAACTTTGTTGGTGCGGATTCCAGAGCCACGGTGGCAGTTTGTGGAAAAGATAGAGTCACTTAAGACATGCAGCCTATATTCCCTTTTAAAGAGCAAAGTCCGAATAACATCTCAACAAGTGAACAATTTCAAGCTTTCCTAACTTACTTAATTAAAGTTCCACTGCATGTATGATATATGGATCGAACTAAATTATCAGGGATTTAAAAACACAGCACTAACAATTGTAACCATGTCAATCAAAACAATTAATCAAAAATAGGCAGCGCCTCTTATGGGATCCCACGGAGAACAGATAAGGATGTTCTATCTCTTAAGTGCAATTAGGAAGCACAATAGGAACATCCTCCTCCACATTGAGGTGAAGAGTTACACCACCCCCCCACCGCCCCCCTGGGAGAATCTGCTGCGGTCAAAAACAAGCAAGATAGCGCCGCAAAATAGATACACCGGGGCAAGCCATGATGTCAGAGAGAGAGAGAGAGGGGCCGATGTGTGTAGTAAAAATAGGACAAAAAAACATTTGGGGCATGTGAGCTTAAATATTGACTCTCTAATTTGAGTAAAACATTCCCACGTGCAACTACACACATGGGGAGTTTGGTGAAATGCATATAGTTTTGAAAGACATTTTCGAAATCCCCTTTTTTTTCCCCCCGTGCACCTTGCAGCACAGCGCGAGCTCTGCCGTCTGTGCCGATTCGGTAATCAGCCCGTGCTTATGGGGGTAAATGGAAATCTAGCCTTCTCCTTCCCCGGGCTGGCAGCCATGTGCTGGCCTCCCTCCGTGCGTTTCGCTGGTAGCGTGTATCTGCTCGGAACAGGTGCCGGATCCCGTTCGGCTGCAGCATTCACGGCACAGGTACGGGTGGGAGGCCCTTGGCTGCTCGCACAGTCCCCAAAGTTTTCCAGGGGTCCCCATCTGTGTCCCCCCGCACATCCTCTGCCACATGGCACCCGTCCCTCGACGGGTCTGGTCCATTCTTCGTCGGGCGACGTACACGCCTGCCTGCCACCCCACACTCCGCCTGTTGTTGAGCCACAATGAGATGAAGAATAGCTGCACCCATAATCCCTTGCCGTGAGACGTGTGTGCGTGTGTGTGTGTGTGTGTTTTTTCCCTCCTCCTTCTAGATTTGGGGCCAAGAACAAATTGTAAACAGGTTATTATGCTGCTGTGACACACTCCAACTGGAAATGCACTCCGACAACATTCGGTGTTTACTGATGTAAGTGTGTCTTTATCCATCGCATAGAAAATTTTAATTTGGTGGAAAGTTCACTGCATTTACTGTGATGAGGGTGTTGTCATGGGTGTGTTGTTTGCCATTAGAAAAGCTTTACAGGAAAGCATGATCCTCCCCTTAGACTCACTCGGAGCGGTAATGATGCTTCATATAATTGCAAATAATTACTTAAAATGTACGACTGCATACATTAGATGTCTTCGCGCAGCATCAACACAATGCGTACGGCAACTAGGTGTGAATGGCATTCTCAGTCTCAAGCGTCGCTTCTCACCTGAACCTAAACGAAACAAAATTCCCTCCCCGCCCACAGTTCATACACCAATTAACGTCATGTGGCACAAACGTGACGGCATGGGACGCTCCCTCGGCCGGCTGCACAATGGATGCTGGACCAACCAGACAGTCGGCCTCCTCCTCGCCTCCGGAGGACGTGATTGTTTGAAGTGATCACTGATCACCCCCCCATCCAGCAGATGGATAATCCTTTACGCAGCTGTGGAAGCCATGAGGCCCGTCCACGCACGCAGAGCCTCGCGCTGTTACCTTGACAGTTGGTGTTGAGTCGGACCGCCGAGTTGTTTGTTTGCCCGGGGAAGTGACATGACGGCAGGGGAGGAAATAGGAAGCATAACAGACTACCTGACAGACTCATTCCACAGGCTTGACCTGAGATTGGAACTGAGCCAGTCAGCAATCAGAGAGAAATAACAAGAGGGGGAGTTTTGTTGGTTTAGCCCATATCCTGGTATATGCAAATATTGTAAATCTTTTTTGTCAAATGAATGGATCACGCCCTCCCTTCTCACAGAAAAAGGGGGCTTTAAAGAGCAAGTGCCTCTACATAGAATGCATGCAGTTCACACAATGTTTGTTGACACTTCATTTTCCTTTCTTGTTGATTTATTGCAGATAAAACAGCAGCAATGGCTTTCTCTGGTTTTCAGCAAAAGCCTCTGACTAAAGGTTAAGATGACGATGAGTCAACTTCTAAGCAGGAAAGGATTGAGTGTTTTGCCCTGACTTTCCGGAATGTTGAAGTCACAGGATCAACACGTCATTGTAAAAGCTCCTGGGGGCTTTATTGAAATACATATTGGTATTGATACATTTAAATATTAGTACAGTATGTACATACACAGATATCTATGGCAGCCGGTGGAAATTTCCATTTTAAAAATTGTACCTCATAAATTTAGAAAATGTTTCTGCTCCTTCACTGGCTGAATAAACTATTAGAAGAATCAGCATTTAGATTATCTGATAAATCCGTTGTTACCCAAATGAAAACAGGGTTGTAGTTCTTAGTTAATCTTGCCTGTATTTTTGTTCCTTACCTGAAACTATGGAATATTTCTTTGCGGTTTTCTGAGTCATTCAGACGGGAAACGTGCTGAAAGGGAATAACGCGACAACAAAGCACGGCTTTATTCTGCAATTTTTCGGCCTTCCTGTGAGCGCAACTCTGAGTCCGTGTGCGATGATGCATTGTTGACGCCTTGTCCTTGTTCCTGTTACAGCGTCCTACCCTGAGGTGGTGCATGGGTGACTGTTGGGATATTGCGTCTCTGGGCCCGATGGCGCACCGACGATTACTCCCCGACCTGGATGCCTGGGGCCCCAGCCGGCCAGCTCCCACGTCCAAAATATGTGCCCCCCCCCCGCAGGCACAAAGGGTAATGTTCTAACCCCGAAGAAATGAACACGACATCAGCCAGACGCAGACACGTGGTGTTTGATGAATGTTGTCATTCTGGGTCAGTTTGACTACAAGGTGTGTCGAAAGCACACATCCGGGCGTTGGATTGGGTTACGTGTGTTTCCTACAACGTCTCTGGTCTCAGAGTCAGAAACTTTGATTTCTTTAGTTTTTTTGTGTGGTATGTGCGCGGTAAACGGCACGACAGGACAGGTCGCGACAAAGCCTCTGGTGAGAAAAAAATGGCGGCGGGCAGAAGACGCGTTAGCGAGATGCTAATCAGCGCGGCGGCGTTCCCTTCCCTCTCTCTGGCTCTTTAATGCGAGGCCCAGCCAGGCCCAAACATCCTGACGCAGAGAGGCTTTTCCCTTATCAGTCAGGAAACACCGCTCCTCCGCCACATCCTCTCCACAAAAAGCACGACTCAACCGTTCCCAAAAAAAAATTCAAAAAACGCAGGAAGACCAGCCAGACTCCAGGATTTGTCAAAAGCCCCCTGAATTCCTTTTATCGAAAAAGAAAAATTCAAGAGAACAGAGAGGGGGTGAGAGGGGGGAGAGGGTGGGGGGGTAGAAAAAAAGAAAAATGAGGAGGGTGTAAAACAGTCAAAGAAGCCCTGGGATTTATTATTTTATTTATTCTGCACAGATTACGAAAGGTCTGCATCAGCAAGATAGAACGCGGGTGAGGGATGGGGGGGGGGGGGGGGAGGGGGAGTGGGGGTCCGGAGTGCCTAAGAATGGCACCCAGAATAAGACTCCAGGAAAAACAAAGGACGGTGGAGATTCAGGCGGGTGGCGACGGCTACGCCTGTTTTACACTAATCCTCTGTGGCGGGATGGAATGAATGCGAGAGGAGACGGATGGAGGAGGATGATGTGATGGAGGGTGGAAAAAGCGAGGAGGGGGTAGGGTGGTGTGGGGGGGGGGTATCGGAATGGGCCACGAGAGCGCGAGAGAATACGTGGCGCCACACGGAATTCAAAAAAATCATCCCCCCCCCCAATTTGTGTGTGAAAACCGGCAACTGACTACTGCTCTTTCTTTTATTGTTACTTGAGCTGTATATTTATTAATAAGGGTGGAAACGCATTTCATCTGTTGTGTAGTTATTCTGTGTATGCACATCATCCAAGTAGCAACTTTGTTATATAAAAATGTTACTTTATTTTAAATTATTGTCTTTCACAAACTTAAATCAGCATACATTTATAGTTACCATTATTATTTTCCATGGTAGAGGTTATGATTATATATTATTAAGTACTTGAGAAGAAGTATAAACGCCTTTTTTCTTCATTATACACCGGTTTGTTAAATTGCATAAGAAATGTCCAACTAAAACCTCATTCAATTTCAACTACTGAGGTAAGACTCCCAAACTAATGAGAGAGAGCGAGAGAGAGAACATATAGTACAAACATGTGAATGGAAAGCGTCGATAATATCATTACAGTTAGCATTTATGCGAAACATCAAAGGACTTAAATTAGCTTCTAAAGAGCATCTGTACATCAGCAACAGTAACTGGTGACATTTACAAGTGGACAACAAGTCTTTACGATTGTTCTTCTGGTTTGGAAACGTCATGACAACCGGAGGTGGCGTACTGTCGTGTTCTTGTGTCTGCATCCCTGAGGCGTCCATCTCCCGTTCTCCGCGTTCCTCCAACCCTCTTTGTTCTTTCCTCGGCTCCGGACAATCATTTTGCTCAGTAATCAGTTCAGGCTCCAAATCACGGTGGGATGACATTGCTCAGATGTTCTAACACGGGACTTGAAATTTACAGAACATCAAAGCACGGACCAGGTGCAGCGTCACCCCAATGGCCCATTTTGAAACCCCCCCTGGGCCGCCGGGTGCTTACGAGATGCCGTAGTTGTTGTTGTAGTAGGCCGCTGTTGCGTCCGCGAGCACCGATATGAGGCTGGTTTCTGTGGGGCTGCTGGGACACGCGGAGGCGGCGGACGCGGCCACCTGGATGTGTCCCGTGACAGTCATGCCGCTGCCCTGCTGCTCGGGGTGGAACCCGGCCCCGGTGGAGTTCAGGTACTGGTCAAACTCATTGCGGTCCACCTCACCCAGAAGCTCCGCTTGGCTCAGCTGGTCCAGGGTCTCCAGGTGAGCCTGTGTCTCTGGTGGGGGGGATAGCTGACCCAGGTGGCCCTGGTGGAGCCCGTGATGAATCTGGGGGAAAGATGAGGTGCTGTAGTAAGACAGCGGAGGGCCGGGGATCAGCCCGCCGCCACTTTGGGACATGTGAGGGACGTGACCCATGTGCGTGCCTCCACAGTGGATTTGGGTCTGGGTGTAGTCAGTGTGGTAAGGGGGCGGGCTGCCCATGTGCGTCTGGTTCTGGTGGTGCTCATCTGGGCAGGAGGAGGAGCAGGAGGAGCTACCGGACGTTGAATAATAAGAGAGGGGTAAGTGCTCGTGGTCCATGGCGTCCAAGGGGGACATCTCCGGGGGAGTGGGCAGGCCGTAGGGGTACGTGTCAAAGCTGCTGTTTGAGCCGGCCGGGTCCCTGAAGCTTCGGACGCTGGGCAAGGCGGGGCCGGGGCTGGAGAACCCGCTTCGCATACCGTTGGGGCTGCCCTCGTCTTTGTCGAGGTGGCGGCAGAGGGCCCGCTGGTCGGGCAGGGCGTTCTGATCGGGGGCCAGCCCGCTCAGCAGGAAGCCCGGGTCCACCCGCTTGCAGATGCGCTTCAGCTGTTTCTTCCGGCGAGGCCGGTACTTGTAGTTGGGGTAGTCCTGCATGTGCTGCACCCGCAGCCGCTCCGCTTCCTCCACGTAGGGCCTCTTATCGGGGGGAGTCAGGGCCTTCCAGGACTTGCCTGCGAAAAGAAAAGACAAGAGTTATTTTTTGGTGTTTCACTTTAAATACAAATCTTGAACATGTTTCAATAGATTAGGCTGCAATTTATTGTTGCATATTTTTTATTTCATATTTAAAGTCTGTTATACCAAAACTAATTCACCCATTACCGATATTCTACAATGTGTAAAACCTGCATACATAGGTTTTATATCCTTTGAAAACTTAACTTAAACTCCTTTATCTGATAATTAAGATTATAAATTCTCTAGGAAAATGTGTGTGATTGAAAGACAATTAAAATTAAGGTTAAATCAAAACCGACATCTCAAAATATTAAGATACATTTTTATCTACTTAAAATGAAAACTCATATATTAATACAGTAATTTGTTTCTGTAGAAATTAAAAGAGAAAAACATTAATATTCAAACTTTTAATGCAAACTCAATATTGAGCTTTCTTTCTTAAACGTTTAAAGAGACTTTGCTTAGTTCTGGATACCCTATTTAAGACAACCACAAGAGCGCGTTTCACTTCCTTTAATGATGGGAAATTTTACATCTTGCCTCATTTTGAGTTTAATATTAAACACAAAATCCTACACTTTCTGTCCTTTTCTGTGTCCATCAATCGATTCGTTTTTACAGATACATCATTTACCATCACGCGCTTCAGTCCAAAACAGCCGTGAAGTTACGCGTTTATTCGACTCTTTTTTTTAACCTGGTTAAAGGGTAAAAAAAGAGTCGAACTGTATTAAAAACGTCAATTTGTTTTCTTCTTAAACACCGTAAATAGTATTTACGTTATTTGATGTGCTGCAAAGAGCGTTAAAACTTTTTGTAAAAGAACCGAGGCCTGCGGAGGTAATTATCAGTATGTGTAATTAAAACAGAAGAACAAATAAAAACAACACACAATCATATGATGATGATGATGATGATGATGATGATAATACTAATAGAAATAATAATTAAAAACGATGACTCCATCTCACCCAGCATTTTGCTGAGCTCGGCGTTGTGCAGGTCCGGGTTCTGGACGGCCAGCCGCTTGCGCTCGTCTTTGGCCCACACCATGAACGCGTTCATGGGCCGCCTGATGCGCGGCTCCGGCGCCTTGTCCACGGGGGTCCTGTGCGGGCCGTGTCCGTCCGGCGCGTCCCCGTCTCCCGCGGGACACTCGAAGGACTCCGGCCACGACGAGTACGCGCTGATGAGGGCGGCCATGTGCGCGCGTTCTCCTCCCCGAACTCGAGATGCGGCTCCTCGCTCGCGACAAAGTTGGAAGTTCTGAGGTTCTGAGGCTTGATTTATTTGGACTACAGCTCACGCGCAGATGTCAGCAGAGGAGTTCGGGGCGCAACCAGAGATGTTCTCAAGCGGCGTCTCCTCCCGGTGAATTGTGGGTTCAGTCTTTTCCTCGTGGAAAGAGGAGGAGAGCGCTTTATATTTGAGGAGCAGGTTCCAGGAGAAGCCCCGCAGGACTCCCGGCTCCTCCTTGATTGCAAGTTGAGCCCCGTGAAAAGAGAGAAGAGAGAGAGAGGGAGGCAGGGAGAGAGAGAGAAGGGAGGGAGGGGGGGGCAGAATGCAGGATTTCAACACCAGCAGCTCCTTAAACCGGCCTCACAACAAAACCACTTTCCATTGAGGGAAAACGAACAAACTCACAATAAGAAGTTCATGCCTATGGTCACAATCATGGCAACACAGTTCATGTCGTGTTTTTTTTCTGTAACTTCATGCTAATGTCGTGACAGAGAGATTTTGCAAGACCGGCCTTTTTTTTTCTGGCAAGCAAACCAGCACCTGTGAAACTTCTCGAACCTGTTCGGCAGTAAACCCGAACATCCAGCTGTGCGCCAGCCAACCTTTACGCAGGCCGGGGAGCCGCTCCGTGGAGCCTTATGTAATCTCAGTAAGCTGCACGCAACAGAACTTTAACGGCTTTCTAAATGTATTCGCATATGTTGGTGCATTTTGGGTGCAGATCCATAGAAACACGTGATTAAATCAAACGAGAGAATAAACCACAAATCAGGTTCCTTCTGTGGCTGCGGATCAACTCCTTGAGTTCCTGTTGACAGGATACTCTCGGGCTGCAGCCATGGAGTGATTCACACACACACACACACACACACACACACACAATGCCTGCGCACAGCTTCTGTTGATCGTAGGTCAGATGGTGTCATGGTTTGTAGTATTTATGGGGGAGGGAGTAACCCGAGAGGCACCGTGGTTTTAACTCTTCTTTAATTTCCTTCCTCCAGAGGGCAAAGGATCCTTGCAATTCTAATGCACATCTTTTGGTTGGTCGCCTCTTCAGCCATCAAACTGAAGCGTCAGCTGGAGTTTAGTGTGAAACTTATCCCCCAACACACACACACACACACACAGGAAGAGGATACGGCACCTGAAGCCACAGATAGTGTGTGAAGCAGTGATATATAGGGCTGAGCGAGGGTCACGTGTGACGTCGGGAGCTGATTACTGTACCTGAGCGTGCAGACACACATGCTATTTGGGAGGAGACAAAGTTTCACATCATTATCTGCGTATAGGGGGCTTCTGAAATGACTAATGCGTTCACCGCTGCGTGGGCGGACGCCGCGTCCCTCCATCGGTGTGACAGACGCGTGTCTGCTGGAGGAAGGGGCTTGTCTCCATATAGAAGCAGCGGCGTGAGAATTACACGTCAAAAATCAGCGAATGGGGCTGAACCTGTGTCACTTTTATTAGACATCTGCATCATAGAAAACCAGCGGTTACATTAAGTACAAATGTGAGTACATGACGGTTGAGGAAATATGCTTTATATTAATACGTCACCCTGATGAGGTTTTGTAATGAACCGTATCTCATAAGACATATACAAAAAAAAATTTAAAAAACAGTGATAGTAGCGTTTATTGTTTTACGTCATGGGGCAAATGTCAAAATGGTGATGAGGAATGCTGTTTTGCGCGACTGCACCAGTTCCCGTTTTCCTCCTACGACTTAAGTTACCAACCGACTGGCTCGTTGAAAAGGTCCTCTGTCAAGTCAAAAGGAAACATTTTAGCTGATCAGATCATCACGCTACCCACTGCGCGACTGAAGGAACACTATTCCTCTTCAGCGCGGTTTCCTCAATAACTCATGTCTCTCCACCTGTGACAGAGAGGGAGGGGGGAGGGGGGGGGGAACGAGGAAGGCAATGAGCTATTACCTAAAATATCTAACTTCTTCCTTAAGTCTAGGCATTTTAGCAACAGACCCAATCATGTGGGTTTTTTTTACGGGGCAGCGTCAAGTGTTCCACAGGTAATACGATTGTATCGGAGCGTAGGACAATTAGTCCGTGTCCCCACGATGTTTACAAGAAACCTGAAGGCATTGGAGGACAATTCTATTGATTCCCCCCTATTGATGTTTCTTTTTCTTTTTCTTGTCCTTTTTGGATTTCTTTGCTACCAGCTCTTCCTCTTTTATTTCATCGCCCGGCTTCTCGATGGGTTTCTTCTTGTCAACGACCTCAGAGTCTACGGCGTGATCATCAGTGGGCCCGTGTCCATTCAGCAGCTCAGTTCCCTCGTGCTGCTGCTGCTGCTTCTTCTTCTTCTTCTTGGAAGGAGGCAGCGCCTCACAGTTCTGCTCCCCGCCAGAGGGGGCGCCACAGTTCTCATTCACTTTCCTCTTTTTCTTCTTTTTACCAGAACTGTCCCCCCGTTCGTCCTCATCGTCCTCTATTAAGATGACAGGAACGGCAGTGCTGTTCTCTTCCACCACCTCCAGGTCTTCAGACTCTTGACGCTTGTTCTTATTTTTCTTCTTCTTCTTCTTCTTCTTTTTGGGCTCGCCGCCACCGTCGTCGATGACGATGACGGGTTCGTTGGTTGGACCGGATGTCTCGTTGGTCTCCGTTGACGGCGCCTCTTCACTAGCCCTTTTCAAGTCCGCCATTCGTCGCGCAAAATACTCCTGCATAGTGAGGGCACTTTTCACCGTCTTGGTGATGGACTCTGCGTCCAGCTCGAAGGCGGCGGGAGGACAAGTCGGCTCCGTCTCATCCGGAGGACCGCCGCCGTCGCTCTGCTGGACCAAAAACACAGAAGAGAGACAAGTTAGGATGCAACATTTAGAGAACACACACGTGGACCGAGGAGCTTAAGTGATCGTCAATCATCGTGCGTAGATTAGGAGGCTGATTTTTTTGTGGACAGAGCTCAAAATAGCATGTGGAGGTAACAATAGGTGTTAAAGGATCATCTTAAAATAAGCATCAATGGACCCAATTGTCACACGTGACATTTCTCATCATCTCCTTGCAAACACAATGTAGATTCACACGTCTTTAAAACCATCTCTTAGCGCCTCTGACTTAAGACCAGAACTTAAATATATGTATAGGAGTCGTTTTCTGTTCCATTGTGACACTACAAAACTAATTCACGTGTCTTACAAATATTTAAACATAGATTATATTAATTATACTACACATAAAATTGATTCTATACATTGCATAATAAATGTGTGCTTATTTTAACACCAGTATTTGGACATCCGGCAAAGTAAACGGTATAATTCTCTCCTTTAAAACAAACGGCGAATATAATTCATGGTTGAGTTTAAACAACTTTTTATATTTGGTGAGATCATCAAAGACCTCCTGTCTGATACACACATTTCTCCTCCTGGTTCCTGTGAGGCAGTAAAACGGTGGTAGCTGTTAAAAAGCAGAGAACACTCGCTCATTTGATTTGGTTAAACTGTCTCCAACGTGAGTCGTGGGCCACAGACTCGTCTGTTTGCTCGTAAACCGGGACCACTTCTCAGCCGAGAGCCGTATCTCAACTCTGCAGCAGGAACAATTTGTCACCTCACCCCCGCGACCCATTTGTCTTCATTTTCCTAATGGCCTACTCAATGCATAATGATTCGTCCGGAAGAATACGGGAGCTCCTCCTCGGAGGCGCACTAAACAATGCGGCCGCGCGGAGCGTTGCCTCGGAGATGTGCAACTCAACCGCATTTTTACAGATACGATACAGATTAGAGACGAAATGAAAACGCCGCGTTATATGTCGAGTCACCTCACGGTTTTGGCCTTTAAAGCTTGTACATTGCGATGACACTACTTTGACCCCTTAACACTGATTGAAATGCACAAGCCAAGTGATGGGCTGTTAAAACCATGTGGCCGTAGAGAACAACGGGTCTCGCGGGACCCAAACGGACGGAAATGTGGAGTAATGTTCCTACTAAAGCAGCCGGGCTTCCTCGTCTACGGTAAATGTATTTGGTTCCAAACTACGGGACTTCAATGGAACCCGTCAAGCAATCTCTCTGAGTCACACACACAGACTTATATATGTATCTCTATCGATTAAAAAATGAACTAACCCTTTTGTTTGCTGTATAATATAATTAATACGGACATAAATTACTCCGCACATACAACACTAGATCAATACCTTTTTTTACAGCTATGACTGATGTAACATCATGAAAGGTTCATTTCTGCATATTCGGTTTACTGTACAGTAATCCCTCGTTTATCGCGGGGGTTACGTTCCGAAAATGACCCGCGATAAGTGAAATCCGCGAAATAGAAAACTTTTTTTTTTTTTACAATTAGCAACTATTACATGTATACAAATACAGTGACTCGCGTGTAGGCCGTTTCACTGCTCTTCAGACTGGGCCGCTGCATCCTGACTGCGCTCTGCAGTGTTCTCTTCTTCTGAAGCCCGCGGTGCAGGTGTGTTTGTTCGGGAGAAGAACATAGTGATAGGCAGCTGTTGTCGCTCTTTTTTCTTCTTTGCAAAAAGATCCTTGTACACCGACATGCCACCATCGATTACGTTGGAGAACTGTAATGAACGGCTCGGGAGTGAGTTTTTAGCGAATCAGAATGCAGAGCACAATGCACCAAAAAAAAAAAAATGCAATATGAAAATCCGCGAAATAGCGAATCCGCGATAAGTGAACCGCGAAGTGGCGAGGGATCACTGTATTGCATAAGCATCACAGTCAGGAGCACATGATTGAGGCTACATGACAAGGCAGGTGTTGTGAAGTTTTCCGCCACCTCAGACCTCAACTATAAAGAACCCCATCTGCTAACAAGGTGTGGAGGAGGCGGGGGGGGGGGGGGGGGGGGGGGGCTAAGGCCCTTCAGTTGAGGAGCCATTACACAAAACTTTCCAACTTCCCAGAAAGAAAAAAAAGAAAAAATCTATACTCCCCGTTACTGCACAATGGCATCCTGCGCTTGGGAGAGACGAGATGTGGTTTGGAGCTGACAGCGGCAAACAACATGTACCTGGGATTAGGGGAGACGGCTGGGGGCCACTTTAGAACCGCCTGTGAAATTACTCTCGAGAGGGAGACGGAAGAGGAGGAAGAAGAAGAAGCAGGAGAGTGACAGAGAAACTCCTTCATCAGGGCGAGTAGCAGGGACCTGGTCCTCCGTCCGCTCCGCCTGGGGATCTCCATTAAACCCTGATCCGGCCGGACAAACACGCGCACAGCGGGGACGCAAACCACCTACAGTCAGCAGTACCGGCGGCCCTGGAGAGGTTTGCTGTAGGCAACGTGTTACTAACAGACCACTCGGCAGTAATGTTTGAGATCTTATTTCCCCGTTTCAAGCTGTGTGCCGTTTTCACCTGGTTGTTTTTGTACTTGGCGATTTGTGCCGGACTGCTTTTATGAGACAAAACCCTCGGAGCAGAATAAATCTTTCCTGATAAAAGCGCCATTTTATGAACTCATAATACAACACTGTAATGTTAGCAGAGCGGCATCGCTGCTGAATCAGCTTTATGTTTGAGTAAAGCAAAAACACGACAGAATGTGATATTAACAATCATGACAAATATTAACCAATACAGAGAAGTAGATAATGTTAGGCGCGTAAACGTCTCGGTCAAAGACAACCAGAGACAACTTCTTTTTTAACACTAGGCCAACGTGAATATTAAGATAATTCAATTCTCTCTCGAATTTCCAAATGTTGATTGACAAATTGTGACAGAAGTGAGATAATTGGCTGCGATGTTCACAACACGCATGCAGCACATTCTCACGCGCACCGCGAGTGGAAGGCACACGATGGAGGAGGACAAAAATGATCAATACTGTGGCTAGAAATCACAAAAACTGGGAAAACCGTATCAGAAGTGAGGATTATAGAGTTCCGTATGTTCACTTACTCCTTTCCAACACGAGTTCAGAAACAAATCTCACTAAACTAAATAAGTGCAGTGTGGATGAGTTGAAACCTTCCCACAGTGGTTTACGTCTTTACTTCCTCCAAAAGAAAACATAATCTAAACGTTACTGCTTTTTGCTATTTTAGTGCCAAACCCGACACAAATATACATCATTTAGAAAACAAGTCCACATAATTGCTGGAACTAGAGGCGGACGGTTGATGAGGTATTCCCAGGCTGTAACCCAGTGGGGTCGCAGAACACACCTTCATGTGGCGACATCTCCTCCTGCTCCTGCTGCTCCTCCACCTCCTCCTCCTCCTCCTCCTCCTCCTCCCGGGCCCAGAACCCCAGGAAGAGGATGCGCTCGCTGCACTGTGTGCAGCTCTGAGATAAGGCTCCTTCGGCCGAGCAGCGGCCCGGCTGGCTATCGGGCCCTTCCTGCTCCATTCTCTGCCCTGGCGGGGGCGGGGAGGGGTGGGAGTGGAGTGGAGTGGGGGAGGTGGCGGGTCTGGGCAGGGAACACGAGGAGGGCCCGTGGAGGGTCCCGGAGAGAGAAAAAAAAACAAAAAAGGAGAGGGTGGGGAAGACATTCACCAGGCCGCCTCCTTCAAGACCCTCCAGTTCCATCTCCCCTCGTTGGCCCAGAGGAGCAGAGATACGGGGGCCAACGTAATCAAGGGCAGAGGCATCGGAGCCAGCCGGGCGATGGAAGGGTCACTTAAGACCGCGTGCAACTCGGTTTTAAAACTTATTTTGGCGGAGAAACTTCTTTGACTTCGACACTGGATCCGAAACAAATATGCAGCGAGTAAAGCAACTTGATGTTTACCTTTTTCCAAAACCAATACTGTTGGGATGTTGTTCGCCGCGGATCCCAAGCCAAGGCCTTTATTAACACATGGAGGTCGTTTCATCCGCTCTCATTGAAGAGAACTAAACGCACAAAAGTAGCCCTACTTAAATTAGTGAATCAACTTATTCAAGTATTCCTTCAAACCATTAAACATTTGCTAGTTACAACTTTTCAAAGTTTTTTTTTTTATTGTCTATCTTTCAAATGATTCATCTTTCTGTGCATTAATTGTTGGAAAAAATAAGCATGCGTTGTGATTTAATGATGAAATGCAGCTCTAATCGAAGCCAATTTCACAATTAACTGTCACCTCCACTTATCTTCTCCAACAGGTACTTCTGTAGAATTGTGCGTTAAAGCACATCTGTGTTTGTTTCCCGGCTCCACAATAAAACCAGGGAATGATAACCAAAGGCTGTGAACTTGGAATGTGAACTTGTTATCTATTAACCAAATTACAATTTTTGTTTAAGGGAAAATAAGATTTTATTTTAGTAATGAAAAAAAAAAAAATCACAAGTTTGTCTAAGAAAATATCCTGTAATGGGGAACAACTATAAGATTTACTAAACGTTATGAAAAAAGATTAATGTTTCTTACTAATTAGCTTTAATCGCCTTGTGGCTCACATCTTAATTAGCATTCGACAAAGCTGCAGTAGCCTATTTATTTTCTTAAAAAACTGCCCGCTTTGCAATACGCGGTGGGTTTTTTTCCTCCAATATTTTCAAGCCAATATTGGTCGGGACTGTAATTGCGTGAGTGTGCCCTCATTGTCCTGCCACAATAATAAATTTGGCGATACTCAAGGTCTATGGATCAGGCCCTGATTAGCCAGCTGTCTCTCCCCGATGGCACGCGGGTGCAGCAGCACATCCTTCACGCGCCTGATGTGGGCGGACAGAAAAACAGCTGGATGCCTTATCCTCCAGTAAATAAGCAAACCGCCCCGACATCCATCTTGTTCTTCCTCTTTACATAATGTTGCTGACCCCCAATGTGATCCTGATAGTCTGCTTCCCTTCCTGAAGGAACACCACGTTCACAAGGCAGCAAACTTAAAAACGGTGAAATGAAGTAGCTTAAGTAGATTAAACGCAACACATGGAGGCTTCGGCAAAGCTGTGCTTCTGCTTAAAGGATACTTCCTTTAAACAACAACCCCCCCCCCCCCGAAAAAAGGCACTTTGTGCCCAGTGCGAGAACGTTTATCACAAGTAACAAATGAAGACGACATTATGCATGCGGCATGACTGCCCCGTGCTTGTTCAACATGGCAAACGCTTGCCGTTGTGATCTCCCCCCCCCCATGGGATACCTCCTCCCCAACCCCAGAGAGGGACGATACGGTGATTATTTTCCTCCAGCTGTGATTTATTAGATTAAAGAGTCAGTGATTAAACGGTAGTTGGCGGCTGTAAGCAGCCGGAGAGGGCTGGAAGTCTTTGGGCGGTTAGCTTCACCGGGCGGTAATTACCGCGGCCCCCGTGTCTCCCGGCTTAGTCCCGTAACTAAGAGACGGACGCCCTCTTTTTTTTCCTTTTTCGTCCTGCGCTAATCTGTAAGTGTCAGCGAGCTTGGCATGCCAGGAGGGAGGTAGGTGGTAAATGTATGCATGTGTCTTTGCAGCCGGGAGCGGGCGGGAGGGAGGGGGGGGGGGGGGGTCGGTTGGTCGTGATATTTTTGGCGGTGGAAGCAAAAGGGCCCGTCAACAAGCACGCTGAAGAAAGGGAAAGCTTGCTTGAGGCAATTAGATGTTATCTGAGAATGAATTAAGAGCTTCACAATAAAGGCTTCGGCCCGCGTCAGCGCACATTCCCATTCAAACCGCGCCGGCCGCAGCGCGACAACGCACGTCTACGGTCGCAACCCCTTTCAACGCGTCTATTAAGAGGTTAATGGACAACTGAGCCAAGAGGGAAAGGCCTGATTTGGTGCCAGATTTACTATTTATACTGACAATTATTCCATGCAGGGGAACTCCGCAAAAGAATTTAGACTAAAGTGAAAAAAGGAACACCTAATATGTATATAATATATATAGACAACAATATAAGTTATTAAAACACCTGTCAAGCTGCTTCTTTGCATGGAGTTATGACGCTATTTAACTGATGTCTTAAACGATAGCAACCAATTAAATGTTCATGGCACATTTTTAAGCCGCAGTTACAAACATTCAAAACAACAACTCAACACTCGCTCACTTCCACGTTGACACGCCTCAGCAGTCAAAAGCCGAAGACAACTTCTTTTCTTCGGTGAAGACATTTTTGCCTCCGCGCCGTCAGCAAAGTTGCGCCGCTCGGCTCCGCCCATCGGCTCGCTGGCTCTTCGCCGCCGCACCGCCCCATAACCCCCGAGGACGGTGGTATCGAGGGAGCCGCCGCCCCCCCGCTGACGCGCGATCATTCATCCGGGAGACGCGTAGGAAGGGAAGAACTGGCAACAGGTGCCACCCGATGAGGTCCGATCCGCCGGCCTTTTGTGCCTCAACGTGAGTGGGAGTGGGAGAGGCCGCGGGAGGTCACGCTGACCCGGGTGAGCGATACCGACCGTCTGACTGGAGGGTTCAGACGTCAAAACAAGCTTTGTACCAAATTACGCTCAGCCGTTTTTCATCCCTGACATTTTTAAAGGAGTGCAGAACTAACAAAGTAGAATATTGGCGTATCTGTTGACCATGAAAATTCATTATGGCAATTTATATGATTTCTTTTTACTGAACTTAAAGAGGGTGAATAGTAAGGTGAAAATGAAATGGTCCTGATTACATTAAGCTACAGTAAATTATATGACTAATTAGCTGGGGATTCCCCACAACATTTCATATCTGGATTGCTAAATGAAAAACCTGAAATGGTCTAAATTAATTTATTAGTTATTTATTACAATTACAAAGATTGAATGTCAATATAAATTCTTTGAGTTTTATAACAATTGGAAGGAGTTTTTATTCTTTTCAAAAACCTCCCCGACAGAAAAAAGAAACGTAGAAGCTAACGTTGGTTCCTCTTTCATCCGCGCTGGCGGCTCTAAAAAATGACTAACTTTTGTTGATATATGAATCGGCGCGGAGTCTATTTATCAGCAGGCCCTCTGCGGTCGCCCGCTTGGGTCCCTCAAGTCACAAGCCGCGTCGCTCCCCTTTGACTGATTAATTAGCCAATCAGAGGACATTTTTCACTGGGCGGCAGAATGGTTTATTTCAGCTAATGCCGGGCTTTCGAGCCGAGGCCCGCTGGAGCCTCGTCGGCTCTTTCGGCCTGCCTGAGTGGAGTCGGGCAGAGGGGCAAGGGAGATAAATCAAGCCGCGCTGGCCCTCCATGCGGCTCCCCTAACTAAACCCCCCGAGGAGGGCACGGTGGTGGAGTAGGTGGAGAGAGAGAGAGAGGGGTGGGGAGGTTGGGGGGGGGCGGGACGGCCAGGGGCACTGCGCGTCCACCGATAAGCACGGGGAGCACGGGGCTGCCAAAGGGCCCCGGTGTCGAAGTGGCCGGGGCGCTCAGAGATCCCCGGCAGGGAGAGACCGTCGTTTGTCACGCCGTGAGTAATTGCGCCGGGCGGGACACAGGAGGGGGGGCCCGCGGGAGACGCAGCGCGGGACGGGTGATGGATGACAGAGAGCCGTGGAGATGGACAGCTGCTCCGCCACGTCTCCATAAGCCTCGCTGGGCGGAGGGTGTAAATAATGGGGTCCAAGCGCACATTTCCAAGTGGTTCCGCCAGACGGTGGAACGAGGCTTCGGGTGAAACAGCCATTTGTTCTGCAGATCATTGTCGTGTCGTAGTTAGTTGTGGTGGCCTCCCGGGCGGAGGGGGCATTATTTTATGCTGTTTATAATTTTGTGCACTTGCGGTTTACTACCGCTGTCATGACAAACGGTATCAATGACTTAACACATTTATGTCAAGTGTTGAGACAAATATAACTCAACATAAGCTTCTTAAAAGCAGGCACGTTTCGTATACTTGTAATACTTTTATTATGATTATTATTACTTTATCATTGATAAGTAGTAGTATTACTTGCTTGGTAACGCTTGATTATTGAATCAGATGTCTTGATTTGATTAATTTTTAACCCTGCTGAGTTTCCTTTTCAGATCACATGGCTAGAACACATAGGTTTTGAATTATATTAGTTTGTTACGTATTTCAAAATGCATCAATGTTGTTCACAAAGAATATCAAAAAAGAGCCCAAAAACTAAGACATTCCTCTATGCATTTTTGTTTAAATGTTATCTTTATCGTAAGTTGTCTTGGTTGGCATTGTTACCCAACATACTGTGAGGTTGGGATGTTTTCACCTGGAGATTATTTAAAAAGACAAATTTACACAAACAAAACTAACCAACGACCAACTAATATGTGGGGGTTAATAATCTGTCCTGTCTGCTCGTTTTCAACAGATCCGATCCTGCCTTTGATGAAAAGAGGCACGTGGGACGGCAGAGTGTGTGTATGTGTGTGTGTGTGTGTGTGTGTGTCTGCATTTCAGGGAGCGTTGTGAGCAGCGATAAGAGGCGAGCAGGAAGCACATCACTGCAAGGAAGGAAAACCCCAGCGGCGTGGGACTGGTGGAAGGGAGGCGGCGGGGTGGAGGGTAAAGAGCCGGGAGATTCGTGAGCGGGAAGGAGGGCGGTTCTGAAGCCGAACCCGATCGGGTCTCACCTGGTCGAGGTGCAGATACGCGATAATGCGCCAACCCATTTCACCACTAAATGGCCTTCATTTCGAGACGGCCTCTACGTGTAGTACAGCTCTTTGGGGCACCGACGTTACTACACGCGTGAGTGTTGTAGATCGTATTTTGTGCTGGAACAGAGGAGCACCGCGAGCACAGACCAGGGGGCACTGAGGGTCACCGGCAGCGCCGCGGACACTCACAGGAGACTCTGGACAATGCCTGGAGCTTGATTGGTCCATCACCCTCTTTACCTCGTCCCAGCCGGCTCAAACGTTGCTGGGCTTCAACGCGAGGCCCCGCAGGGACGCCATTGTAATTGTGTTCAGTGTTTTCGATATGGTCATTGGCGTCCCTCCTGGCTGAAAAATAGCAACCCGTAACCCAACGATTAGGCAGGAAATGCTGGTGTATATTGCTTGCGTTTCCAATGTTAATCAGCAGCCATTGTCATGTTATGGCTCGGGCACCTGCGCGGGAATAGAAAAAACGGTTTTCCCCGTGCAATTTATGGATTTTAAGATGCCAATGTCTTCAAGCCAAACGCTTGAGATAAACAGGAGGGAGCCAACAAGAGGATTTTCTGTGTCACCGTGTACAAAAGCAACATTTGTCTCTGTCCTGCTGTATGGAGTCAGCAAAACAAATACATAGAGACATAAGTTCTGCTTGTGTCAACTCCAATAACTTTTTTGTAATAATCCCAGTTTATTTATCAAGCAAAGTTAGAATAAAATCCCATCTGTTGGCAGTCAACCATCTTATATCTGAAAAAGTATTTACAAATCCTATTGCAATTTAATGCTAAAGGTTGCGTGCTTACTTATTCAACATGATGATTTAGTTATTCAGTATCTATAAATAATTCAACAAGTTCCATTAGCAAATACGTACGTTTCATTTCTAACAACGCACGCCCAGTTTAATATTTCAATGCAACCATAACAACCGGAATAGATTAGAACGCTAACGTTAATTCGGTAACAGGTGAGGTCTTGTTTTTCACAAGTAGCTAAGCATGCAACTTGCACCTGTCTGAGCCTTTAAGCTACGCTTCAAAAAGCACAAGCGCCAGCATAACGCCGGATGGCAAAGTGACGTTTGAAGTGACCAACGCCAGGAGCAAAAAGGCAAACTTTTTTTTTTTTGCAAGCGTCATCATTTCAGATTTCCGCACGCCTCATCCCAAATTTTTGATTTGCCTTTAATAACGCCCTGTGGCCTTGGAGCTCCCTGACGTGGACGCTCCGGGACGCCGGTAGAGAAGAGAGGGATTGCAGCGGGAGCAGTAGTGGGTAAGAGCGCAAATCCCTTAACTGGATTTAGGTGCTCTCGCCGCCATCAGTGGGCCGTTGGCGGCGTTAAAGCTGCACGATGTGACATGTCTAATCTGGGACCTCGGGCCGTTAAGGAGCTGGGCCCCGTACAAGCACTCGGGTCACATGACACCACAGCGATGACTGAGGCATCAGCACCAGCCATCGCCCTTAATTACCAAGACGGAGGCCAATGAGCCCGAGCCACGGATAAAATGCACCCGCTCATGAACTGGGTTCCGGCCTCAACATGGTACATGTGGTTTATGAGGTTTGCATGTGTTTTTTGTAAGAACTTAAACCATTGATAAGAAAATGTAAAAAATGGATTTGCAAGGTTATGGTTTGGAAAAAAGTTTAGTTTTCAGGGCCTGTGAACGTATCTTGATTTTACCTGCTCTCGTGATTTGGCAGCTTTTCCTCTTTTCCCAAAGATGCAGTTAAGGTCTGTTTCACTACGGGAGGACAGGTCTTTTCCTACGGAGAAAAAAAAAAAGGATAAATATTTCAAATTCATTCAGCAACTTCAAAATCTGTTTTAAACGGTTTATTTTTGCAATTCATAAAACAAAAAATACAGATTACTGATATGACCTAGTGAGGTTTTCACTTTTGACCGTTCACATTTTCTCACATACAAAAGGGACACGTCCCAAATGAAGACAACCTGTATTGGCTACAGTTGAAAGAACAAGTAGGCGTGGGGGGGGCGGTATCTTGAGCAAAGAGAGGGGAGGTTTGCGTGGTTCGCTTCTGCTCCAGGGATAAAACGGCATAGAAAAATAAACCACCGACGAGGTCTGCCACGCCCCGCCTCCGGATTCCCATTTTCAAGCCAGGCCTCAAAGACTCCTGGAAGCACACAGTCGCCCGTCTCAGGCCCGGGTCCTGTTCGTACAGCTGCATCCTCTTCCTTCAGCGGGGCTCTGATAACATTCGGTTATTTATTGCTTTTAAACCGCTATCTCCCCTACTCTTGGCTTTGAAAGCTGCACATGCAGGTCTGAGAAGTAAAACCAAGAAAAGTATGTTGCGAACTAAAATAAATGAGGGACGGGACCCGAGTTCGTCCAGCGAACTCGGGTCAAATGTAAAGTTATGCCCAATGTGACCTTTCTGCTGTTTGGATGAGGAAGCGCCTGTCAGAATTCTCAGGCTTTCAGGTGAAAGTGCAAATAGCAAATGTTGTGATAAAAAAGAAAGGAGCTGAGGCGTTTAAAAAGGTGGCCGAGTGCCAGGACGCAGGACGA